>NC_048595.1:299436008-299750175 GCF_003668045.3 Cricetulus griseus | reverse complement strand
AAGATCTGCTGAGCAAATTGGGAGAGTGGGAAGAGGGAGGAGGGAGCTAGGACAATGAGAAGGGGAGAAGAAGAGGGATGCCGAGGAAATGAGGGAGCAGAAAGTATGAGTCAGGGAAAGAATACACGATAACAAGAATGGAGATATCATAATAGGGGGAGACATTTTTGGTTCACAGAGAAACCAAGCACTAGGGAAATGTCTGGAGATCTACAGAGATGACACCAGCTAACTATCTAGCAATGGAGGAGAGGCTACCTTAAATGCCCTCCCCTGATTATGAGATTGATGACTGACTTATATGCCTTCATCCAGCAGCTGGTGGAAGTAGAAGCAGACACTCATAACTAATCACCGATCTGAACTGGAACCCAGATGCAGAGAAGGACCAGTGAAGAGCACAGAGGTCCAGACCAGGCTGGTGAAACACACAGAAACAACTGACCTGAACATCCGGGAACTCTTGGTCCCCAGTCTGATAGCTGGAATACCCGCATGGGACTGGTCTAGATCCCAGGAACATGGGTTTCTGTGAGGAAACCTCAGAAATCTATGGGACTTCCTGTAGAAGCCCAGTATTTATCTCTAGCATAGGTGTGGACTTTGGGAGCCCATTCCATATAGAGGAATACTCCCTGAGCCAAGACACACAGGGGTGGGCCTAGGCTCTATCCCGAAGGATATGAAAGACTCTGATGACACCCTATGGAAGGCCTCACCATCCAGGGGGAGGAGAAAAAATATGTAACAGATAAGGTTTTAGTTGGGAGGGGTAGCGGAGGACGGGCGGGAGAAGGGAACCATGATTGTCATGTAAAACAATCCTGTTTCTAATTCAAATAAAAAAATTTGGAAAAAGAAAGAATATCTTTTGCTTTGTTATTAAGGAAGTAATAATGAAAATCTACAGTGTGCTATGACCTGCTTTGTGTTTCCATCCAGGAATCTGTATGTGTTCATAGCAATACCTCTGTATAACTTAAGTACCCCCAAAGACAAACACAGAATTTAAAAACACGGAACTCACCTCCTCTGACTGGCTCAGCTCACCAGAACACTGAATCATCTATTCATATTTCTTATGCACATTCTAGATAGCAGAAAGTGTGCTTATTTTGAGTTAATGAGAAAAGGTATAACCCCTGTTTTCAAATAGTTCACAGTTTCTTTACAGAAACTGACAAGCTGACAGACGAAAATTTGTGCCAAGATAATCTTTGCCTAGTCCTGGGTCTGAAGAGGGATGGGTAAACTTGGGATCCCAAAAGCCTGGTTGGCAATTTGATCTAAGTGTTGAAGGTTAAATTTGAATTAGACAGGTGGTAAAAAAAAGAGTAGTTTCCTAGAGAGAGCAGTAGTGTGTGCCAAGACTCAAAGGTGTGAGAGTCCATAGAGGGAATAGAAGCCTTATATTCCACACTGATAACATCTTCAGCCAAAGCAATAGAACACCACTGAGGGAGAATAAAACCATTAGAAAAATGAATATGGCTTGTGCAGAATACAATAAAAACTTCTAAACTGTAAACATAAAGACTGATGTAAGAATCCAAACAGTTTCTAAAACGTTCTAAATTTCTCCTGGATATTTTCATTTTTACCTTTATTATCATCAGCATCATCATCACCACCACTATCATCATTACCACAAAATCTTCAGGACGAAGAGGACCATGCAAACATTATCTCATTTGATTTTCACTGCAGCAAGTTTCTTTGCTGGCCCCATTTTACAGCTAGAAAAGTAGATTAAAGCTACACCGTCATAATTAATAATCAGACTTAACATAAAACCTGGGAGCTTTGGAATTAGCACTTAAACCTAAGTTGACTTCTCATAATGCTTTGCATGATTTACTAAATCTGAACAGCAATCTAGAACGTGTTCATATTAGGGATCTATAATGTTCTCCATATAAAATAATCAGGTACTAGACAGAAAGGAGGTTGTGAAAAATCCTTTTCCTTGTTTCCCAACGTCAAAACTAATGTTCTTTTGGAACTGGAAGGCAATAATGGAACTGCAGGACATTAATGTTATGTTTCATAACTAGACACAGAAAGAGAAAACATGTCCTCACTCATGGATGGAAGTTGAAAATGTTGATCATGTAAAAGTGAAAAATAAAATGAGGGTTAGTAAATTGTAGAGAATAAAAGGGAGTAAAATACAGGGTGGATAGAAACTGGTTGGATATCAGGTGCAAGTATTAGTGTCTGTTCTAGGGTAGATAATATATTTGAAATTTTACAAACATTTAGATAATATACATCATTTTCAAAATTTTACAATACAAACACAGTAATAAATGTTTAACAAGATGGAAATGCTAGCAGCCTTCATTTGGTTATTACAGATTGCCCAAAATTACCTTACTGTCACACTGTACAATTTAATAATACATTTTAAATGGATTTCTCAACCATAGGTACATAAAATAAGAAAATGGGTAAATATTAAAAAACACATAGAATAAGAAAATGTTCTGTGAATGTCTTCTGAGACATTTATCAATAAATATATAAAAGTATAATTAGAAGGCAGCATAAAGAGTTCATTTTATGGGGAAACCTTAAGAATATTTGTGTCTTTCTTCCATCAAATACCTCTCAATACTCATTTTATGGGTCCCAACTTATTTTTAGTATTTTCTGGCTTCATATCTGCAACCTGTTAATTTCAACCAATCCAATCTTTATAAAATTAATATTATATTCTTAGAACTATACAGGTACTACATAACCAAAATAGTAACTATGGAACTTGAATTTAATTGCTTTGAGATGACTTAAAGACCTTGATCTCTCCTGAACAAATTTTAGCTGGCGGCTTCCACATGCACTCATCTGAGCAGGAGAGTCACAACTTCTGGCAAGTCTTTCACTTTGGAGCTTCATCATCCAAGAGTTGAAACATCATTTTTACACAGGAAAAACTGCAGTAATGCTCCCAAAATTTCTAGTGATGAGTGTAAACCCAAATCAGTCCTAGAAACAACGGTGGATTTATCAAGCAATGACAATTATTCAATTTACAGTACACTTAATATTTAGAAGAGCATCCCAATGTGCAGGGAGGAGATAAACACAGACAGGGCATGAGACTGGTAAATCTCTAACACAAATTTTACTGCACAATGTTCCTTTGAACTCTTTGACCCTTTTTCTATGCTATAGAACTAAAAGAAAACCCTGTGTAATGCAGGTTTTCAAAGTACCACAAACAGGAAATAATGAGTACATGTATGCAGAAAATTAATCCTCATTTTGATCCTCGTTAATTTATAAAATTTTTTAAAATTTTATGTATTATTACAGGTATGTGAATGTTTTGTGTGCACGTATGCCTTTGTCCCATGTGTGTACTTGGTGATGTTGAAGATCAGAACAGGGCAGCATATACAGAACTAGAGTATGATGTTTGTGAGCTGACATGTGGGGGCATGGAACCCAACCTTAGTCCTCTACAAACATACATACTCTTAACAGTGGAGCTGTCACTCTTGCTCCACACCTTGCTAATTTAAACAAGCTTTTTAAAAGTACTAAAATTAAAGTCAATTTAATGTAATTATTGCATTAAAAATTTTAATTATGTAAACACAATGATTTCCTGAAACTTCTGTCAATCTGAAATTCAGGATGCTGGAGTATGATCAAATTCTTTTTCAAAATACTTTAAAGAAGATTGTGCAACTTGATGCAATGTAAGGACAAGGGGAGAAAAGACTGTACCCTGGACATTATCCCCTCAATGCTGCTTAAATGAACACATGAGTGACAGAATAAATGAAGTAGTGAAGTATCTGCAGGATGCAAACAGTTACTCAGGTGGACAGGTTCATTTGAAGGAGAAGAAAGAAGATCCAAATGCCTGGCATATTATTTAATTAATTATTAAATAAATTATCTATTCTAAATGAATTCACAAAATCACTTGACATAAATTTACAGATCAGTTCTCTGCAATTACAGACATAGTCCTCTGGTACTAGCAGAATGTCATCACATGCACTGGTCACTATGATCCTCAGATTGATAAGGAACTATTCAACTTCCTGTTCTTTCTGAAAGGTAAGATTGTTTTCATGGTCCCTATTTAGATTTGTTTACATTGAGTCACCCTTATTTCTTTAAGTAACCAATGACTTACAGAGTATGTCCTTAGTTTGATCAAGATAAGATAAAATCACAGTTAAATTGGAGAGGTAAGTTCGAGTCCATTGTAAATCTTGATGACAACAATTAGGTTAATTAGCATATATATATATATATATATATATATATATATATATATATATATGAAAATTGCAAATAATCAATGCAAAATAATCTTCCTTCCAATTAAAATAATTTTTCTTAGTATCTAATTAACATTTTTTAATTTTTTCCATTTTTTTATTTGAATTAGAAATAAGATCCTTTTACATGTCAATCCCAGTTCCCTCTCCTTCCCTCCTCCCCTACCACCCCCAAAACTAAAACCCTACCTATCACATAACCTTTCTGTTCCCCAGGGAGGGTGAGGCCTTCCATAGGGGTTCTTACAGGTTTGTCATATCCTTTGGGATAGGGCCTAAGCACACCCTGGTGACTGTTGTCTCAGGGCGTATTCCTCTATGTGGAATGGGCTTCCAAAGGCCACACCAATGATCACTTTCTTGTCAATGACTTATTTTTAAACATGTATGCAATTTTATTAGACATAGGTTCTGTAGGGTTCATTTTTTTTTCATTTAAAGACATTGATCACTCTGACTTTAAAAAATCTGAAAGTCCAGCATGCTAGTAATTCAATAAACAAGATAATAATGATGTGATATTCCATCCTATGTTATAATCAATATAATCAGCATTTTAACTTAAAGACAATGAAATCAATCAGAAGTGAGAATGGAGAGTAATTATTCAGTTAATACATAAAATATTGCAGGATAAAAATATAAGTGAGGGAATATGAACTACCACTTATTTGAAATTCTCAACACATTTTTTTCCTGACATGACTCTAAGAACTCCCAAAATGTGGGTACTTAATATTAACTCTTGTAACTTTCATGGCCTCATAGATTTTAATTATTTCACAGCATGAAATTAGATTAATTCTCTAGAGGCAAATACTCAGGAGCTTATCTTGATTACTTTACACCCAGCCTTTGCTTTGAAGAAGTAAGTGAAAAAACATTAGTGGAGCAATTCATCTGATTAATGCTGAATAGTTCCAAATTTTGAGAAAGTATCATTATAAATTTTCACAAATATTTTTGATCAGCATCTACAATTTTCTCAAAATTATTATTTTATTTGAATTTAATATACAATCTTCAATAAATTAAAGTCTGAACTGTGGGAAAATCTGAGAGTTCAATGTAACTATGTTTAACTTACCTTAAAACGGATTTGACCAAAATTTTCTTTCAACACAACTCAGTTCTCTGATGAAGAGCAGGCAAGAGATTTCCTCCTCTCTCTGAGCATCAGTGGGCACAAGGCTACTTCTCTGCTTGTGATAAGCACTGAAGAAAACTCTGGTTTATCCTCACTCTTCATGCCACGCACCTTATTTTGGCAGTTCATCTGGTCCCTGGGGGAATTCCTGCAGAATTTTCTTTTTCTATAATCCCTTGACAGATGGCTGTGCTGGCAGGAGCTGTAACTCTTAGGAGCACTGTTACATGCTTTTATTGTTCAGCACTGCCTCCTCACAGGTTTCACTTTTTAATTGCACGTTGATGACTTCTCTTGTCCTAACTGCCCATAGCAGCAGCATCCCATATATTGTCTCAGCTAATTTTCTGATCTGATTCTTGATTTCTATACATTTTTCAAGTGGGAGGAAAAGGTTCAGTCTTAAAACACAAGTTGAATAATTATTGAAATATTCAAATGCAAATAATGTACTTCTACATTGAAACTGATAAAACTGATGATCACGAAAAAAATCAATTTATAACTTTCTGAACTGTACATGGCTTCTAATGTTCTATCTGTCTATCTTTCCCTTTTTCTAACTTTTTCTTTCTCACCTTGACTATTTTTGGTGGAATAAGACAAATTAAAATCATTGACGGTGATATCTTCGTAATATTGATCAACCAAAACATTAATTTATTAATTAATTACATGCTTTCTTTATCTTTTAAAGGGGTGAAATAAGCATAAAACAGCTATAAAATAAAATGTCTAAAATTCAGACAAGGTCTTTCCGCAAAGTGTAAGATAAAATGAGAAATAATTGAAATATGATAGATTGGAAAGTGTTTTCTGTGTTCCAAACAGTGATGTTTTATTGTGTCCAGTTGGTTGGTTACTATTTGGTGATAATACAAATTCTTCCTGGTTATGATTATTCTGTGCTCTTGCTAGTCCTACGTTTCCTAGTCGCCATGCATAGAGTATCTCTGCCTTCTTCATCATGATATTCTTTCTCTCTTCAGATACAAAGCAATGGAATCAGACAGTCAAGCATTTCACAACCATGAATCAGGTCATAGTGCCTTTTGTGTGGCACAGTAGTGACTAGAAAGCACACATACAAGCACATTTATGCATGTGTGCAATTTTATGTGCAGTTTTAAACATGTATTCTTTGGCATTATTTTTTCTGTTTAATTGTATTTATAAAATTATATCAACATAATATACTACCTAATGTACTATAAATATACTATTTAAATGGTTAAGTTCTCCACTTACTTAATACTAAATATTTTATTAATATTTCTTCACTTCAATAATATTTATGGATATTAATAATGCAGAATATTCCATTTTTGGAGAAAACATAATTTACTAGGTAAATCCCCATGTCAGGTACTCTTTGATACTTCTTTCTTTACAAGGAATATATAATTTACATTTGTCTACATCTTTGTGCACATCTAGTGATCATATCATCTTGGAAAATATTCATATTTCCTTCCTTAATGTGTCACTCGGTAGCAGGCATAACCAAATGGCATCTTTGTGTACTTATATGTGGATAGTAATCTAATTGTTTCATGAAAACTATCATGGAGGACCTTATAACTTATCAATTAGTATTTTCACTCACATATGGCAAATGATATTTTATCTGTTCAGGATAATGACACTATTTATTAATGTTTTATTTCTTGCATGACTCACTACGCATTTTCTAGAAAACCCAAGTCAACATTCTTGATTGGGAACCCATCATCTGTCTGCTTAATCAACTGGGTCTTGGTTGGCAGTGCTTAGCTTTTCTCTTTTTGGCACTAATCTCTAGTGTTTTGACCAAATGTATAACTTAGGATGAAGAAATAGGAAATTTATCACTTGGTATATTGCTTTTAATAGATAAATTTTGAAAATCAATGACTGGGTTCTGGAGAGATTTCTCACTGTCTAAAAGCATAAAAGCACTTGTGCAAGTGTGGGGACCTGATTTTCAATCTCCAGAACAGAACTGAAGGGATGACACATAGTAGGAACATCTGTAACCCCAGAAAATTGACAATGAGATGGGAAGCTGAGATAGAATAAAGATCTAAAGCTCTCCATCATACACAGCAGAACAGAAGAGATCATAGTGAATTAAGGTGACAACTCCTAAATTTGTCCTCTGAGTCAAACACGCCATGATGTATACCTGTATTCACACAAATGCATATATATATGCACACATATACAATGTGCATGCACACACATCCTACACACACACACACACACACACACACACACACACACACACACACACACACACACACACACACACACACACACACACACACACACACACACACGCGTGCACATACACACCCCAAATCAGTGACTGATTGGGACATGTGTAAGTAACTGTTTAAGGAAGTGTGAAGTTCAGATGAGTGACTACTGCAACTTTGCTTGTCCTAAAAGTAATATTATAGATGAACACAGTTCTCGTAGGGTGTGATTTCTGAAGGACCTGTTTCTGTATGTCTGTGCACAGGTCCCATGTAACTGTATTAGGAGCTATTCTCTCATCCTTTAGTCATCTTAAGTCTTAATTATAAGAGATTGTTATTCTCAAAGGCACCAGAATGCATTGAGGGATATCCTAAAATAACCCCACATTGCCAGCTGTAAGGTGGAAATAATTATAGTCCTTGATTCATGCTTGTTATTGGGACTAAATCATTGCCTGACATGGATAATACTTTATGAATTTTGATAGTACTATCCCCATTGTCTAATGATATATCTCCCTAACTTCATAAAAATGACTGCATTATAACAATTACTGTTTGAGTTGCCCCCAAAGATGAACTCTTAGGAACAGATTTTGTTTTCCTTCATATTTACGTCATAAAATTGAGCACACTGTAAAGAAAATATTAGGTCCTGAATAAATATCTCTTCAACATTATATCATCAATGCATAGATAAGAAAACAAATATATTTTTAGCCAAGTCACCAGGTTCTTGTCCTATCACATTTCACTCTATAATTTCTGGATTCTAGCTATTATTTTCTCTCTTGAATGGCCTATATTAGTAAAATCTAGTTAAATTGGAAGTAAATATAGCTTCTATCAAAAGGCAATAAAATATATTGATATGGCATGTAGTATCATTGAAAGCAAAATTATTGCAGAGGATCTGCAGTACCACAGATGACAATATAACTGAAGCATACCAGCTATCATCCTTCAGTTGAAGGGACTGTACATGTCTTTTGTGGTAGCTCAATGTTTGTATTCCAAATGAAAACATCACCAAAATGTGCTCACAAAAAACTAAAGTTAATTCCTGTGAAACTGTAAATACATAAGCCATAAACAGAATAGTTGTCATGTGTCATTGAAATGTTGAAATGGCAGAAGCTAGCAGAATTTCAATGTATGTGGTATGTGCCTTGGTTAGAGATTTTTATTTCTGTGACTAGACACAAGGACCATGCAACTCTTATAAAGAATTTTAATTGGCGTGGTTCCCTTACAATTTCAGTGTATCAGTCCATTATCATCATGATGGGGAGAGTGGTGGCATGCAAGAAGATGTGGTGCTATATCTGAGATTGTGACATTTTGACTCAGAGGCAACAGAAAGTTGATGGACTGTCACACTAAGTGAAGCTTGAGTAGAGACCTTAAAGCCCGCCTCACATTGATACACTTCCTCCAACAAGGCTAACCATATCTCCTAATAGTGCCATTCCCTTGGGAGCCTATTTTTTCAAACCATCACATTCCACTCCATGTACCCCAAAGGCTTATAGCTGTATCATAACACACAAAACAAATGCATTTGATCCCACTTCAAACATCCCCTTACTCTATCACAGTCTCAACAATGTTTAAAAACCCAAAGTCCAAAGTCTCTTCTGAGACACATGGCAATCTCTAAATGGTAATCCCCCTGTAAAAAATCAAAATCAAAAAGCAGATCATGCATTACCATTCCAAAACACAGGAAAGGGAGAATAATGAGGAAATACTGGACCAAAGCAAGACAAAAACCCAATTGGGCAAACTACAAACTCTGCATCTCCATCTCTCTCTTTTTTTTCAAAAAGGTCTCCACATTTCCAATTCCATTCAGTTTTGTTGGCAACAACACACTTCTTTCTCTTTGGGTTGCTTCCACTCACTGTTATCAGGTATCCTATGACACTAGCATCTCTAATGTCTTGGGTTCTCCAAGGCAATCCAGGCTTGAACTTCACAGCTTCACACACAAAAAAATGACCTTTCTACTAGACCTCCATTAAGGGACACCCCTGACATATGCCTAGCCACAGTGGATGTTCTTGCATTCAGAGGCAACTTCTATAACCCATTTCTTATAACCTTAATTCTAAAGCCAAAACCAAATGGCCAAAACTGCACAAGTTGTGCTAACTCCTGGGGCCAGAATATGCCCCTCCTTATTTAGTTACATCTTTACCAGCTTTCTGTTTTATCTAATGTCTAAGCTTGGCTGTCCTTGAGCATATCTTTAGACCAGGATGGCCTCAGACTCACATATCCACTGGTCTCTGCCTTCTCAGTGCTGGAAATAAAGGCATGCAGCACTACACCTGCCTCTAAACTTTTCTTTAATTCCTTTCCACAAAGTGGAATTTTAACTGGGTGAGATGGTGCCCTGAGTTCACCACTCCCTCTATTCTATTTCTTAAAACATTTGTTACCTTGAATATAGAATTTAGTTCCATTTTACTTTCTGGTGTCTTTTTTTCTCCTGGAAATATACTTTTTGTAATATACCCTGCTCAGGTTCCAGGTTCTGGCTATTACAAATATTGTGATAGATAGGGTTTTAGTTGGGGGATGTGGTAGGGGAGGAGTGGAGGGAGCAGGATTTGGGATTGACATGTAAAACAATCTTCTTTCTAATTCAAATAAAAAAATCTGCAAAAAGTGGCCAATTTCTTCACCAAAATACCACAAGAAATGTATCCTCTCTATGCAACATACTAAAATTCTTCTCTCAAAGCTCTTGAATTTACCCCCCAACAGTTAAAATAACTCTTATACAAGCAAGTTTTCCTTGCTTATACAAGTATGGCCCATTAAGCAGTGCTCAAAGCATTCCACTGCTTTCATAATCTAAATTACCGAAATCCAAATTCCTCCAAATAAAAACATAGTCGGGCCTATCAGAGCAATACACCAGTCCCTGGTTCCAACTTATGTTCTAGTTAGTGTTTTTTATTGCTGTGAAGAGATAGCAATGTGACTACTGACCACAGCGACTCTTATAATGGAAAACATTTAATTGAGCAGACTCATTTACAGTTTCAAAGGTTAATTTCATTGCCATGATGGGGAGCTTGGCAGCAGGTAGGCAGACATGGAGGTGGCTACATCTTGACCAGAAGGCAACAGAAAGTGGACTGACTGTCATATTGAGTGAAGCTTGAGGAAAAAAGACCTCAAAGCGTGTCCCTACGGTGACATACTTTTTCCAATGAGGCAGAGGGTACCTCCTAATAGTGCCACTCCCTTTAGGGGCCATTTTCTTTCAAACCTCCACAGTGAGTTAGTTCTATAGCAATCTTTAAGTTTTCTTCCTTCATACAGACTGGGTAAGGACTGTTTATAGTAGTTCAGAATAACTAAACATGTTATCATCAATGTGGAAAACAGCTTATTCTGCCATGGTCATGTACATTACACACAACATTTCAGCAATGAACTTTCACAAAATTCATCCAGTTTTCAAATTGAAATAAACATGACAATTCTCTTTTCCATGTGAGACAGAAAGAAGAATTTAGCATCACTGTATCCTCACAGATGCAAGGCTACAGTGATGCCTCAGAATGGGATAGAATATAACATACATAAAGAAAATGCAACTTGTTCTGTATAGTCATTATTTGCTTTTGTGTACAAATCAAAAGGGAAAAATTGGATTTTAGCCACATATTTAAAAGTAGTGCTTGTTGCAAGCCTCTAAATAGATGAGCAAGCAGTTATCAAGAATGTTTTATATGCCTAAAAACTTTTCATTCTCAATTTTCCCATATTTTCTCAAAGGCAAATTGATTTCATTCAATCCTATGTTAAATGTCATAAGCTTCCCTTTTGGCATTTGAATAAAATGTATTAGATCTTGAAAGTAACTTAGAAATCATCTGATCTAATGCCCTTAACTCATTTTTTGTTAGTTGTTTGTTTTACAAATAGGGAGGATTGGGCTCCCAAAGTCCATTTGTGTGCTATGGATAAATCCTGAGTACTTTGGGAGCTCTTTCCACATAAAGGGATACTCTCTCAGCCTAGACACATGGGGAGGGCCTAGGTCCTGCTCCAAATGATATATCAGACTTCGAAGATCCCCAATGAAAGGCTTCACCTTCCCTGGGAAGCAAAAAAGGGGATGGGATAGAGGGCTAGTGGGGCCAGGGGAGGGGAAGAGGGAGAGGTAACTTGGATTGACATGTAAAACAAGTTTGTTTCTAATTCAAATAGAAAATAGAAAAAAACAAATAGGGAAGAATAAAAATCAAAGTTATTAAGCTAGCTGTCCTGAATTGTCAATAACCGACTTTAAAAAATTCACTTGATCCAAGTTCAGTGCATTTCAAACAAATGACTTCAAGCTTTTTCTACAGATAATGATAGGTCTTGATCTCCACAGATTTGAAAAAGATTTAACAAAGATCTGTACATGTCCTGGATATTGTACTTCATGAGGAACTGTTATGGAAAGTCACATGCCATACCAGCAACTCTGTGAGTCTACCAGCTACAGTGGATAAACTAGAAAAGAGAGGATAACTTGCTCAAGCTGGAAATAAACCAAGAGTCTATACACAGTGATACAGCACTACCCTGCAACAACTCTTCTAGGTAATTAAACAATCACATTATATCTCAATTTTCCCAAATTGTGCCCCACTCTGCTCTTCTGTGGCTTCAATATCTCATCAATTCAATAAAAAGGTGTTAACTCATGGACTGACAGACGTCCCCTGAAGCTGGCTTCTTTCTTTCCTGATTACCAGTTTTTTATGGAAGTGCACTATGTTAATGTTACCTCTAGCTTCACTGTGATCCCTTTCTTGCATGTCAGTGTTAAAGAACATCACTTGACATAAATTTGCTGATACATCTTTATTTATATGAAGATTAGCTAGGCACATTGAATAAGACTTGGTCCATTGATTAACAAGAACTGGATATTTAAGTATCTAGTGGTTCCATTGCAAAACCACCTACAGCATTGCTCTCAGAAAGTCAAGGATGATTATTAAAAGATTAGAAGTAACTTTCATTTAGAAATAACACTGAGAATCAGATAATGTCAGGTTCTTACTGCAAATCACTTTCTCATGAGCTCAATTCTATACATTAATAATGATATCAATCAAAATTGTTCCTGCTTTAAACTAAGAACTCTGTGAGCATTCTCAAACCCTTGAAAGCTACATGATTCCTACTCCTGGTTCTAAAATTGATCTTGAATCCTCTTGAAGATTGGCTTATGTTAATGAAAAAAGATTTAGACTAAAAAGCATCCAAAATTAGAAGAGAAATGCTGTCAATAAATCTTTCCCTGGATAAAAGAAAAATAAGAATTGAGCTGAGTAAATGTTGATAAGTAAGAAAAATCAGGAAGTTGGAATTATGAAAATAGTAGCATGAAAGGCAAACAAACAGAACAAGTAAAATAATGCATAACAGGAAGGGATTCAGACCAATACAAACAACTGTGAGAGGTCTTATTGGCAGACTTTCAGACACGGAATTTGAAGAGGATAGAAACATTTAATTGTTCAGTAATATTTCTAAAATAATGTTTTACCTCAAGGAAATCATATCTGGGAAGAATTGTAAATGGCTGGGCAGCTGCGTCCACCCCATCTAACTGAAACCCAGCTGCAGGAAGAAAAGCCAGAAATACAGAGGAGACAAAGAATACTGAGTGAGAGGACAGCATCTAGTAGAAAAGAGAGAGAAATTAAAACAAGACAGTGAAAATTAAGCTGTAACTCAGAAAGATAGGCCAGAAAGAAAAGCTTTAAACAAACTGTAGTAAATGTAATTTAGAATGTTTTTAAACTCAACTATTGAAAACAAGGCTTTCTGAAACTCATTTGTAAAGCTGGCAGATCTTTGAAATTCTTGTCCCAGTGGTAGAATGACTGAAAGATGGTGCTGTGTACTCACCATGTGGCCCCTAGATTGGCAAGAAGTGACAAAAAAGGGGACATAACAGAAAATGGGAAAATATCCAGCTAATTTTCCATCTGATAGCTAACAGAAACAAAGTGCAAAGATTCCATAGGTCTAAGATTCAGCAAAAAAAAAAAAAAGGATATTGAACAAGATACACAGAGAAATGTGTGCTGAGATCATGATGTGATATAGTTCCTCAAATGTTGAAGCAAATACAGACTATGAGACAGTTTGCCTCAGAGGATGCACTCAGGCCTCAGGATGTATTGGAAACCTGTTGTACCCCGTGGCTTGATGCATGAGGGAGTTTCTTTGAACTTAAGCTGCTCATAACCAAAGTAAGAATTTGTCTTAGAGTGAAATGAGTTCACTTATGTTAACTTTTATAGTGGAATAATTGGCAAGTACTTAATGAATAACTGTGATGGTTTGAAAGAGAATGACTCCCATATGCTCATGTACTTAAATACTGTGTTTACAGTTGGGATGGATTAGGAGGTGTGTGCTTCTTTGAAGAAGTTTGCAACTGGGCACTAGCTTTGAGGTTTCAAAGTCCACACAATTCACAGTCAGCAATTTCTCTCTCCCTTTTTGATTCAGGATGCAAGTTTATAGCTACTGTTACAGCACAACACCCACCTGCCTGCTACCATGCTCCCCTCAATGATGGTAATAGACTCACAGTCTGAAACTGTAAGCCCAAAAAACTTTCTTCTGTAAGTTGCATGACCTGTAAGTTGTCTTAGCACAGTAATAGAAAAGTAACTAACACTAAGACTTTCCTTATTTCATGTAGCATTAAAATCATTTCTGGCATGACTGAACAAATATCTGTTTTAGTTTCTTGAATAACCAGTGTTTTATTGATAGCACATACAATATATTTTATAAATCTGTGTCTAGTAATAACATAAGATCTTGTCTATAATCATTCAACAAATAAATGTATATTAAGTAATTCTTTGGACTTAAATTGTAATGAAAAATCAAAAGAAAAGATTTGATAGTGTCCACAGAGTACTTGCTAATTGAAACAATCTTTGACCAGTTCTGCAGACTTTTTATTGTAAATAGTACAGAATCCAGGAATAATGATACATGCCTGCAATTCCGACTATCTGTAAGTAGAGGAATGAGGATCATAATTTGGACAGCCTGGGATGTATAGGAAGTTCAAAGGTATCCCGTTACAAATATGAGATCTTGTCTACAAATAACAATGCCTATGAAAGTAGCTCAGTGATTGAGTGCTTGTCTAGAATATAGAGGCAAGTTTCAGTCCACAGAATACACACACACACACACACACACACACACAGACACTCACACTCACAATACACCATGAATACAGAATAGTACCATTAGTGAATGAGAGGAGATTAAGAAGGGTGGGATAAATTAAATACTGCTAACAAGAATGGGTAATCAAAATCAAAGTACTTTTTATACATGCATGAAAATATTAAAGTCCATAGCAATAATTTTGTACCATAAATATACATTGATAAAAATATGTTCTTAGGTAGTTAAAAAATCAGAATTCAGTCAATTTTGTAATGTAGTAAAACTGTGAGAAGTGGACTTTCAGACAAGACTTTGGTGAAGAGTTAGGATGTGTGATACAAATGAGAGAAGAACTTTAGGAACCACTAAATTAAAGCAAATGATACTAGCAGAACTAAGACTAAATGCAAAAACAAACAAAAATGGAGTTTGGGGAGAAAAAAATGTTGGTCACAGGGTTATTTGGATAGTTGAGATAGACTATCATGGCCTTGAGGCAGTGGGAAGATTTTTAACAAGCAATACTAAATAAAGACTACATTAGGAAATGAAGCAATGAAAAGGTGCTTCATAAACAGCACCCTGATTAAAGTAATTGGAAGAGGAAGTTCAATAAAGTGGTACTCTGACTTGGAAGACACAGTAGTTACCTAGGCATGGTGTGATATTGTTCTTATTCATGATTCAAGACAGAAAAAGTCATTAACAGAAGTGAAACACTGTATATATACAATGATAGAATCTGTGGTTGTTTAAAAGAAAATGTCCTCCAAAGGAAATGGTACTATTAAGAGTTGTGGCTTTTCTGAAGCAAATGTGCTCTTGTTAAAGGAAATGTGTCACCGTGAGAGTGGTCTTTTCCTCAAGCTTTCCTTAGTGTGCCAGTCAGTCAACTTCCTTTTGTCTGCAAAATTTAGAACTCAAAAGTACCCTGCAAAATGTAGGACTCTCAGATATTCTTCTATCGCAATGTCTGCCTGCTCTCACCATGCATACTCCCATGATGATAATGGACTGGATCTCTGAAACTCTAAGTGAGCTGCCCAAATTAAATGTTTTCTTTATAAGAGTTCCCATGGTCATGGTGTCTCATCACAGCAATAAAAACCCTAACTATGACAGAAGTTGGTACCAGGGACTGGTGTATTGTAAAAAATAGGCCTGAACGTGTTTTTTGTTTGAAAGAATTTGAACTTTGATAATTTAGATTATGAAAGCAGTGGAATGCTTTAAGCACTGCTTAATGGGCCATACTAGTAGGAGCAAGGAAAACAGGGATATGTGAGTTATTTAAACTGTTGGGGGCTCATTCAAGAAGTTACAGAGGAGAGGAATTTTAGTATATTGCCAAAAGATTGTTCTTATGATATTTTGGTGAAGTAAGTGTCTGATTCATGCCTTTGGGTGACAGGGAGTAGAATGTGGTAGTTTGAAAGAAAGGGAGTGGCAGTATCAGGAGGTGTGGTCTTGTTGAAGTAGATGTAGCCTTGTTGGGAAAGTGTGCTTTTGTGGGGATGAGCTTTGAGTTTTCCTGTGCTCAGGATACTGCCCAGTGTCTCAGTCAATTTCTTATTGCCTGAAAGATGTAGGACTCTCTGCTACTTCTCCAATAATGTGTCTGCCTGCATGTCACCAGGCTCTCTACCATGATGATAATGTATTGAACCTCATATTTCCATTGAAAAGAATATCTTTTCTTCAAAGGTAGGAGAAGAAGAAAAGAAGAGCAAACATTGGTACCATAGAGTGGGCAGGAAGCCTAGTTGGCATAGAGTCCAAAAATGAAGTGTGTGGTTTTAAATTGCCAGTTTGATTTTACATACATGGAGTTTGAGATTGCAATGAGCCATTTAAATGGAAATGTCCAGTACACATCTAGGAATATGGGAATTGATGTCTAAGAAGACAGAGCTGAAACTGTCCATAATTTAGTGTTTATTCACACAGAGCTGCAATTTGGGGCTGTAAAAATAAATTAGCCTAGAAGAAAAGTGTAGAGAAAACAATAGAAGATTCAACAAGCCAATGGTTCTGAGCAAGGTGATAAGACAAAATATAAAGTACTGGGCTATCTTCCCATCCTGAACTTCATTTAGGTAGCTGTATTTTCATTGGCAAATTAAGATAATTATCTGAATAATTAAATAACTGCACAAAGCTTTAGTCTAAATTAAGTAGATATTTTACACCAAAGAGGTTCTATTATCTATGAGAAAGTCTATTATTGGCTCAAGTCCTCAGCATATCTCTGTCCACCTGGTTACAGGTGATTTGTGGTCTTTAAAGGAGGCTGTTAAGGCTATTTAAGAAGTAAAACAAGACAGAAAATGTTGCATACTGATATACTGGATATTATCTTTCCCTGGGATTTTCTAACTTTGGAATTCAGGATTTTAGCGTAAGATGAATGAGCAAACAGGAGAATGTAGTTTGTGTTTAAGTAGTTTGAGTGTTACACTGTATGTAAGTTCCAGTGAAGTAAACCTTAAGCAACTATTGCCTTTCACCAAGAACTCAACAAAATCCTCAAAACTCTCACATAATCAGCATGGTAACCTGTGAAACAAAATTATAAGAGTAATAGCTTATAGAACAACATGCAAACTCTAACATACACCAAGAGGCAGAAGGCAAGTCAATTTTAATTACATTACTCACTGAAAGGACAATGATGAAGGCCGCTCACCCCTTCCCTGGCACACACTGCTTTGACCAAATGGAACAGTTCAGATTTAGGCAATTGGATACGCAATCTTGCTTTTTATGGTTTCCAAGATGATCACACTGACAATTATTCTTGTTAAAGGACCATAATTTAAGAAGCATTAAATGGAAACATAAAAAAAATGTCACATTGGAACTGAGAGATGAACCTGATAGAACTCTGATAGTAGCAACAGAGACATTTTGTGACAGAGTGTGAGTATTACTCAATTAACCAAAAGAATATTGCTACTTTTTACCACAACACTCCATACCCAGGACTAATTGAAGCATTTAGACAAAAAAAAGGACCCTGGGTCCTCCCAGAATAGACTCAAAAAAATCCTGATTCTACTGGTCCACAAAAGGTAAGAGTAACAAGTGTTTCTGGCCTGGCAAGGAGTGTGGATGCAAAAAGACTCAGCACCATAGAAACCAGCATATATCAGTGTTCTTCAAATCTCACAAGCATATTCTCTAGGACATCATCAAAATCAAGGTGGTATTTCATGGTATCAGTTATCAATAATTTTCCAAACCCTTATTTTGTGTCATCTGACTTTTTTCTTAGTATTCAAAATATTGACACACAGGTTACTTACTCTAGCTCTTTATCTGAGCCACAGGATATAGAAAATAACTCAAGTGATTAAATGAGCATCAAACTGGAATCAGAAGTTCATCCATTGCATACAGTGGGTAGCTTATGCTTTAGAGCTTTTGAGTAAACTTGACTGGCCTTTGGTTGAAGATTAAGGCTTGGTCTTAACACAATCATGACTAGAATATACAGGAACTTTCAACCATGCTAAGTTGTAATGATGAAAGACTAGAACCACTGGGAAGCCTGTTCTTTATTCCCCTCAAGAGTATCTATCTATAGAGTGATGAAGAATGGTACTTCATAAAAAGGAGTGGAAACTTGGAGTCAGATACTGAACCTGAAAGAAAAGTCAGAGAGGGCTGACAGAATGGACTCCATGGCGACATGAAAATCAAATTTGAATCCACGTGGAGATTTTTTCTAAGGCCATTTTTACCACATGAAAATGGAAAGTCCTAAATAACATCATAATAATATGTATTTGCAGCAAACCAATACATTAAAGAACCTTTAATACAAAAAACATCCAGTTAAAACTAATATATATGGGCTTGGATAGCTGACTCAGCAGTTAAGAGTACTTGCTGTTCTTCTCGAGTCCCTGAGCTTGTTTCCGGGTACCCATATGACAGCTTACAACCACCTAGAACTCCAGTTCCAGATTTAATGCCCTCTTCTGTTCTCCTCAAGTATTGTGTGCATGTGCACACACACATACACACACACACACACACACACACACACACACACACACACACAAACACACACACACAAAAATCAATAATAAAATAAATCTTAAAAAAACACTGATACATACACAGTTTAACCTCTTACCCCCACATTGTACTAATAATGGTTCTCTACTAATTTTACATTAGAATTTCCAGGTTTTATAACAATAAGCTGTGGTAATGATGAAGTAAAAATTACATTCATTTAGCAAAATAAGGTTTAAAGATATTTCAAGATTGGCACACAATTATGTTTGTAGCAGATGTTAGGCAAAAGGGAGAAGCAGTTCTAGCTTTTTCTAAATCTGTTTTTATAATCTTTGCATTACTAGACTAAAGCTGAGGTAGGTACATTGTAGTATCTGTTTGCCTCCTACTTTCCATAGATATTTGGCCAAAAACTTTAAGGTCAATGTCAAATTCACAGTATGTGAGACCATTCCATGCCCAACTGAACCTCACTATCATATTCTGAACCTTAAAGCAAGTACATCTTCAGTGGCTTGAGCCATAAAAGTAGACTCCAGTTCCTTATCATTATTCACTTTTTAATATTTTAAGGGCAAAAGATTTTGTTTCTTTTTAAAATTGTGTGTGCACTCACATGTGTGTACATATGTGTAGAGGCCAGAGGTCAACCTTAGCTGTCAATTCCCAAAAGCAATCTCATCTACTTTTACTCATTTCTTTATTGTTTTTCTTTTTAGTCCTTTTACTTTCTTGACAGCGTTTCTCACTAGTCCCTGAAGGTTACCTATTAAGCTACACTTCTGATCATCAAATCCCAAAAATTCTATCTCCCTGAATTTGGATTACTATTATACACCTGTATACTTGGCTAATTACAATTATCCAAAATATCAAACTCAAGTCCTTATGCTTGAGTGGCAATTAATTTAGGACTGATTGTTTCCTCACTCAAATTCCTTTACCCTAACCATTTTATAATATAATGCTTTAGTATTAATTGTAACCACCATGTTGTACCACAGAACACCAGTACTTTGTCTCATATCAAATTATATTGTTGCATCTATTGAACAAACTCTAACCCATGCCCTTCTCTCTACATCTCCTTAGAATATTAACTGTTATTCTTTTGACTTCTAAGAGATCCACTTTTGGTATTGTACTCTGTGTGACAGCATGTGATGTTTGTCTTTCTTGTATGACCTTTCATTTTAACATAGTGTTCAGATCGATTCACATTGTCACAACAGCTTTCTTGCATCTTATTGCTGAAGAGTATTCTTTTGCACTTATATTTGGGTATAAGAGTTTTTCACAAAGTAAATGCATATGTCTTATACGACTAACACAAAACCAAAAGACATATTTACCCCCAAAGGAGGAAGTAGATTTTTGTACAAAAGTAAAAATATGTCAGGGACAAGTTTCTTCCTGAAAGAAGACAAGAAGACATACTTTTGGGTTAGGAGAGAAAAAGATCATGAGGTTAGAACTAAAAGTCAGTCTTGCTAATCACAGTCAAATAGGTCAAGGTATATAGATATGAAGGTGAGTGAGGGGAAGATCACCATAGCAACACTAGGAACCTCCCACAGGCAGGAAGACACCAAGCACAGCTTGTTCCTTCCTTAGGGACTGGGATTAGGACTGAGATCAGGACATAAGAAAAAGTTCCTGTAAATTATGTTACATATTGAAAATGTCATGTTTATGGAGTGACAGAACAGACTAAGACACCTATAGCAGCAGAAATACGAGAAAATTATAGATAAATTTTAAGGGAAAATATCTTTTCCTCTTGAAGTCTGAAAGGAAAAACTCCTTAACTAATGCATCCGGAGACAATCTTTCAGGCATATTACATATGTAAGTTCTGTGTCCAGGTTGACAGTGTGGAGGCATTTTAATTATAAATCCTACCAGGAATCCCTGTGTGCTTGGTTCAGGTCATAGTTAACTTATATTTCACTTTATACAAATTACTAATGTAACAAAAAAGACTAAAAACATCTAGTCATGCCATGCTCTAAACATCATATAGCGTTTTCAGATCCTCCCACCCTAAGCTTTTCTTACTGTTTGACTTTCTCTTGGGGGATGTGAACAAGTACATGTTCATGTCAGATCAGACACCAATTGTAACATGAATAGTAAAAACCCAGAGTCAGATATTTGAGTTAAAATTGAAGACCAGAGAAGCCAAGTGGCCAGCCACTAGAAAATTCTCACCTTTACCAATGCTCAGACCTAAGGAGCAACCATGTCATGTGATCGCATCTCCAAACTGTTCCTAATTTTGCCTAGACTACACTGCCTTTCTGTCTCCTCCCAACTTATATTCCTCTCTCTGCCTAGCCATATCACTCTGTCTTAACCTCCCTGTATGCAAAAGAGCAAGCAGCATTCGTCCATCATATTTGTAGCTTTCTTGCTTCAATTCCTGCCTGACTTTTCTAAATGCTGACTATGAACGGTACCTGAAATGTCCCTTCCCTTCTAAGCTGCTTTTGGAGTTTGTCATAATAGAATCGATCTAGATTACTTCTTGGATGGCATGCTTTCCTCTTTCTTCCTGGAGGGAAAGTTTCAACTAAATACTATCCCCCCCATTATTCCAGTTTAGAATGAATCTAGAATACTCGTTTTAAAGTTTCAAAGATGATTTCTATAGAATTACAATATTTTTCTGTTAATATAGGAAATAATATTTCATGACAGTTTTCTGCTTCTCTTAGAATTTTGTATCAGAACTAGAAAGCTCAATTAAGGATGCCTGCAATAGTAAGTCAAGAAAAATAAAAGAAAGAAAAAAATCTCATCTCAACCTAACACTAAAGAAAATTTTTACTTCACAAAAAGTAAGACTTGATTTTCTGTAATAAATCATAGATATTTTCCTACCCTAAAACTAATGTTGATATCAGCAGTTTTACAAAGCCTTTTTTGTACTTCCAAAACCAACAGATAACTTAAGATCACTAAAATGCTAATGGCCATTTTCTGTCATTTTACATTTTTTAAGAATCTGCTGTGCCATCAATAAAGAAAAACAATAAGGTATATTTGTAGCACTCTTGTTTCTAGTGTTTATTTTTAGGTATGACCTAAAAGGACATTTGCAATAATCTCAATTTAAAATATTTTATTATTCACAGCATTTTTCCTTAGATTTTAAAGTAGAGTAAGAATGCTTTAGTTGATAAAATATTTATTGAAGTAAACAGTGCTTGAGCTCAGCACAATTTATTGTCTGCTTAAATCAAAAAAGAGCAAACAAACAGAAACACGATGTGATGGAGTATTGATGAGCTAGTTGTTCCTTACAGTCTTAGCCCTAAGGCCCAAGAGTGGCAAACAGCCAAGAGATGGTGTTTACAGAACCTATTATTTAAATGCATAATAGTACAAATATCCTTGTTTATTTGCTTTGAATAGACTTTAAATTTAATTTGTAAAACCAGGGACTAGAATATTGTATCTTCAAAACTGGTCATGTAATTGGACATTTTATTTTCTTTGAGGAATTTAAACAATAGAACAAACAATACTAAGATTATACCACCCATATCTGCGGCATTATTGGTCATTGATGGCTGCTAGGAGATAGTCGGTTCTATCAGTTAGAACACTACTAGATTTCCCATGATCCAGTAGATCTCCCTAGACCCATGAACATATTTACAGCACCAGGTGGACTCAAAGGGTGGAAGGGAAATGTTGTGGTGTGTATAGGGGAATACAAGGAGAAGAGAGTGAAGATGGACTTGACCAAAACATTATATTCATGTTGATAGTCACAAACAGAAATGTTTTTTATAAAGATTCTATTTTATACCTAAGAGAGTCCAACATGCTTTAATTTAGCTGCTTATTTATTTATTTATTTATTTTATGGTATGTCTTCACTCCATATGTTGAATGATTAAATGTGTGAATTGTATATAATGTTTGTGAAATTTGTTTCAATATAGAAGATAGAAAATAAAATTCCTTGCTTAGTCAAGATAAATATCGATTGCTTACTAGCTCCAACATTGTCTGAATTAGATAATATTCTATTATCACTAAACATGCATGCAAAGGGCAAAAAAGCAAGGAAATGAGAAGATTGGTGAGTTATGTGCACAAGTACTAGGTATCAGAGGGAGAATCAGAGGCTGATGTCTACATTCTTAGCCCTCTTTTTATTTTATGAGTTCATGTGTGTATGTATATGTATGTGAATATGTTCACATGCATACCCATGTAGACCATGTACAGAATATGTGTGGAGATCAGAGATCAACCTTGGTATCATCCTCAGGTGATTGTCTCTAATATCTATTTCAGAACAGAAATGTTTCTTTAATAAAAATATTTTTAGTAGAAATTATTCTTCTGCATTTCTAGAAGTACTGGTTTGTTATTTATACTCTTATTTCATGATAAACTAAGTGGATTATACCATTAAAGATGAGGATGCAAGGCCATCCAAATAGTAGATAGTAGCTGCAGAGAAATAAATCTATAAATATTAATGTTACACAGACCAAACTGCCCTTACCAAGAACAAAACATTTTTCTATTACTTCGTTTATTTTTTGAGATTATACTATAATTGCAACATTTCCTCCCTCCATTTCCTTCCACCAAAACTTACTGTTTTCCTTTCTTTGCTCTCTTTCAAATTCATGCCCTTTCTTTCCATTAATTGTTGTCACAGACACACACACACACACACACACACACACACACACACCACCACCACCACCACCACCACCACCACCACCACCACGAACAACAACTTTTTTGTTGGGAAAAAGAAAAATTTATACATCAAGATATCAAGAAATACCAGTAATATGCCATTTGCTACGGACGTAACAATAATCCCGACCCTGACCACAGACATTTATTTTCAATATCTTATTTAATTCACACGACATCCATATGACATAAATATTATAAAACTTACACAACAACATTTAATTTTAAGTGGAAATTTAGACTCAAATTCAATTGATGGCAGAGAATTTTTCATTAACCATTTAAAAAGCTGTATGAAGGCTACTCAGGGGCACTCTTAATTCAAAGGACATAGTGATTGGACAGAATAACAATTGTGTATGTCAAGATCACTTTCCAATGAGAAGGGAGGAAGGAGAAGGGAGAGTGGAAATGGCAAGGAAGGTACAAGGAAGAAAGAATATGATGAAAAGAAGAGGAAAAGAAAGTAGGAAGGAAGGAAAGAAGGAGGGGGAGTGAGAGGGACATCATCAGGAAGAAATGGAAGAGGGGGAGGAATGGAGGAAGCAAGGGAGGGAAGGAGGGAGAGAGGGAGAACAGCACAGCATATGAAAAGGACAACCTCCCTTATTTCCTTGATTTGTAACCAGACTTAGTCCCAACCCAGTCCAAAGGCAAATTGTCAGAAGGCATTGTCTTACCAATCATTTAAATATTTTTTTCTATAATTTTGCCAGTCTATTTATCATACCTCTGTTTGAAACAGACTCTGAAATTGGGTCAAACACTAAATGCAAGGAACACTTTTCAGTGACAAAGACTTTCAAGTGGTAACTTTGCTTCCCTTGCCAGCCATGCCTGGGCCACATGCCAGGAAAGCACTCCTCAGTCCTCAGAACACTGAGTGAGACATTGGAAGCTTTTACTTTGCCTGTCATTCTGGATCCCAGGCTTCTATCCCAGTATGGACAAGAGGGAGAGAATACTGAACAGAGCAGACAGCCTGGAACTTTCTTTTCCTTGATACTTACTGATTTTTCAACAGGAATAATTTTTATATTTTTAATTAGTTTGTTTAGATTGACCCTCCTCCAGAACTTTCTAAATACCACCATATAAAGTTTTATACTAAGAGCCCTAAGAGACATCAAGTCAAGCACAAGAGCTTCTATCCATTATCAATTTGAAAGGTATTACATAGTTTCATTCTATGTAAACAAACCCATTTACCTATCCTGCTGATGTAATATAAGGGCCTGATCTTTGCTCACGCAAGTAAAATTTAGAGTGGCAGACAATCAGACAAGAATAATTTTTTGTCAGTAATGTTATGTGGTAACTCATCAAACTGAACACACATTATGTAACCAAACAACCTACAAAGGTGGTAGTGTAATAAAGAAAGTGAGAAATGGAGAAAATTGGCTCCAGAATCAGGTTGTCCTAGCAGAGAGAAGAAAAAAACCAAAATGTCTCTGTTTTATTCATAAATGTAAGAATGGATTTGAAATTTGAACTCCTTGCCTGTGGAGTTTTCGCAGGCATTCTACAAATTTATATTTCTGTGCATAGATGGATGGTGTGTGTGCTGGATATGCTCCTTCTCATGAGTGAAGATTCAGTAAGGGAATGGCTCCTACATGGCATGCCAGACACTTTCATACTCTCTATGTTGTGTGCACATATATCTAAACATTTTTACAGGTAAGTTACTTTCTATCTTATGAAAAATGTCACTTGCTGTACTGCGGTCTTCAGTATCCATGATACAAGCTGGCAGCCTGGTGCTTTTTGTTCACTATCCAGCAGATAAGCAAATCCCAGAGCTGAGCTATTGATCCAGGTGAACTCACAAGCAGTATGTCCTTATTCTTCTGCTTCAGTAGCCTTGGATGTAGTATACAAAATAATTTGCTGCATTCTTCAAAGTGATTTTCCCCTGGGGTAGGACTAACACTGTTGGAAAGATGCCCAATATTTCATTCAGTACATCCAACAAGAAAAAGAGCATTTTAAATTTTTATTGGTATCAAGAATCCTGCTTGTTTTGTACTTGAGGTAGTATTTGGGTTATTTTGTATTTCTGTGGGGAAAAAAGATTAAAAATATAATGTTAATTAAATGTATCTTTAATCAATTTGAATCTATCTGACAGAACCTAACCTCTCATTCCTTGAGTGCTGGAGATTGGAGGAATGAATCTCCAGGTCAGCATTTGCTATCATGATGTTCTTTTGGTCTAGACTTATTTAAGTACTCACCTAATTTAGTGGTTTCAAAACCTGAAGCAGCTTTTTCTGTTTCCCCTGAAAGACATGGAAGTAGAGCGTCAGAACTTCTGGCTAGTGGCCATTTTGACTTCCTGCCCTTAGGCGTCCACTGGTCCTTGTCTTTGGTCCTTCCAAACCTGTCCTGACACCGCTGCTGTTGAGGGGACTGACTGGCTCAGCTCAGGCGCCTCATGGTGCTGCTCACTCAGGTCCACTTGAAGCCACTGCGAGCAGCTTGGTGTCCTACATATCACCAAAGGGCTCACTTCCTGCTTCATTTGTTGCCTCAGGCCAGCAAGCTGGGTGCTGTCACACCTGGAGAGCTACAAAATGCTGGATTGAAGGGTGCTGTGCTCCCTCTTCCTGTGGCTAGACTACTCTTGCCAGCCCATCTTGATCATGTTTCCTGCATTCCTGACTGACCTTCCATGGGATTGTGCCACTCAATCCAGTCACCTCGTTGGCAATCATGACCTCTCGATGTCTCCATGGTGACAACTGGGACCACATGTATTCTTTCTGCTTCGTGGGGTTACCCTTTTAACAAAAAAGGTCTATATAAACCTTTCTCCAGAAAAAAAAGAAGTAGAAAGATGAAGAAATGGTTCACAATTGGTATGAAAAGCACAGTGCTAAGTCACATTAGGAGTCTCTTTTTTTTAGGAGATGCACAGGGTTCAAGTACCCTGGAGAATTACCTGAATGCTTGCTCTACTGAAACCAGATATCTGTTGGTATTCAAATTAAGTCTGACTAGGTCTTGTGAGCTTGGATGAGATTCCATGACTTCCTGAAGTTCAATTTCTTAACTATCATGATATTAATGTGAGATTTGGGTAAAAAAAATTGATGGTGTTCTAGGCAATCTTAATTAAAAATACTCTTGCACAAAATCAATATAAGTAATAGAAACATTTCAATAGGTAAAATTGTAAGATTGTTAGAGTTATTTAGAAACCATTTTTGAAGAAGTGCACTGTCACTTTACTTGAGTACATAAATTAGCAAAGAGTAGTACAAACTCTTCTGAATCCTCTCTTTATTTTGAATCTGGCCTCATTGCATTGGGGTAGATTTCTGCTTGACTCCTCCCATGTACTATCCCATGTTGCTGGGGCATCTGTCAGGTCCAGCCAACCTGAGAGGGGAATTCTTGAACTAAGGAAAGAAATATACAAGAGACAGGATATTGAGTCATAAGGGCACCTGATAAATACCAGGATCAGCCCAAGTTGATTGTTAAAAGATCATGTATACCCCCATCAAAAGAGGAGGAAGGCAAAAGACTTCCTTTCCAATGATACAAAGAACAGAGTAATTACCTCTTCAATACCTGAAACATCAAATAACTATATCCTTAGATAAGTATTCTATTATTTAGGTAGGACATGCAATGACCACACCTTAAGCGAAGCATCCTGGTGCATTTACATCTTAGACCAGACATCCTTGTTTCACCTTGGAAGAGCAACAGCAGGTGAAAACTCTCTGATTTTAAGTCAAAATGGAATGAAGTCAATTCTGTGAGCTTCCACACTCCTATAGCCATGTTAATCATTCAAGGATAGTCTTCTGGATAACCAGTGATATTTAACCTACTTCAAACCTTGAAGCCAAAAAACAGTAGAAAAGGCTTGCCATGTAAATCTAGAGACGAGGTTTCAATGGAAATGACAATGAAGAATGATAGATACCAGAGAAACCACAAGCACATACATAAGTGTGCTCACATGTGTACATATGTGCATACACACACCCAGAAACACACAGAGGGATATTCTTCTGTATATATGTTTCTTTTATTGGTTGATGAATAAAACACTAATTGGCCAGTATCCAGGCAGGAAGTATAGGCAGGGCTACTAGGTGAGTAGAATTCTGGGGAGAGGACACATAAAGGAGCCTGCACAGAGATACCATATAGATGCTGAGGGAGCTAGAGGCCTGAGTATTCTCTGGAAAGATGAGACCACGTGGAAATACTTAGATTAATAAAAATGGGTTAATAATTAAGAGGAAGCTAGCCAATAAGAAGCCTGAGCTGTTGGCCAAACAGTTTATAAATAATACAAGTCTCTGTGTGTTTATTTGGGGCAAAGCAGCTATGGGACCAAGCGGGACAGAAACTCTATCTACAGAGCTAGTGACAGAGATTGAGAAGCTGGATATTAGTTAGTTGTGGTTCAACCTGGTGAAGGTACTGCAGCATCCCAGAAGCTCAGAGTGTTCCTCACATACATTTGAACAGGGAGTTGAGGTTATAGCACAGAGCTGAACAAGAGAGTATGGCCATTGCATGCAAACAAGATAGGAAGGTTAATACATGCAAGTAAACAAGGAGGCAGGTTTATCTATTCTCAGGAGGAACAGTCTCTTTATGGGACTTCAAGTCATAAATATTGGCTGGGAGTAAACCACAGTGGATATTTTCTACATACACTATCAACATTCATATATGGATCAGAGAAAGGCTTTGCCACTCTTGGGTGGCTGAGGCATTGGAGTCATTCACCCCAAGGACTTGGATTATCTCGTCCTAAAATAAAAATTTATTACAGCTACTTTGAAGAAGAATGGTGGGGAATGTTCTTCTGTATATATGTTTCTCTTATTGGCCAGGCAGGAAGTATAGGTGGGGCTAGGAAATGAGGAGAAATCTGGGAAAGGTAGGCAGAGGGAGCCCACCAAAACAGACATCATGTAGGCTGTGGAAGGATTAACAAGTCCGGACCCTTCTAGTGTAAGATAAGACCAAGTGGAAATAATTAGATTAATAGAAATGGGTTAATAATTAAGACAAAGTTAGCCAATAAGAAGCCCTAGTCACTGGCCAACAATTTTATAATTAACATAGTGTCTCTGTGTGTACATTTTGTGGCTGAAGGGTTCTCGGGACAAGGTGTGGCAAGCACCTAAGCAACAGAACAAGACCTGAGATAATTATCAACAAGAAAACAATCCGATCAGCCCTGCTTAGTTATGCATACTTCTTACCCTACCTCAATTGTCCCTTCATTTACACGTAAAGACGGTTTTAGCACTGGAAAGATGAACTTGAGAACACTGAAATTTATCTGTGACCATCTTGAAAATATCTTTAGCGTCTGCCTTTTACTAGTGCTAACTTCTTTGATTAGTGTTTGGAGCAGGGAGCCAGGCATGGTATGCTGGGAGACCCAAAATTGGGACTTTTGCCTATAATAGTGATAATAAATTTTAAACCAATAAAACTTCCAAGAAAATCATTTAACACAGTACACATTAAACACTGACTTAAATACTGTGCTAGAAACTGGGGGGAAACTAATAAAAAATAAAGTGCAATGAATGACTTGAAAGAATTATCTGATAAAACAATGCATGAGAACAGTACTTATTACAAGACACAATTATAAACAGAATAATTAATGGCAATCAAGTGGGTTTAGAGATGATAGAAATCATAGAACAAATTAGTGATAGCATTCATTATCTAATCTGGTTGGTTGGTAAAGGAGAAGAAGAGAACAAGATAAAAGAATAAACAGAGATAATTTAATATTTGTATCCATAGCATCTCACCCTCATATGAAAATACAAATAACAAGCATTAAGAAAATACATCAATTTTTCATTGCCTAGACATTCAGTAATTTTAAGAAAAAGATTTCTACTTGATGAACTGAAAAGCCAACCATAAAAATAGTTCAAGCAAGAATTTGAGTAGCTTCAGAAAGGCAATGTCAAGTGTGAGATTACAGTTTGCTTTCTAGAAATGAATTAGCCAATATATCTTATAGTAGTGATAATTAAAAGGGATAGAATTCTTCTTCTCCAAAAAAGCATTGTACCACACTTTCATAATAAACATACTCTTTTTGCAGGTGCTAAGACCATGGTAATAACACAGAAGTTAGGTATGTGAGAAATGGAGGCAGTGTTTTAAAGATTATCTCAGTGATTATAATAAACAAATGTTTTATTAATGTCAATAGCGTTTATTATATTAATTTTATTGTATATATCTTATTATTACTTTATTGGTGAGTTTCAGATCACCAATAAAACTTTATATTCAAGGTGTTCATATTTCTTTCTTAGACTCTTAATGTCTTTGTAGAATCCCACATTTAGAGATTATAAAACACATTTTTAAAGGGCAGTAGGCTTAAGCTTCATGACCTTAGTAGAAATATGAATCTGACTGAGCAAATGTTTTAGGAAAAGAGCATCACAGTAAATATTAGACATGTAAATCAATATGTATACTACAAATTATATATTTCATAAAGGTTATTAGTTTAAGAAAAGTTGTTTGGTGAAACACAAAGCAAAAAAATGCATGAAGAGAGAAAAATATTTTCAGGTCTGTCTTAGGGTTTTATTGCTGTGATAAAGTACCATGATCAAAGTAAGTTGGAGAAGAAAGGGTTTATTTGGCTTACACTTTCACAGCACTGTTCATCACTGAAGAAAATCAGGACAGGACCTCAAACAGGGCAGGATCCTGGAGGCCAGACCTGAAGCCAAGGCCATCGATTTGTGCTGCTTACTGCCTTGTTCCTCGTGGCTTTCTCAGCCTTCGTTCTTATAGAACCAGCCCAGTGATGGCACCTTCCACAATGGACTGATCCATCCCATGTCAGTCAGTAATTACAGACACGTCTATAGCCAGATCTTATTGAGGCTATTTCTCAGTTTAGGTTCCCTCCTCTCCAGCGACTCTATCCTGTGCCAAGTTAATATAAAACTAGATGTCACAAAGACTCTCAATGGAATTACAAATTTGAGCAGAGAGTTCAATGAGATTATAGTTTAGTGAAATGACTGGGTGAGGCATGCAAGAGCAGTCCAAGACAAAGTTATCAAGGAAGACAGAACAGAGACTGGAAAGACTTAATTCTGATATGCGCATAGAGAACTTACTGACCAGGAAATAGAAAAATGTGTAGAAAAGAATATGAAGCTATGAATGATTGTTGCAATTTAACAGCATCTACAAGCATATTGAAAGAATATCTCTATGAATGTGTTAGGACTTTACTATAGTATTTATAAGGAATTCCACAGGAAAATACTAATTTTCTAAGTTATGAGTCTACTGACTGAGGGCTTTAGAGATTAAGTGTACATAGGCTGCTTTCAGAGGACCCAAGTTTGATTCCCAGCACCCACATCAGGTATATCATATTCACCTGAAAATCTAGCTCCAGGTGATCTGACTTCATCTTCTGACCTCCACTGACAAGAAATCTCAGTTACACATTCACATGTTATGGGAGCTTCCCACAGCCATTTGGTCCCAAATAAAAACATGCTATATTAGTTATGAAACTGTTGGCTAGTGATGTGGGCTTCTTACTGACTAGCTCTGTCTTAATTATAACCCATTGCTATTAATCTAGGTATTTCCATGTGGTCTTGGCTTACTGGATAATGCCTGATGCATCCTCTCTTCCAAGGCTGAACGTGACTACTCCGTGACAGGTTCCATCTACCTAACTTTCCCAGAATTCTCCTAGTCCTAGTCCCACCTATCTTCCTGCCTCATTGGCCAGACAGTGTTTTATTCATCAACCAATAAGAGAAACATATATACAGGAGGGCATTCCCCATCATCTCCTATTTTTGGTCTAAATAAAAAGAATGGTTTTAACTTTAACATAGTAAAGCTATATATAACAAAACAGCTATCAAGTAAGAACTATAGTTAACAATATTTAGTCCATTAACATTTGGCAAACTTTAATGAAAATATGCTATCATCTATCCTATATTTGTGAGTTTAAAGTTTTATATGTAACTTATCTATTACCATAACTAAGGAAACCAAAACCATAACTATCTGTCTTCAATTCCATAAAAGACCACAGAAGGATAATTTATAAACTCTAGAATTGACAGAGACATCTTGCTGCCTGGACAGTTACCCAAAGTCCTCTATAATGTTGGAGCATCCATCTCTAGCCCATAGGCCATAGTGTGTCTGGCAGACTTCTCAGCAAACAGTAAATTTGAAACTGTCCCACCTGCATTGACTCTTTTTCACTCACTTTTCTGTGTCCTGCAAAATTTCTGGCAGACTCTTCCATGAAGCATGAACCTGCAGCACTGTCCCATCTTCTTTTGTAACAACAACATTCACTTTCCTTTGGGTCCTTCATGTCCACCTTATACACATACAATCAAACAGTATAGGCAAGAGCAATTTCTTGCTCAAATGGCAAGTTCTGCCATGTTGCAGGCAAACTCCATAATGAGTTTCTTCAATACCCATCTTTCCCCCTGAAATAATTTGTTTTGCCAGAAGCAGTTGTGTTTCTTTGCCATGAAAAACCATAAACCATTTTAAATGCTATATTCTGTAGGTCTTTGAAAGGTTTGAGAATATCTATCTATTTTAAGTATATCTCTGTATATCTAGAAAACACAACTACCCTAACTATAAGTTTTAACTATTATAGGTGACTACATATAATCTGTATTTAATTATACAGTACATTTTTAAATGAGCTGTATAAACACATTTCACAAAACTGACCTTAAATTTGTATTAATAAACCAAAGTCCATTCCAATACAAAATATTCATTCCTATGTCATATTCCCCCCTTTTTCCTGTAGAAAGTGATTGGTTGTGATCATTAACCATTTATATCCAACCCCATTAAATGAAAACAAACATTTATAAACAATATTTGGGAATTTAGGTGTTGTTCTCTCCAAACTGCTTCCTGCTGTGTGGGGACACTGTCAATAATGTGGGGATCCTGAGGAAACACAGAAACCTGGCTCAGTCCTAGCTGTAGTATTCTGCAAGGCTGCATTGTTTCTTGCTTTATCAAACCATATTAGTCTAGAAGGAATCCACAACTTTTCATTTACCATGGAAACAAAAAGAAAATCTCTTTTCCAAAGTAACATATCCTTAGACTTAAACTTAGAAGTCAAACCATTTTCAAAATATGTAGGTTGTATTAATCCAGCAGCATTTATAGTCAAATGTCTTTAAGCAGGTGTTACTCTTTTGTCACTAATCAAACAATTCAAAGACCACACAATAACATACAGTATCCAGACTCTTTGTATATTTTCCATCTTTACATGGATTTTTTATTACTCCATTCCTTTTACTTTTTTATTTTTTTTTTTTTGAGACAGGGTTTCTCTGTGTAGTTTTGCCTGTCCTGGAATTCACTCTGTACACCAGGCTGGCCTTGAAATCACAGAGATCTGTTGTCTCTGTCTCCCTCAGCCAATCCTATTAGTGTACACCACCACAATTGGCTACTCTGTTTCTTTTTAACCACTTTATCCTTTTACTTTTCTCTCCCAAGCCTGTATACATTTTTAAACACACTGTAAACCCTTTAGAGGTTTTTCTTCATCTGAATCTGTCTTTATTATATATCTCTATCTTTTTCTGGCCAGGAGTCTTTTATCTGCTAAACAGCATGGCTAAAATTTAAGTGGCAGCTACTATGCCACTTTTGCTGCTTATGCTGAGTCAGGAGGGCTCCCTTAAAGGAACTTCAAACTTCTGCTTGCCTCTAGCAAAAAGAACCCACCTGAGAAAATTGTGCTACCAAACAGCTGTGCTTGAATTTGTTCTTTTGTTTCTAAAGCCCTTTTTATTCTTTTACCATGTTCCATGTGGAAATTCATACCTTACATTGCTGTCACTATTTTGTAACTAGAGGTTCTTTCCCATCTGATCCTGTGGCCATTGGGCACCAAATAAACACGTGGATGCTATATTACTTATGAAATTGTTGGCTGGTGGCTTGTGCTTCCTATTGGCTTACTCTGTCTTAATTATTAAACCATTTCTATTAATCTATGTATTTCCACATGGTGTTGGCCTACAAGAGAACACCTTGTCCTCTCTTTTTGGGCTGTACATGATGACTCTGTGGCAGGCTCTGTCTGCCTACCTTTCCCAGAATTCTCCTAGTCCTAGTCCTGCCTATCTTCCTGCCTCCTTGGACAGACAGTATTTATTCATCAACCAATAAGAGAAACAAATATGCAGAAGGACATCCCCCATCACACACACACACACACACACACACACACACACACTATATATATATATATATATATATATATATCTTTAAATAAAAAATATTCAGATATATTCAGATTTCTTGTGGTGATCTAACAACAGTGGGTCATGTGGAGGCACTGAGACACATAAAGAGGCTATCATTATAGTGATATAAGATGATGTCGATCATTTTCGACTAAGTTTGAGAAAACCATCCACCTGACTAAAATGATGAGAGAGAGAGAATTTATCTCAATTTTTGCTTTCCCGAAGGAGCTTTTGCTTTCACAAAAGTGAACCAAGCCTCATATGTACATTGGGCAGAGCTTCATATTTTCTAAATATATCAGCAATGACATGTCTCATTCCATAGTTTCCTCAGTAATGTCATTGCTGCTTCTCCACCCTGTGGCTACATCTCAGTCTCCCCTGAAGCTGAGTCCACCCTGTAATCACAATAGAATATAGCTGCAGTGCCTTCCCCCCAATCTTAAAAGAAGTCCTATATGACTTAGAACATTTGGTTAAAACTGTTTCTGAAGTGAGCTACCCTAAAAGAAATTCAAGTACAGTGAGAGTGTTTAAAAACTGTATGCTAGGGACAGGAGAGATGGCTCAGCAGTTAAGAGCACTGACTGTTCTCCCAGAGGTCCTGAGTTCAATTCCCAGCAACCACCTGGTGGCTCATAACCACCTTGAATGAGATCTGGTGCCCTCTGCTGGCATGCAGACAAAAGACTGTATACATAATAAATAAATAAAATCTTTTTTAAAAACTGTAAGCTAAAACCCCATGAAACTTCTGAAGAGTTACCAGAACATCCAGAGAAAAGGGGTGGCAGTAGGACCTAGCACAATGCATGTAAGAAACAAAACAAAGCAAACAGAAATACATTGGCTATGGATTCTTCAGCTGCAGCTGTTCTTTATCGAGCTAAATCTCCACAAACATCTAAACAACGGAATTGTGGAATGAAAGGGTTGTTTTGTTTTAAGTTACTCCAACTTTGGGGTATGTTTTTAAATATTGGTGTGTGGTTGTAACATGCTTATAAGGTTCTCCTTTTTTAAAAAATAGAGGCAAACAAAACAAAACAAAACAAAAAACAACTGAATTTCCAATTTGCTGTCCCTGGAAGCTACCACTGCTAAAATCAAGAACAAACAATAGTCAACAGAAGCAGAGAACTATTCAGGTAAAACTGCAATTTCTTAAACTAGGGGAATTTTGGGTATGGAATGTGTATGACCTTCCACTAAGGAGTCAAATCCTTAAACCTGAAAGAAGGTTTTCATCGTCAGAAAATTCTTTGAATTTCATTTGAATGTTAACTAATGAAATCCAATAACTATAATACCAAAACATAAAATCATGGACCAGAAGTATTAATTGGATAACACCTATTTGTACAGAATCTTATCTTCCATGGTTTCTGCCTGATGGATTTGTTGAAAACAATATCATAACTTCATGTTTGTTTACTCACCAATCCCTTCCCTATACTATTGATTAAAAAAAAAAAACAAATATTTTACAAATGTAAAAAAGGGTTAATAAAAAGTCTAGTGACACAGAATGGTATCATCTTTGGAGAATTTCTCTCACAAATGGATGGCCCTTGTGAAATCAGGGCTCCCTAAAATTTTTCCATTATGCAAAGTAAAATTAACTTAATATAACTTCTACCAATTTCTTAGTACAAAATAAAGATTTTGTTATTACTATCACTTTTCAAGTACTTAAATAATTTGTTTGCTTTTCAAAAACACATTTGTAAATAATTCTGTATTTTTATTGACAATTATATAGTTATGGTACCAGTATAGGAACTTTACACAATGAAGCTTTATGATGAGCAAAGATCCCATTCTATCCAGACTTAGATCTAGGTATGCTGATTTTGTTATAAGACCACAGTCTCAGACTTGGCTGATAAGTTCAAGATTAAGATAAAATACCAGGGGAAGCAAAGAGTAAATGTTTCTGTGACCAGCATGTGTCATGAATTCCAAACATACCCACAAAGAAGCAGAGATGGGAGGGAGATGTTGCTCATCTGGAAAGTCAGCCTTGGCTAACAGAAATGTCAACACCCCAAGGTGCTTTATCTCTCATCTTCACAGCTGTGGTTTCCTGTGGATGGAAGCTGGAAGTGTGAAGTCCAGCAACTCCACAAGTAGAACAGGTTATCAGGAAAAGCTAGTGAGGACATCAGAAGACTAGCACTTCAGTCAGGATCACCCTTTCTCTTGGTGTGGACATGAGCTTCAGCCTTTTGTTTTAATCTCTTGATTGTTAAAGTGAATCCAATATTGGAAGCCCGGACTCCTACCATATCTTATTGTCATTCTTAGTGACCATGAATTGTATAATAATAATAATAAAAACCAGTGCATATTCAGATCCTATGTGCACAGTAAAGAACTTTTTTTTGCAAGGAAGAAGATGAAGAAGAGGAGGAGGAGGAGGAAGTGGAGGAGGAGGAGGAAGAAGAAGAAAAAAGAAAACAATAGGTACAAGAGAAAACTTTATTCTTGCAGATATAAACAGGTGAGGGACAATAAAATATCTGATATGATAGTGGGATACTGGCAATAATAAAGTGTAACTGAATGTCTGTCAGCCTGGATGTGGCTTGTTTGTTCACACTTCTGGCTAGTTTCATGAAACAGAATAATAGGACTGTATTTTTCCATTTGGAGAGCTGTAAAAGGAAATGACATTTTTATTTGTTATATGAATAGTTTTCTATTCGTCCTTAGTTTCTTCCGAAGCTAGTTTTTACAAAAAAATCCAAGAGCTTTAATAAATATTCTTTTATAACACATTGTTTTTTATCTAAATTTTCTGTTTTGCTTTTTTTTGGGGGGGTACGAATAGGTCTTGCAACCATACTTCCATACTTCAGCATTTCCATGAAAGCCTAAACATAAACAAAGAATAAATATAAATGCCCAGAGTCTGTTAATATTCTACAAATGTGTCCACTACCCACTATGATTTGCTTGAATTGGGCTCTTTGTGTCTCCATCTTTCCCAGCACTGGCCAAGTGTGTTTGTCTATTGCCAGTGCCTTTACGATGCTGATACAATGGTGTGCATTCATTGGAGTGGCTTGTACAGAACTGTGGTTCAACATCCCTTGAATGTTTGCTGGCATATGAACTCCTAGGTGTGGTTTGCTCATGTGCTAAAGAAGGGACAACATATGATTTTCACTCTCCTGATGTCTAAAAGTATCTTTTACATAAAAGATGTTTTGTAAATCATTTTCAGTAGTTACAGAATAAAAAATGTACATGCATTTACAAGACATTTTCAATTGTATGCTTGAAAAAGGGAATGATATTATTATCTTTGTTTTTCTTAGTATGTATATGGTTTTTGGAAAATTTTGCTGGTATTTACTTTCATTATAATTATTGTGAAGAGGAAATTGAATTCTGAATCCATATAAAATGATAAAGTAATTTCAAATAGCAGTTGTATCCATATTCATTACTGGCCACCAAAGGAGACTGATTATAAAGGTGCTAGGAGACTATCAGAAAGACACTGTTGATTTACTTTACATAGATAAACAAGCCACATAAAAACGAAAGCACAATGCTTTCAGAATTGTAAGTGATTAAACATTAATGACTGCAAAGCTTAGGCAAACCCTGAAAGACTTAAAGTCTTCCACAGTACATCATGTTGGGTGTCAGCAGATAAAGCAGAATGCCAATAACAGTTGGAGTCTTCTTGAAAAGACTTAAGCTTTGTCAATAGCTATAAATGTGCATGTGCCAATATCTAAAACCCTATCAATCTCAGCACAGTGTTTGGAGAAGCTTGATCAGCCTAACTGTACTAAGAACATTTTAGCATTAGTTGGCACTGAAAATAAACAAATCTGAAAGTCGATTATATTTACTTATTTGTTCCTTCTTTGTCATGTATATAGATTTGGATATCAGCACAGTCAAATATCTATTTTCTCCATTAAGGAAGGTAGAAAGGAATGAATTAAAATTAAAACTTTTTGTCTACAGATACAACTTAGCAACAACAATTAAACACTAATTTATCCAGCTACTATTAATTTTGACCCAATGTAAGAGAATGCACTGAGCTTGATTCAGCTGAAAAAAAAAATCACTTAACCTGTATAGAGAAAATTCAGTTGTTTCAAAATAGAATTACCCTGGTAAATTATTTACTTATTTTAAAAGAAAAAGACTCAAAAATGGCAAGAAGTTCACAACTGTGGCATCCTTTTGAGATTATTGAAAAGTTACATATAAAACCCTAAGAGGATTACAGGCAAGAAATGCAAATAAGGGTGAAGTTGCTTATGCACTGCTGAAAGCATAATGACTAACAATTGGCACCTGAATTTATTTGAGGAATTGGATGCAGTTTTCAAGGGGGGAAACACACTAAAAGGTGGCTTAGTGTGAGAAGTAGTAGAAAAGATCCCTTTGGAGAGGAAGAAACTGTCCTGTTAGTTGATAACAAGATCTATAACTGCAGGTGGAGGGAATTCTTAAGAGAGTGAAAAAAGGAGTTGATAATCAAGAACAAGTTCAGAGCAGAAAGCTTCTATTTGACCGTGTGGACACCAGTGAAAGGATGAGATTTGAAATCCACTTATATGAAAAAGAAGGGAGGGAGACAGACAGAGAGGAGAGAGAGACAGAAAGAGGGAGATTCAGAGAGAGAGAGAGAGACTCAGAGAGAGAGTGATTCAGAGAGAGATTCAGAGAGATTGATCAAGATATAAGTACGCATGACAGTAGTATCATCTTACTAAAGAAAAAAACTCAGAGACACAGAGTTAACTGTGTTAATCATAGGCTTTATTACTCAAGGTTTAGTGAAATTTATGAAGATTCTGAAGGCAACTAAAGACATCAATTGTCCCACTGCAAAATGAAACATAGTGCTTGATAAGTAATATAAATATAGGTAGAGCCACACAGTTGTAAGATACCAAAAAGTAGAATATCAGTTTAGGATGAACATATTTGAAAAAAAAATATCAAAAGAGATAGAATTTGGAGTATTTTTTTGCTTTGTTTCCACATTTCATTCTTCTTATTTTTATCTTAATTTTTAAATAGAACTGTAAGAGATTAAAAACTACAGAAAATGTATTCCCCTTCAAATGAATTCCAAAATATCATTGTAAGAACTTAAAATTCACCCAAGAACTTCATCATTGTTTTTTTCTTTAGTCAGGACATCTTTACTTACTCTGCCTAAGGGTTTTACTTATTATTCCCCCTGTCTTCCAAACACAGTGCTAGAGAGGGAGTTGACAAAAATAAGGGAAAGTTGCTAGCTTGTTTCCAAGAGTTATGTTGCGCTAATAAACATCGAGTATGAAAGGCATTCACAGTTGAGGGAATCTTCTGTCTTGTGTTAAAGGCTTATAAGGACCAGTTAAGTATATTATTTTTATATTATATATTTTATAGTACATTCTGTATATGTTTATATTATATAATTATATTTAATTTCATTATTTTCATTAATAACAAACACTGCATATGTATTTTTAAAGATCCACTTTCCAAGATAACATACTATTACAATTCCTCTCCAGTTCCATTAGTTAAATACATTGTAAGCCAAACCTTAAATATCAAAAGTTTCAGCAACATCACTAAGGAAGATTGAAATGGCATTACTAAGTACTAAGAAATTTACAGAGAATCTAATTTGAATTTTTTGGTTAATAATCCTACAGTGTAATGGGATACTCCATGATCTCAAAAATATATCTTCCTTAAAACTAGATTTCTCATGGAAAAGAAACAACTTCATACCCCAGTTTTTGAAGGAAACTCAGCCGTAATAAATACATGACCTATCTGAGTGTTTCTTGCTCTCTTTTTGATCATGGAAATCTGATCCAGGGGTGAAAGCTGTGGGTCTTCCAGATAACATGTACAATAAGTTTACATAGATGGAGGGTTTTCCACTTTGTTCATCCATAAGTTCAGAAAGTTATGGAAGTTATATTCCTTACAAGGCTTATGATTAGAAAAGTGCTGAACACCCTTCATGGTCTGGGAATACTTTCTGTTAATATACAATTACGAAGACTTCTTTAATTCAGAGATGGAGAGAAAAACAAGAAAATAAAGATACAGAGACAGAGATTCCCTGAGGCTTGACAGTGTGGTCAGTTCTTTTCAGTATCCCTCAGGTCAACAATCCCTACCACATGAAGTAGATAGAAAAAAAATGATCAAAGCAAAGGTGTTGCTAAGCCATTGTCTAAGTGTTCTTCTTGTGGTTTTATGCCTGCTGCTAAAGGGATCTTACAATACTCTAAGGTAAATGGTGCTTCCCCTTGCATCCCCATCCCTAGCTCTGGGAGGGTCCAAATAGGGTTTGCATTGCTTTTGTTGGTAAAGCTCATGCCTGCAGCTATCAGACTAACCCCTCTTTTGTTTTAAGACAAAATGTTGCATCTTAGGTATTGCTTTGAATAGAATAATATCTTTGACACTGAATTTAAAATAACAAGCTATCTAAAGGCAAAATTCTCTTTACCTCACAACACTGTGAATATCTGTTCATGCTTAGCACATGTTCTGAGAGCATCCCATCTCCAGACTCTGGGGAGAATGATGAGACCAGAAGAGGGAAGAACCTGTAAGAGAAAGGAGGTGCAGGAAAGATCTGTTACCTAGTGAAGAAAATGTGGCCAAATGCACAGTCATTAGACAAACACAGTGTTGACAATGACCATGCGGAGTGGATGTAGTTTGGCATTTTTAAGGCAATATTCACACTGCATCTATGTTTTATTTAAAGAAAGTCTCTCTTACAGAAATAATATATCTTTCCAGACATGACTTTTGGACATAGGGGAAGCATTATACAATTGTATTAGACTGAAAAATTTAAAGACAATATTTTACTCATGTCTTAAAAGGAATATGGAACAGCACCCTAAGTTCTTAGAAATAGTGTCGATTTACAATTAAAGGACTTTCATTGAACATGTATAAGAGAGAAATTGCACAAATGCTATATATGTATGTATTCATATGCATATATGATATTATATTTTATTGTACTCAATCATAAATAGAATTAGAGAAAGGTATACATAGGATCTTTAATTTTGTAGCAATATTGGAAGGTTATATGCATGAAAAATTGTTATGATGTTGTATTACCAATGCAGTATCAAACATAGTTTATTTTCCAATAAATATTATAAATAGCAATGTATAAGATATAAATTTGAGGGTTCTTTTGCATACGTACTATGAGTTATAATTTTTAAAGTTACCAATTAGACTACCTATACTGAGTCTTTTAGTTCATATAATCTTTCATGAATCATAGCATGAGATCAACCCAAAAAGAAATCACAGGCTTGAAAAGAACTTTAGTATAATGGTGTGTCAGTATAAGCCAAAGCTTTGCTACATTACTCATGGTCTTAAAAGTCTGAACAGACAGTTCACAAAGCATAGTCTTTCAGTGTCCAACTCTGTCTTGTGGCCCTGTTTTACTGTGGTCTTTAGCTAAGGATGATTTTTAAAATTTTAAAGGGTGTAAAACAAAATGAAGATGAATATGCAACAGAGATCATCCACAGCTCATAAAGTCTAAAATATTGATCATCTGGCCAGTTCTAGAAATACTCTGCCAATTCTGGGTTGGTATTCTGGGAGAATTGTTGGCTACCCTGATGTATAATTCTATATTCAAATGGGAGGCCACCCATTTATACCAGGGATACTGTTCTGGTGATGGACTATTTCCCCATAGCAACATTTCTAGTGCATTTTCTTTCCATATCAAAAGCAACAATGGAAGAAGGAATCTAACATCGATAATTTTCTACAAGGCAAGTTATTCAAAGTTATCTGAAGAAGCATAAATCTATTGATCTATTGTACAAAACTGTAATTTATAAAAACAATGAAAAATTCTTATACCCAACTGTAATATTACTTCTCATATGTCTTCAGGAAAAGCCATATTTCTCCATATGTTTTTAAGCATATACATTCACATAAAGGTTTCTAAAGATTTTAAGTATGGAAAATTTAAACATTTACTTACATAAACTGATTAATATGCTTATTTCTTTCATAATTAACTCCATATAGTTAAGGATTTATGAGAAATGAATACAGTTTTGTAGTTAACATTACTATACCCACATTAAATTAGACAAACCTAAATCTAGGTTGTATAATAGGCAACCAAAAATAAAGTTTATAATCAGTAAATGAATCTTTTATTATAATGTAATTATTTGCTTCAAAATGGATTTTTGCAGTGAGTGGAAAGTAGTAAAATATTTTTAACAAAATATTTTTCTCTTATTAGAAAAAAAGTATGTTCATATTGCACTCTCAAATGTCTTATTTCTTACAATATAGAATGACTGATTAGGATCCACCCTCTGAATAATATACTAAAAGGGATGTAGAAATAAAAGCACCATGAAATATAATATAATTTAAAAATGTGTTTATGAACCAAAAGTAAGCAATTGGTTTTTTTATGAACCAAAGCTGTTACCAAAATTAAGAGAAACAATGAAGTTTAATAAATGGACAAAATTCAGTAAGAGATGTCCTCAAGTCCTCTACTTAAGATTTTATTAATAAACATTCTGTTTTGATACTGGCCATAATTCAGTTCAAGGTTTCCTTCTGTGTCTTGGATAACTTATGATAATAATACAATGCTTAGAGAAAACACCTAGGCAATAATTTTTCAGTTGTGGGCACTGCTGGTTTACTTGGGAAAAGATGTGTTTGTTGGTTGTTTAGATTATATCTTTGACAAGTCTCCCTATAAAACAAGGTCAAGCCACAAATAATACCTAAGATGAACTAAAAGAAAAAAAAATAGCTCTATGATTCAAAAGGATGTGGACCAACATAAAAGTGCAAGATCTTTTTTCTTCCCCATCTTAAGGCGAATGTGCATCTTCTGTGGGTAAAACAGCCCAAAGCAGTCTCTTTTAAACCATCTATTCTCATAAACAACAAGCCTTTGACATCTGTGACACAGGAGACATGCCGAAGTCATTAAGGGTGTCCCGAGGGGATTCCAACAGTTGCTTCACTTTAGGGTGGGTGTGAGAAGGCTTAAAATTAAATTACTCTAAAATAAAGTTAGAGCACTAAGCAATTTCCTGCTGTCCGACTCAGTAGGGATTCCCGTGAGAAACGAAAGTGGGCAAAAGGCTCAGACAGACAGACAAACATATTTACCCCTAGGTAGAAGGTACAAATTAAATTAGCCTGCTACAAAAGGGAGATGTTTTCTCCTTCTGTTCAGATGTCATGGTACTAAGGAAACATAGTCTGGGGCCAAAAAAAATGGCACAAATGCATTCATCTGATCTACCATTCATCCTGATCCAAGGTCTAAACAGAACACATAAAAGAACAGCACTGTGGAAGGACTTCCTCTCCCTAGTTACCAAGTTGAGAGTTGCAAGGGAACATGGGAGCAGGGGGTGGGGATCCTTCCAGAATGTTTCAGCGTCAAGGAACTGTCAGAGGACCTTAACAGAGTTAATGACTGGATCTGAAATCACATCAGTATAATTCAATTCATATTTCATAGAAAGTGCTGCATTTTAAACTTTTATTATTATTATTTTGGTGAACAGTATGGATGTGTAAAGGTACATTGTGAACTTTCTTTCCCTCTGTAGCTGGAAACCGATATAGGCACTTCCAAAGAGTCAAGTATCTATTATAGTGCCTCATTAATATGCATGTTTTTGGCACTCAGTTTGGTTCAGCTGGTATGCTTTCCAGTATCTCATTCTTTATTTATATGAGACTGGGAGGTGTGACCTATGGAGCCAGTTGGCTGTCATGAATTGGAATATTCATTAAGCCTCATGAATTATGCATTAGACTGCTTATAATACTAAGATCCACATTTGATCTAGACAGAGCTCTCAACTGCTTCCCATTTGATGGAATGATCCACATTTTGGTCAAAGTATCCATGTGCTCCATATACTGCAGAAGGAGTGAGTGTACATTTGCTACCCAGAAAGACTTGAGATTTTGCAGCTTACATATGACTAAGTGGGTTTCACATTTTTGCATGTTGAAAGGGCACAAGAGACATAGTTCTCCTCTAACAAACTAGATTAGAATAACGTTCTTCTCTAGCCTGAATACTACTTCCATCCATTACTGCCCTTGCCTATAAAAGTCACCAACGACTGGTAAGCAGCCAGAATTATAAATGACACATAGCTATCTCCTGGTGATCCACACATAAATGTAATACCAAACACAAAGGACAAGGAAAAGGCTCTTAAGAACTTAAGACTGTATCTTACCAAAATCAAGGAAGCACTTTTACTGATAGCCTTATTTGTTTTGTTATTTTTCTGTGGATAAGGATATCAAGGCTACAAGAAATCTAATTTTCAGATTTTACTAATAGTATAAAAGGTAAAAACCACTGTTTAAGGTGCAAATATTTTTATTTTCAAGTATATGTATCAAAATTAAATTTATATGATGTTTAAGCCCATACCTTTTAGAATGGAAAAAAGGGAACTGAAAAGATGATTCACTAAATATTATGATTTCTTATATATATATATATTATGATTTTTATATATTATGATATATATTATATATAATATATATCAGCAAATTCAAGAGCTAATGGCATGCCATTCTTCATTTAAGATCTTCATGTCAACTCTATCTTCTTAATCTTTTCTTAATAAAAAGCATAATAAAATCTATAGTTGTATATGGTCTCAATCTTAAATCTTTGATCATTTTCCACTTTGGAATGTGTCTATTATTTTTCCCAGTATAGACAGTCCTTAGAAGACACTCATTCATGAAGGTAATTATTACTACAATTAAAGCCTAAAAGACAGTTTGAATGTGGTTCTCTCTCTTTGCTATATTTGGGGAAAGTGGCCTAAAGAATCTATAGCCAGCTCTGTAAGAGAGCATGTGTGAGTCCTGGGGAAAACGGCATTGTTTACAGATTTTTTTTTTTTAGTGAAGAGATTAGCTGTCATTTATTTTCACATACCTAACTGAGGCGCCTTAGTGGTTCCCAGCAAGAGTGTGTTCTCTTCTCTTTCTTAGCCTGTCACATCCTTGTCAGTTTCAATAAAATTACTTACCTGAATTATGCAAATGAAGCTTTGTTCTGTCCAGCTCCCATCATTGTTCATCTCCACTACAGCTGAAAATTCTAGCAGACCCCTTGCTTACACTGTCTGATTCCAGGACTCCTTAGGTCAAGACCTTTGAACCTCAGAGCTTGACTTATGCCACAACCATTTGACAAATCGCCCAGACCCTCACAAAAGCTGGTTGAGCCCCAGAGTGGCTGCTCTCTCTATACACCACTGTTTCTCTGTTTTGACATTTCCTTCTCACTTTTCCTCTCAGTAATTAGACAAAGGGAGAAAAAGACATTTGTGTTTAAAGAATGCTTTCATTTAGGACTGTGATAAATGGCTCCCTTTCCAAGAAGCTGCAATCCCACTACAGGACAGAGGGCTCCTTCAGAAGGGCCTGGACAGTGAAGGCCTCCCACCAAAGTCTTCTCAGACTTTAGCTTGCCTCTAAAGAGCCCACAGAGAACGTCTACTGATTTCTTCTGTTCTCAGTAACACTGAACAATGGGAAAATACAGCATCAACTTCCATGTTAAAATGATCATGGATCTAAAGACAAAAATGTTGAGTTTATAATCTAAATAATTCTATTATTTTTAAAGTAATTTCACTACCATTAAATGTCTTTCTGTTCCAAAAATAAATTGCAGATTGAACTATATCCTACTCTTTTGTTTTCATAAGTTGCTTTGAAAAAAAACTTAACATGGTTATCAGAACATTGATAAATTTGAAAGATTTTCAGAAAAGTTTCAGCATATGTGATTTAAAATAAAATATGGGTTGGCCTTGTTGCAAATGGAAAACCTGTCATGATGAAAAAATTTTTAATAGAGCAGAACTTATGTCAACCATGTTTTCATATTCTTCTTTTAGAGCAATGAGTTAATGTTCATTGTTCCACAGAGGGAGAAACATTGCCAAATATGAAACCAAATTAAAACTGCATGTGAATCTGAAGTTTCCAGTTTTGTTGAGGAATTAGCATGTTGCCATTCATGCTATGGTTAATATGTTGCCTGAATTCACTGTGATTCATTAATCAGAGTACCATTCCCAAACCAGACAAATTACCTCCAGTTAACACATTTTAATTAATTATTAAACAAGAAAATTCATGGGACATGATTTTATTCACAAATTGAACAATAAAACAGTAGTGGAAAATGTGGGACTCAGAAATAAATAAATAAATAAATAAATAAATAAATAAATAAATAAATGGGAATACCCACCTCAAGTGGCATGTGACATTTATGAGGCTCCTAAGATCTTTTCCTCAATTGAGCCTGGTTAAGTAAATACTGTAAAATGATAGCACTTTACATGTTTTCAAGAAAGCAGTACTGTTATGTGACTTACTTTAAATCATTAGGTCATATAGTTCCTAAAGGATTTAAAATAACACCATTTCAATAAAAACAAAACTAGAAGCTAAAGCTGATTCAAATAAACTATTTGTGATCCCTTCCTCTCCTCTTTAAGTTTAGTTGGAAGAGCTAAAGCTGCATAAATGAGAAAACATGTCTTAGTCTGTATCCCCGATCCAAACAGAGCCAACGGAGGAATCAATTTCACTGAAACCTTTCTGAGGGAACAAGGTCTTTCTATGATTCCCATGAACAAGGCACTATAGCCAGCAGCCTGATAAACTTGAAATAATGTCCTCCAGGCCTAAGGGCAAGAAGCATTCCCCTTCAGAGAATGTTTCTAGCATTCAGGCATGCATTTAGTAAGAAAAGCAAACCATGGGAACTCATTTGGTAAACTTTAACTGGTACAGTGTATGCTTAGCTTATGGTTCCATTCATTGTGTAAATTGAACAGAACAGAAGTGAGCCTGCTGATGCATAATTGAAATGAGTATCAGTAAAACCTCATAGCTCCCAGGTACAAAGGGGAACATGGCTTAATGTAAAAGGGAGCTGCTAATCTTTGGCAAACACAGTTATATTAACAAGTGACTTCTCATTTTGTGTTTTTAAGCCTATAATTCTAAGTGTGTATAGCTCTTACTGAAGGTGTTTATGTGCTAATATATGACTTTGGTGATTCATGCAAGTTTTTTTTCTTCACAAGCTCCAATATCCATATACTCAGGTCTTTATAAATACTAGTCACTTTCCTTTAAGTAACAATATGCTTTCATTTGTCTTTCATCAGCTAAATGTGTCTTTATTTGTAAAATATCTGCATTTCCTGGTGGATCATGATCAGATGAGAGCTCTCTTGTCTATTTTCAGAGAGTAGGAATCTTTGCTTAACATTGACTCCCTCCAACACAGGTCCTTTTTGTGCTGGAAAGTCACAGACTAAATTTATTTACTCACTGACATGTCATTCCCTTAAAAGCAAACACTCATTTCTTAAGCCCATTATCAACATTTAGTTAATATTTGATATGAGATTATTTTTATTAGTCACCTATTAAATTATTCTCATTTTCGCTCCTGGGAAGCTTAAGGTATAACAATAAGAAAAATAGGCCTCAGTGATGGCTCAGGCAGAAAAGTGATTGCTGGTTAAGCACGAGGCTAAAAGTTTGCATGTGTACAGTTATAACCCTAATGCTGGAGTGGAGTGAGACCAGCAGATTCTGGAGGGATGTTTATCAGCCAGCCAAACTGAAACACTGAGCTCCAAGTTCAGTGAAAGACCCTGTCTCAAAATATAACATGTAGATTCATTGAGGACGACTTCCAAAATCGATTTATGGTCTCCACATAATTATACAAACAAATAATAATAATATACAAAACAATCATGAAACAAAGAAGAAAGCTCAAATGAAAAACTAGCAATATTATAAAACTTCCAGATATCTTCAATAACTTACAATGATGACTATTGAGGATGTTTTTGAGTAATAATTACACTATCATTATGATGAAATATTGCATTCAAGTCATTCATTAGAAAATAATTTTCCAGTATTTAGTGAATAGATGCTTTGAAAGAATTTTAATTGATATGTTACGATTTTTAACATCTAAAATATGAAATTTTGTAGGAGGAAGAAATATTTTAATCTAATTTCAAAATGATTATTCTTCAGAAAATAAACAAACAGAACTTTTAATCTATGGTCATTTTGATTACCTATGTTCTTTTTTGTTGATTTTGTTTGTTTGTTTGTTAATCAGGTCTTCTTGGTACTGTCCAACCCATATTACTGACTTGCTCAATAAGACATATCCTCTATTCAGCAGTATAGTCTGAAATAAAAGACTGTTTGATTTTCCCATACAGTTATACAAAATTATTAGCCTTCCCCTGTCTCTTTTCAGACATGGTTTCTCTTTCTTCCATATTTTACATGTCAGCAGGTGGCATCATCACATCTTCCACATTTATATTTAAATTAATAACCATCTTGTTATATACATCAAATCCTGTTCCCTCTCTTTCCTGTTCTTCCACCAACCCCCCATCACACTCCCCATCCACTCCCCATCATGGGAGGGTGAGGCCTCTCATGGGGATCATCAAATTCGGTCACATCGTTTGGGGCAGGACCTACAGCTCCACATGTGTATCTATGCTGAAGGAGTATCCCTCCATAGGGAATGGGCTCCCAAAGCCCATTCATGCACTAGGGATAAATACTGGTTCCACTGCCAGACGCCCCATAGAATGTCCAGGCTTCCCAACTGACACCCACATTCAGGGGACTGGATTTGGTCCTATGCTGGTTCCCTGGAGCTGTCAGACTGGAGTCTGTGTGCTCCCACTTGTTCAGGACAGCTGTTTCTGTGGGTTTCCTCAGCAGGGTCTTGTTTCCTTTGCTCATCACTCCACCCTCTCTACAATTGGCTTCCAGGAGTTCGGCTCCACGTTTAGCTGTGGATCTCTGCTTCTACTTTCATCAGCTACTGGATGAATACTCTAGGATGGCATATAAGGTAGTCATTAATCTCTTTATAGGGACAGGGCATTTAAGGTAGCCTCTCTACTATTGCTTAGATTCTTAGGTGGGATCATCTTTGGGCATTTCGGACATTAGATCTTTGTTGTGGATTCCTGGACATTTCCCTAGTGGTAGATTTCTCTTTATATCTTTAATGGATCCCCCTATTAAAGTATCTCTTTTCCTTTTCTCCTTCTCTTCCTGATCCCTGAAGTTCTCCCCACAATGAGTTCTTATAAACGAAATTTCTATAATGGAATTGTTATACCTTTTCTTTTATAATTCCCTCATAAATGCAATACATACATTTTAATATGCCACATACATTCCTGATACTACCTCAATCCAAACCCTCCTAAATTCCCACCTTCAGAAGAAACTGAGCCTGCCTCTCTGGTCTTCACATCGATCAATAGAGTCTTTAACATAAAATTCAAAGCCAAGTACACCTTTTATGGAGTGGCCACTATGGGTTTGTCATGCTACATCCATTAGAAACATGCCAATCACAAAAATAGGATACTACCACATACAAATCCTAATGACTGAAGTCTAAGAGAGTCATAATACCTATTAAAGATGAGAATATTTTAAAAAATGAGCTCAGAGCCATTCTAGGGAGAAATTCAAAACTGTCACTTTACAGGACAGTTTGACAGTTTCTCACAAAAGTACCCATCTGAGCATTTGATTGTGGTGTATGATATTATGTGTACTCAAATAAAAGCCTGCACTTGGATGACTATCAATTTAGCATTGTTGACTGAATAATAGGGTAGGTAAAAATCTTTCAGTAAATGAATGGATAAGCGAATTTTAATGTATCTATTTAGTGAAGAACTATTTAGTGATTAAAAAGGGAGCTACAAAGACACAAGACACAGATGAGTCTTAATTTAATATTGGCAAGTTTGTAAGTTCAGTGTGAAAGACTATATTCTGTGCAATTGTATAGCCATTACATTCTGGAAAAGAAAACACCAGAGAGACTGCATGATCAGATCAGTGATTGACAGCAGTTCAAAATGAAGAGAAAAATGTTTGAAAGATGGAGAGCAGATAGTTTTTAGAAGCTCAAAGTATAAATTTTGATATACAAAAATTATTTGAAAACAGATTTAGGATGAAATGAGCAGTAAGATAAAATAATACAACATACAATCAGAATCACTGAAGAAATTTAAGGAGAAAAGAATATGTGGTGTGTGTAAATTTGAAAAGAGTCAATCTTTAAGTTTAGTGACTAAATAAATATACAAATAAACAACAGCTCTTTGAAAAGTTATTCAGCAAGATGAAGTGATGAAGTTACTCCTCATGGAGTTACAGGTCAATAACTCCTCTATTCTATAACCACTTCATACATGTACACTGTGTCTGGCCACACTCATTGCACCTTTCCCATTTCCCTACTTCCTCTGCCCACATAATTTAACCAAGGCTGTCTGAGTGCCCATGAGTTTGTAAATAATAATGAAAATCTAGTGAGCTTACCAATGAGTACCTAACTGGATAATACTGCCCCACTATCCCAGAACCTATTGGTTGCTAACAGGCCAGCAGCAATGAGTGGTAAAGGTTCTAGAGACTTTGCCCTATAGATCTGACTATGAGTTGGGGGAGAGTTCTCTAAAACAAGGGTCAGTATAGATAACTACTATCAGGAGTTCATGGTTGCTAAATTCCTGTTGTGTGTTGTGCTTAAAAGACCCTGCTTTACAATGCTTCTCATCTTTGAGCTCTTAAATTGTTTCTACCTTCCTTCATGCAATGTTTTTGGAGCCTTTGTGGGACGGTGTAGATTTCTTGCTGAATCCTCAACTATCCTTCATTCTCAACATCTTATGTACGTTTCCTCCATTCACTTACAGAGGGCTGAGAGTAGCTTTTGTCTGTAAATATAAACAAGGATGGGGTGACTTGAAGCTGTGTCAATTCAGCTAAGCAGCCATCTTAGCTCTAAGACTTCTTCTGTCACAGGATTTGGACCAGGTTCACAGTATTAATTTCTTCTCATAAAGCAAGCCCAAAATCCAAGTCAGAAATGTTACTTTTCCCCATAATAGTCATATCCTATGTCTTAGGGTTTCTAGTGCTGTGATGAAACATCATGACCAAAAAGCAAGTTAAAGAGGAAAATGTTTCCTTGGCTTATGCTTCCACATCTATAGTCCATCACTGAAGGAAGTCAGGACAGGAACTTATAGAGTGTGGGAACCTGGGGCAGGAACTGATGCAAAGGCCATTGCAGGGATGGTTCCTCATGACCTGCTCTGCTTGCTTTCTTACAGAACCCAGGACCACCACCCCAAAGACTGTACCACCCACAATGGGCTGGGGCCCTGCCACATTAACCACTAATTAAGAAAATGTCCTACAGCCAGATCTTATGGAGGCATATTCTCAATTGAGGTTTTCTCCTTTCAGATGATTCTAGCCTGTGTCAAGTTGACATAAAACTAGCAAGCATGCCATCAGTGCACCAATGGGGCATATCTTGCCTGTCACATTGATAGTATAGTTAGTATTTCACAAATGTAGCAGCAACCTTCATAGCACTTCCTGGAAACATGAGGGGCAGCCATCAGGGAGGAATTTTCCAGTCCAGTTCCAGTTTGATTTCTCTAGATCTCAAATCCAAGTTGTATGGTGTCTACATCAGAAGAGACTTATAATCTTGTTCCTAAGGGTAACAAGTAGAAATGGCACTGTCTAGTGGACATCTGGGTTCTTTATGTTGTTTGCGCATTGTGTGTGTGTGTGTGTGTGTGTGTGTGTTAAAAAATTAAATCAATAGTAAATGCAAAGATCCAAGTGTTTCAGTACTAGAGAAGCGTGGTACTTTATAGTCAAGACAAGGGGAAAGACTCAAATAGTCCATGTGACAATGAATAACATTAGTTGGAGACATCTATAGTAATGGTTTGGGTATTCTATAAACAGATTATTACATGTAGCACATCTATGAAGATACCTTTAGTTTAACTGCATGTATTTACTTGCATTGTCAGATGCTAATACTTATGGATGATACTCATATAGCATTAAGTACACTTAGTGTCCAGATTATGGATCCTGAATACTAAGGCTAGTCTCCAATTAAAGATCCCATGTCCCCATAAAGAAATGTCAAATTCTAGACTTCAGGATTTAGTATTACCAGAAAGCAAGCATTCTAAACAGCTCATACTTTTGGGCACACAATACAGAAGCCTAGTGAAAGAGCTCCTAATGCCCCAAACTGGAGTACTTTGTGGGTCAACGAACCTAAGTATAACAATCTATGGAACAATGTAGTATTAGTTTATAACTCTAATTATACATAAATATGTTTCTGCACTGATATAAGTAAATGGTTACATAAATAAGTAGATGAGACTAACTTGTCTTTCATGTAAGTGGACTCTGAATAAATGATGTAGCTAATTCACCCTCAGGAACAGAAGTATGTTTCTTTCCTGAAGCATTGACTGTAACTTCCCTCCAAAATATATATTCATGGTGGACCAAGCAAATGAGTAACTTCCAAGCCACTAAACCTGTGAAACACTGCCGCAGTGACTGAGCTCAACATCAACAGTGATTTAACTCATTTGGATGGTATTCACCTGGACATAATGTAAGGAAACTGTAACTATGCATGTGTAGAATCTTCCTTCCCAAATTATCAGTGTAAGATCAGACCATTAGAAAGATGCAATTGAGGAATATTTTCCAAAACATCCAAATGGCATGCCTCAAAACTATCAATTCATCAAAAGTAAATAAAGCCTGAGAAACCATCATAGGAAGAAGAGCCCCAGGAGATCAGAGTAAATGTTATGTTGTCCCCTGGAAGGTTTGTGGAACAAAGGAAAGGAGTTCTACAGTTTAAAAAAGAAGCTTGATAAAACATCACCTTAGTTAACAATACAACAGTATTAGTATATTACTTAATCACACTATCACACTAAATCCACAATAATAACATAAAATTAAGTCTAGAGTATATGACAACAAATTATGCTTTCTTTGCTATGCTCCAAGCAATCTGAAACTGTCCTAAAATAAGCCTTTTATTTTAAAAATTTTGTGATGCCTGGATCTTGCGGAAGTATGAGCAAAGAGGTCAAGACCATGCTGGAGAAACCCACAGAACCAGCTGACCTGAGCAAGTGAGAGCACATGGACCCCAGTCATAAATCTGGGAAATCAGCATTGAACTGAACCAAGCTCTCTGAATGTGGGTGCCTTTTAGGAGGCCTGGGCAGCCTATGTGTCCTCTAACAGTAGAGCCAATGTCTATCCCTAGTGCACAAATGGACTTTAGGAGCCCCTTCCCCATGGAGGGATACTTTCTCAGCCCAGAAACACAGAGGAGGGCCTAGGCCCTCTCCCAAATGATGTGACAGACTTCGATGATACCCCATGGAAGGCCTCACCCTCCTTGGGGAATGGGTGGGGGATGGGATGGAGGGGTTAGTGGGCCATGGGAGGATGGCAGGGAGAGGAAACTGGGATTGATACGTAAAAATAAGACTGTTTCTGAATTAAATTAAAATAATAAAAATTAATTTTTTAAAACTAAAAGTTTTGTGATGAATAGGCATATGCATGTATATATGGATAAGGGAAATTTTCAAAGTCACTTTCAGCCCTGGGTATGTGTCCTATTTTTAAACATAATCATTTCAACATATACTGTAATTCATGATTCAGTTAACAAATGCTCCAAAGCTCCTCAACAATTCCTAGCATACAGCTTGACCTTTAAGATTTTCATACATTTTGCCATAAGAAAAAATTGTTCCCGTGTAATGAGCTTGAACTTCTGCCATCCAGGCTCTGAGTGTGCCTAACAAGGGCTGACAAAGAGGCTTTTTCTGTGTCTGCCTTGCCTGCCTCTTTCCAACACCTGTCCACCCCAGCCTGGTGACATATCTCACCCGCTGCTCTATCTCTTGTGACTGGAGCTCAGAAAGAAAAAAAATATTCATGGTAGAAAGCCAGGGATAAGGACACTGTCCTAGAATCCTTGCATCTATCCTGTGTTCCCAAGAAAACATGTCTGTAGCTGCCAGTGTGGAAATTGTGACTTTAGGCTTCAGTAAGGAAACTCTTGGGGGAAAAAAAGCAGGTAGGTATCACTGAATGTACCCAGTCCTCAGTTTTCCCATTTGTTAAATGATAAACTTGAAATCATGCTTCACTTCATTTCCTAATGAGAAAAAACCCTAAGGTAAGGCCCAGGTAGGGTGTTCATCACAGACCTCACTTGGCAAGGTCAGTGTGATCCAGGTGCTAAATTACTCCCATGAGAGGCGGGTGCTGAACCACCCCCCCCCCGCCCGTGGCAGGCTCCTGAGCTAAATGTCCTGAGCCATATTCATGCTCTCTCTTCTGTCTCTCAACAGGGACAAAGCGAGGTCAGAATAGGCCCCTGGAGGGCAACAGTGGGAAAAAGATGTGTGCAGCCTTTCTTTGGCAGACAAATATTCATTTTTATGAGTCAGAAGCCTCCGGCTCCCTCCCTTGCATCAGAAAACGCATCAGCTTGGGCTGCTGCAGGATGTATTTGTCTTGCCCTGCACATTATTATTTTATTGTTATTACTCTCATTCCTTTCTAACTGTGAGCCAATGAGCAGAATTATTTTTATTTACTCTGATTTTTTGGATGCTTGAATATATTACTTCAATATAGTTTATAATCCCTATAATAGCATATAATGGTTATACTTTAGTCATTGAAAGGCAATTGGGCACATTCAATATGTTCATGACATATAACTTTGTAATATCCTCTCTTTCCACATTAAATGTTTCATGTTAATAAATTCTAGCCTGTTTTGTATGTTTCATATTTGTATGCATAAACTCATAAAAATCATAATAAATGGCAGGGATTTTTCTGGTAAACTTATATGTGAGAATGTAATTGAGAATAGTTGATTCCAGAGTTAAAGCTGTATGATTGGGGAAATCAAACAGAGCATAAAGATGTCTTAACATCCAACTTCATTAAGATTCTGGCCGGATCCAAAACTAACATCTTGACAGTGCCTTTGAATAAAATCTCCCCTAGCATCAAGCGGGTAATATACTCCACATCAAGAGAGCTGTGCACAGATGAATCATCTTTGTCTGACCCCGACTCCTGGCAAAGAACAATTTTCATTGTAAACTAATTTTTATAATGTCCTAGTTGCAATGTCATCTGTGTCACTAACACATTTTTCCAAAATGCTGGCTCTGGCTTATAAAAGCGCTGTAGCCTCTCTTTGACAAGTCTGAAGAGGAGGATTAATAACAGATATGATGGAGCATGATGACATGACATCATACTTAAAGGTGACCCAGGGCCAGACCAGAGTTTGCATCCCAGCTCACATTATTGTTGACTGTTGCAGCTGTCCCTATTGTCCTGTCAGACATGTGCAGGGTGATGGAGGGAATGAATGCTGGTAGCTGCAAGAAGTGGTTAACCATCCTTGGAGGTGAAGAGGAATGAGTCAGGTTTCTAGGTCTTTTGTTGGTGCTTTGGGTGGATTTTTGTGTTCTTTTTCTTCCGCGGAGATGTATGTTTCATTACACACATGTAAGAAAAGTAGAGTGTGACACTAAGGAGAAAGCACTTAAAGCTGCCAGTGGGGTTTCAGGAATTTAATAAGCATAATTCCAGTAGCTTTAGCTTTAATCCTTTGTGCCTGCACAAATCCTTTATTTTTGTGCTGGAAGATATTTAGCAGCTTTTATTTCTGGTCCCTCATTATTTATATCCATCCTATAACAACTTTGCTGTAAAGCTGGGCTGACTTATAAGGAAGAAAAAAGTCTGTAACCAGCTTCCTCTGTAGATAACAGCCACCTTTAGTCTAATATGATACACTCATTTCTTATTTTGTAAGCTCTCTCTGGCAGAACACCTCCGCTAGTTCACATCTTTAACTTTTTTATGTGTAAATTGTATAGTACTGTGTTCAAGGAAATGTCTGTCAGCTGATGTTATATCACTAGCTGACTTTGAAACAGTGCTAAAAACACTAGTTAACTTTCGATTGTTCTTGAAAATGTCTATGTAGATAATGTAAATTTAATTGTGAACAAGTGGATGTGATTTAGCTGGACTTCTCAAGGTACTGTGTGCTGACGATGCCTTGTTTAAAGGAGAAGCCAGAGTTAAACTCTTGAACTTTTATGGCAAATCTGCAGTACATCATCAATTGCTTTAATGAAACCCTAAACATTCCCATCTACTCTCTTTTTCTGATGGAATCCAAGTACAGAGTCCACTGCTTCTAAGGCATTCATACCAAAGCTTAAATGCAAGGCAATGCTACTCAAGACAGTCAGTCATTTGGAACTAGGTTATTTTCAACTGAGATTTAAACTTTGTTTGCATACTACAAATAAATTAAGAAATCTTTGAAACTTTGAAGTCATGATGTGAAACAAGAAATAATCTGAAGATGTATTTCTCTCACCATGTTCCCTGTAATGATAAACTTCTCTGGTGATTTTAATAAACTTGGAAATCCTTTCTGCTTAGCACATTTAAATCTATACAATTTCACTTGTATAGATTCACATTTCTGAAATTAGGAAATAAAAGAATATTTTTAAAACTTCAGAATTTTAATTTTGGTGACACAGCATGACAGTAGAACAATATCAGACTTAATTCAAAATACAAATATAGTTGTAACTCATGCCTTTGGTGTGCAAGCTGGGGAAAGCCAAGTTACATGGATTCATTTTAATTCTTATATTTAATCAAAATCTCTAAATGTTCTTTTGCTCAGCCACATTCATTGAATTGTGCATTACTTTGTTGTTGTAGTGGTACCTTTTGGATTGAACTGACAGTAGTCTTACCAGTGAAAATGACAGTTCTCATTGTCTGCAGTTTCCATATTTCAGATTGGAGTCTATTCAGTGTCTATTTATAATTATTTGATGTCTAGACCATATTGGTAAATATTTTGTATGTTGTTGACTTAAACATTAATCATGCTATATTTTACTCAAATCTATATTTTGAAATATAACTAATATCTGTAAACTTGTTTAGTGAATTTCTGAATGTGACTGTAATAATTAGCAATCACATTGACAACTATATTTCATCAAGTTAAAAAACAAATCTCTGTGTAGCTCTGTATCTGATATTGAATTGGTATACACATGTATAACTATCTCAAGAGAACAATCAGGGATTAGGGAAACAGCTCAGTTTGTAAGGTGCATGGCATGTAGCATGGCAAACTGAATTCCATCTGAGAACTGAACAACATGATGTGAGTTTCCAGTCCCAGCATAGTGGAGGCAGAGATAGCAGCATTTGTATGGTTTGTTGTCCAGTAACCCTTGCTTTTTTGGAAGGCTCCAGGCCAGAGAGTCTAACTCACAAAACTAAGTGGTACCACAAGGGGCTCTTTTGTTTTTCAGTTTGATTTTTTCCCTCTCCTGAATTTTTTGTTTCCATAAGAAACACAAGAATATTGTTTTTAATTTCTGAGAAGAATTGTGTTGGAATTTTGACGGGGATTACATTTAATCTGCAGATTCTTTAGAGATGATTGGCAATTTTCACATTATTAATTGTGCTGATTCTTGAGTATGGCAGGTCTTTTCATTTTCTACTTTCTTTACTTTCTTGCTTCAAAGGCCTAAGTTTTTAATCAGACAAGCCTTTCACATCCCAACTTAGCTTTATTCCAAGGTTTTGTTTTTTTTGTTTTTTAAGCTATTATGAGCATAATTGTTTCCCTGATTAATTTCTCAGTGTATTTGTTGTTTACTTATAAAATGTCACCAATTTTTCTGGTAATTTTGTATCCAGCTACTTTGATAATTATAGTTATAAGCTACATGAGGTTTCTAGTGGAGTCTTCTAGGTCTTTATGTATAAAATCACATCATCAGCAAGTGAGGAACAGTTTCACTTTTTCCTTTCCTATTTGGATCCCCTTTATTTCTTTCACTTGTCTTTTTTTCCCTGCCTAAGACTTCATGTACTATATTGAACAGGAAGGAGAGTACACATCTAATCCTACTCTTGGTTTTATTGTAAATGTTCTTTCAGTGTGATGTTAGCAATAGGTTTATTGTATATTGACATTATTAGGTCGGGATATGTCCCCTTTATCCATAGATTCTACAAGACTTTTATCATAAATATATATTGAATTTTGTCAAAGGCCTTCTCTTTGTCTAATGAGATAATCAAGTGGGTCTCTGTCCTTAAGTCTGTTTATATAGTACATTACATTTATTGATTTAAAAACATTGAACCACCTTTGCATGTCACAGATGAAGATGACTTGATCATGTTAGATTCTCTTTTTAGGTGTTCTTAAATTCATTTTGCAAGAATTTTCTTGAGAATTTTCGGATATATGTTTACCAGTGTGACTGGAGTATAATATTTGTGGTTGTTACATCTTTGTCAGGTTTTGGATCAAGGTCATACTGACCATAAAAATCATTTGGAAATTTGTTCTTTCATTTTCTATTTTGTGAAATAATTTGAGGAAGAAAATCATCACCAGTCTTTTCCAACTATGAACCCTATGAACCATAGTAATCACTTCTCTGGCACAATATTGAGATAGTCAGAATGTTGAGACAGTATACAGATATTGTGGGATTAAGCAACCATTTTCTGATTGCATTTAAGGCTCACTCCATGTGAAGGAACCCATACTTGTCATGGCAAATAGAAACAATAACTGGTGGTTCTATAGAGGAAAACTTACTATTGTTATTTTTGCTAAATAGACCTAATATTAAAATGATCCCTAATAATTTATTGCTGTAGCCCCATTAGGGTATGAATATTGCTATCCTCTTAAGTCTCATCAGAAATGCTTCTTTCAGAAGAAGACAGTTAAGACAGAGCACCATACGTAGTCAATATTTAAAGAATAGGACATTGCAGAGTGCTCACACCCCCTGTAACCAAAGAGTCAGGGCCCTTTGTTGAAGACAGTATAGAAAGATTGTAAGAACCATTGGTGGTGGATAACTTCAAAGAAAAAAATCACATTCCTGGATGAAATAGCACAATTGCATGTGTGAACCCACAGTAGTTGGGACAACACACACAAGATCTGTGCAAGATCAAGCCAGACAAACCTCAGAGTGGTATGTGTAGGTGGACATGAAGTCCCATTTCAAGACAAGGATCTGTTGACATTTGAAAGCTTCTGGGAGGGGGGCATCAGTTTCCTTTAATGATGAGGCCTTTGGTTGGTTAACACATTTCAGGACAGGCCCCACACCCAAGAATAATTGGGCAACACAAATTGGACAGACAGGAGGGGTTTGACCAAAAAATATAGATATCAGGAAGCCCAGAGGTAGGAAGGTAGAGGTAAACCTGAGAGGAATTGGGGGAGAAGACTGAATGTGATCCAACCCTATCATAGGAAACGCTGAAAGACTTAATGAAAAATATTACTAAAAAGGAAAACAAAGTGGATAGTGCATAAGGAATGATACTTGAGCTTGTCTTTTGGTTGCCATGTGTGCACATACATATGTGCATGAAAACAGGTGATCATATAAACAGTGGGTATGTGCATACATATACACAAAAGAATAAGCAAAAAACCCAAAATATAACAATGAATCCAATAAATAAGTTGGAAAATAAACTTATAATTCCCCCAAAGAAGAAGTACCAATGACAAATGAAAACATTTTTTAAATGTTCAGCATTTTAACTATCAGGGACATCAATCAAAACAATGCTGAGTTTGCGGTTTCATCAAAATCAGAGTGGCAGCTACCAGGAACACAAACTCCAAGATGGGCATGGCAGCTCATCTCTGAAACCTTAGAATTTAAAGATTAAATGCACAAGTTTTTTATGCTAAACTGAATAGAACTTTTTAAAACAGGAAAACAAGACAGGAAGGAGGGAGGGAGGAGGAAGGGGGAGGGAGGGAGGGAGGGGGAGGGAGGGAGGGAGGGAGGGAGGGAGGGAGGGAGGAAAAGATGCATAGTGATGAGAAATGGTTACGAACATTTGTATGTCATTGATAGAAAGGCTAATGAATCTAGCCACAGAAGAAACTACAAAGTATCCTCAAAATTCTGATGTTAAGACCACATAGTCCTACTTTATCAACACTAAATTTATACACAAAGAAATCAAATCCAATACAATGAAGACACCTATATCCATACTTACTACAGCACTACACGAAATAGTTAAAGAGTCAGTCTACATGCATGCTGCATATACACAGTGGTGTATTGTTCAACAATAAGAAGAAAATCATGTAACTTAAAGGACAAATGGATGGAAGTAGAGATCATCATGAAAAAATAACATAAACCCTGCCATTCTCAGCATCACTCAGAGATTTACTGCACTGAGATAATGAGGTAATGAGGAAATGATAGACACAAGACACATGCATGAAATTTGGGATCAGGTGATTTGAGCTCTTTGATAGGAGTTTCGATTGTTTATTATATACACCTGAACAGAAAGGTAGGCTACTGCATACAGCTGAACAAGGAGGCAGGATTATTTTACACACCCGAACAAAGAGACAAGCTTAACTGTCTCAGTAGAAGTAACCTCTGTAAGGTCTTCAAGCAGTAACATCAGGGGCTGGAGGAATGATGGTGAACACTGATTTTTTTCACACACCATCAACATATATATAGAATATATATATATATTCTATAAAGACCAGAGTAAGTCTTTGCCATCCCTCTAAGCCTCACCTGAAGAAGGATTTGCCATTCCTTTTTGACTGAGACATTGGATTTTTGACATGCTGTGCACAAGTTCAACAGTGCACATTCACTCAGGACTCCACTCACTCCCTATATAAAGCCCAAACCAGAAATATAAATACTGAGTGTTTTCTAGATTGAAAGGAAAAAGGGTTGAAATTTGAATGAGTATTTGGGACATAGCAGAGGACTAAGAGAATGGAAGATGAGAACAAGGGAGGATAATGGGGTCAGTATGATTCAAACATAATATAAAATATATGAAAATATCATAATAAAAGCTGTGATGTAAAATTAATATATGATTGATGGGGCATGTCCTTCTGTATGCTGTGAATATATGTTTCTCTTATTGGTTGATGAATAAAGCTGTTTCAGCCAATGGATAGGCAGGATTTACCAGGTAGGAAATCCGAATAGAGATAGAGAAAGGTAGTAGGCAGAGCTGGGGAGACACCATGTAGCTGTCAAGGATGCAAGAGACCCAGACATCACCAGTAAGATGAGACCACATGTAGATACACAGATTAATAGAAATAGGTTAATGAGTAAGAGAGAGCTAGTCAGTAAGAAGCCTGAGACATTGGCCAGAAAATGCATAATTATATAAGCCTTTGTGTGTCCACTGGGACTGAATGGCTACAGGACCAGACAGGACAGAAACTTCCATCTATATATGCTACTACAATATGCACAGCCATATACATAAACCCTCCTTGCAAAAATTATCTGGAAGTTTACAAACTGAATGCAATCGCAATATTGTCTATAGGATTTTCTTTTGACATTATGTCCAATATGGATTTATTCGTTTTGTGTCACTTCTTCTTTTATTATCCCCACCCTTTTTGTGTTTGACTTTCTTATTACTAAAATTAATTATTTTAATGTTTATTTTAAATTGCTTGTTTATTAAATTCAGATTCTCTTTCCTGAAATTATCTTCACCTTACCCTTGCTTTGAGATTGTAAAATATAAAGTTTTTGATTGTTTTAAATGGTGGGTAATATTTGTAAACTACATTATCATTTAGAGGTGTACAATTCTCTGCAAAGCCTGAAGTAATAACGATTCTAACAGCAAAATAATAATAATGATAATTATTTTTCTAAGGTTTTTAAATATGTGAATTAACTTGCTTCTTGTAACCCCTTTGTCACTTGTCACCCCTTTGCATGTATCTGCCTTCTCAATTTCCTTGTGAGATTTCTGCTTGTATTTTTGGTTGTGAAGTTCCTATGCTATGGATCTTGATCTGGACTTACTCATATTTATCACAACTTAGATTCACTATATGTAACATGGGCCATTGCAAGTGGGAATGTTCTTTCAGTTAAGGGAAGTTTTTCAACAATTATCATTTTATTTTACTTTTGTTGCTTTGGATTATATTTTATGAAGTACACAAAACATTTTATTGAATTATCTGTCCAAATTTATCTGTTAGTACTCTTTCCACCACTTCCCTCCCTGACTTGATGTTTCTATATTCTCCTCTTTCTTTGTGCTTTCATATCACACACATACACACATATGCATGAGCTTGAACATATATACACATATACATGAACACATGCTCATGTGCATACATAAAAACAGCATGTAAAAAGAAATAAGCAATATTTTGTCTTTTTCTTTCCAATATCATATCTGTTCCTTCTTTCTTTGCACTTTTGTGTTCTGCATGTATATAAATACATTTATTTTTAAATATAGATTCTGCAGACAAGAGAAATTATAACATGTAATAATTATCTTTCGGAGTCTGATTTATTTCACTTAACATGGTGATGTAAAGTTTCATGAATTTTTCTGAAAATGACATAATTTCATTCATATTTATAGTTCATACTCATATATTTACTAAATATTTCCCTATCCATTCATCTGCTGATGGGCTTTAACACTTTTATCTATATTTTAGTGACTATTAATAGTGAAAATATAAACACGAATGTGTAAGTATCTCTGTGCTGAATAATGCTGACTTAATTCCTTCAGGCATGTACCCAAATGTAGTGGGGTTTGATCATATAAAAGTTGCATTCTTGTAGGATTTTCATACTAATTTCATATTGGCTGCACAATTTTACATTCACATCAGCAGTGTGTATGATTTCTTCCTTGTCCATGTATTCTCCAGTATTATTTCTCATTTGTTATCTTCATCATAGGTGTTCTGAATGGCATGATATAGATTATCAGAACTTCTGCATTTCCCTAATAGTTAAAAACCATGAGCATGTTCTCAAACATTTCTTGACCATTTATACTTAAGAGCTGTCTGATCAGTTCATTTTCCCCATTGATAAATTATTGTTTCTTTTGATGTGTGTTATTTTTCTGTACTTCATATATTTTGGAAACTGGTATCCAATCAGATCCACAGCTAGAGAAGTTCTCCCCACCATATCTGTTGATAAAATTTGCAAACGTGAATTTGGAAGTAAGCAGATATTGATTGTAATTTCAGCTTTAGGAAATCAATTTACTTCTGTAGGCATTAGTTTGCATATGTGTAAAACAGAAAATGGTAATTTATAGGATAATTAGATGAGAAAAGATAGGTTATATACCTTAAATAACACATAATATCTGAAGGTATTGAACAAGATCTACAGAATATTCTCCTTGTGGATAATGAATATGCAGCATTATCTCCAGTATCCAATCTAGTAAATTACCATCAGACATTCTTTAACAACTCGACTATTAGTTAAATAAATGATGAATGATAATTTGATACATTTATTTTATAATGATCACATAAGAAAGGATAGTTAGTTATATTTTCATAAACTTTATGTAGTTGGCATTCCCAAACAGATCATTAGACAAAGCTAAACATTGCAGAAAAATAATTCAAATCTCAGGAACTCTGCAAATAATATTCCTTTGTATAAGTAAATATTTTCAATTACATATATGTTGAACAGTTGAATATATAAAGACATCAAGAGATTAGACCCTGGACAGGGAGGGCAAACTGAAACAAATGTAACATTTTTGACATTTTTTGGTCCACAGGGGCTAATATTTTGGTAGATGGAAAAACAATACATACATAATGAAAGGGAACAGAGAAATTGGGTGTTGTGACATAATAAGATTATTTATAATATAGAATGTATTAAACAGACATTTACAAGTTCTCAAATGACACTGGATTTCCACACTACGCCTTTAAAAATCTCCACACATGTTTGTGCACACCATGCATAAGCTGCTCTCAGTGCTGAACACCAGCTGATGAGACAGGAGAAAATGGATAATCTTTACCAGCCTACCTTTGTTGAATACCTGTATATTATGCAAGTTTAAAATTTAAGAGAATACTGAAGCTCATTCACTTATCTTAGCTATCTTGCTTTGGTACAACTCTGAATTAATTTTTGTTTGTATGACAGTAAAGAAGTACATTTTGTGTGTAAATTAAACAGCTCATTGGCAAGCTCCATCATTTCTTTAATGTGGTTTAGGTCCATATATGAGTGAATTCATAAATACAAAGACTGTGGGGGTACTTAAGACTCAGGTCTTTTGATATCTTTGTCTCAGAACTAAGACACTCAGCTTCTTCAGGCAGGCTTTAATGAATTCTCTGAAAGGAAATAATAATTGTCAGCATGCTATTCTAATGTAAAGACATAAAATTAATAAAGTTTACTTCATGGATTATATATAAGGGTTTCTTAACTTTTGGAAACTAATTTTATTTTTAATCAAAATTTAAACAAAAATGTATAACTGACAAGAAATTTTATAATATACACTGCTAACTGAAAATGAGAAATAAGTATTTTTTTGAGGCCGTAGCTCTCCTGTGAGTCATGATTCCATCTGGTTGTCTTTTGTTTTTGTTTATGTGAAGCTTTAAATTTCAACACCAATATGTTATGCTGTGTCAACTTGTAAGCTGAGATATAAAGATAATAAATTAGACACATTCATTAACATGTGAATTTATTGACTAGTAAAATTTGGATGGAAATGTGGTGAGATTTTAGTAAGGGTACATGTTAAACAAATGTCCAGATGAAAGGTGTTGGTAAAGTCTTAGATGACAAGGATTGACAGTAGTATCTTCATACTGAAAGTGAGAAATGAGTTCTTGTGTAACAGAAGTCTAGCTGCCAGAAAAGGAATGTTTCCAGAGGAGTCATTCATTACTTTCTTTATGGAAAATGCCTGAACTAAGGATGTGAGTGAAGTTAAGGACTTCTCATATCTTCATTTTAATATAGAACATAAGAAGAATGGTTTTATATTAAATTAATAATAAACAAACAGTGAAGTAGAGTCACATGGTTAGAGATACATGGAATAGTACTTCTTATACATATTGTTTTATAGTATATTACATAATGAACTCAATAAAGAATATTATTGGGTATGTAACAATTGTTACCTTCATAAAGACACAACTGTTTCTATCATCATACTTTATTCTGTTGGTAATAACAGTATCTGTCATTGGAAGTATGGGTCGATTTAACATCAGACTAAATATACTTTATCTTTTCTGTAGCCAGGAAATTGTATTATGAAATGATGAGAGCATTTGAGTGCTTTAACAACCAGTGGCCCTACCTCTAACCTAGGTAACCTTAACCTGTATTAGTGTTCTCTTTTTATATTTTTGCCTAATATCTTCCAGTTTTATGTTATTTTAATGCTAAATATTCTATATTTATTAATACCTATTTATGTTGTTTTATTCACAATCATATACTAAATCACTTTCAATGATTCTCATCTGTACTAAGCTACTAAAATTCTAGCCTTTGTAATTTTTTAGCAATCTAACATATGCAGAATTTTATATGATTGTAAATACCAATAGTTACTTGTGTCATATATATTAAAATGGGTTTATAAATCATGTTTTGTGGATTCCTTAGTGATATTCATTCTAAGTTATTTTACAAAAAAATTCAGATTCCCAGCAACCAAAAGTATGTGTATCAACCATACATCTGTCAACAGAGAAAATCTGAAAAAAGGAACAACATGGATGACAATGTTAATAACCTAGATTCAGAAAGGACACTTGCACAATGCTAGTAACAGGAAAACTCAATGGGTAGTATAAAAATTACAAGTGAGCCGGGCATTGGTGGCACACGCTTTTAATCCCAGCACTCGGGAAGCAAAGGCAGGCGGATCTCTGTGAGTTCGAGGACAGCCTAGTCTCCAGAGAGAGTGCCAGGATAGGCACTCTCCAAAGCTGCACAGAGAAACCCTGTCTCGAAAAACAAAAACAAAAAAAAATTACAAGTGAGCCCAAATTGGCTATGAGTTTTGAAATATTTTGCAATAATCAAATCTAAATGGCTAGGAAAGATTGGTCTAATAAAGATCAGCTAATACAATGTGATACTTGCAACCAATTCACAGATATCAGCTTGGATATTATTCTTCACTGAGGACATAAACACTTGTGTTTGGATGAGTTCCCATACAACAAAACTAGAGCAATCATTTATTGCCATTCTGCAGCTGTTTGACAAATCAAACCAAACAAGAAATCTAGTAGAAGTGCCATTTCTCCATTTTACTGATGCTCCACACTTCTACATGCTGAGCATGAAGTAAACTGGGGGTGGAGGGGTAGGAAAAGAAGACAAAAGACACAGAGAGAAGCAAAGACAAATGATAGAGAAAGCAAGACCTGTGCTTCATATGTCAAGTCAGAGAGCATTGCTCTTGTCCTGGAATTCCCCTAGAATTACTTAGGACAAGAATCTGGTCAACTGAGATCAAAGCCAGGAAGAACAAAGGAAGTCAGGATGATAAACAGCTTACTAGGAAGAAATCTCAAACAAACAGTGACAGTTTGTGAAGTGACTGTGATAAAAATCAGCTGTTCAGCCTAATCTCTCATTTCCTCCATCAAAGGGAAGATAGAACTTGCTATGTGCTAGATGAAGGTCCAGGCACCCTGGGCAAGAATACTTACAGTAAATGTAATTTTTCAGCTCATTTATTCTCTTAGTCAAACCAGGTCTTTCTTGCTTCCCCGCCCAGGGATTATTGTGTAATGAAAAGCTATGTCTACACTCATTGTAGATTCCTGAATCTATCAGTGAGTCAAGAATTTTAAACAGCATAAATCCTACTAATTGCTCCATGATCAGAAGGATTTACTATACACAGCAGATAAACACAATGTTAATGAAAACAGTCCCCTCAGGTTGCACAATTTACCAATTATCTGGACAAAGTTAAAAGTACTTAAGAACAAGGTCTCAGATATTTCACAGCCTAATGTCAAAAGGACTATTTTTCTGTGATGCAAATTTAAAAATTCTCCTTTCTTCCAGGTAATAGAGCTCTAAATAAAATTGACTACAATTTTGCCCAATCAAACAGCCTTTGTCCAGCATTTTGTGGGTCACTACATCTCTGCCTGGATAACTCAGGCAAATCACTGAAGCTTCTTACCTGTCACAAATCCTAATCCCAGTCCTCACTTCTCAAAAATGCTCATGGTCTGCACAAGAAGCATGGCCATGTGGCCCCCAGGAAGGGGTGAGGGGAAGAGGGACTTTTCAGTGCATGACTTTCTGAGAAGGGGTGAAGGGAAGAAAGGCTTTTTAGTCATGGCTTTCTGAGCAGGGGAGAGGGGAAGAGGGGCTTCTCAGTGCATTTATTTCTTTCCTGGGCTTTATTTTTTATCTGAATTCTTATAAGGTTCTGGCTAAAGAATGCTACAAAAGGTCGTATCAAGGTAGATTGTAGAGAGCTATTATTTAAGAATTAGAGGGGTCCGTTCTGCCGATCCATAATGAGGTAAGTGACCCTCTCCTCTTACCCAACTCCCGTCCAAAGACCCATTCACCCCGATCTCTCTGGTCCTGCACCTGCTTGGAATAGACCTGCCCAGGCAGGGAGGAACTCCCTGAGTCTGGAATCACCCCAGTCTTCCTTCCCATTCTGCCTACCTGACCCCTGTGGAGGCCTAACTCCTTCAGTGTGAGGAGACTACTAGGAGAGGCAAGACCATCCAGTGCTTTGGACATTGAATCACTGGCCCACACACACCACTGGGTCATAAGAGGAGATAGAGAGACCCCACCTGCACCTACTAGAAGAAGATATGGGAAGAAGACAGAATAAGAACTCGCTCAACAACAGAAAGACCAATATGACACCACCAGAATTTAGGGACTCCACACCAGCAAGAGCTGAAAAGCACAACACAGAGATTGAAGAAGAGATGGACCTCAAAAAATTATCTCAGCAAGATGATAGAGACCTTTAAAGATGAATCAAGAAAATCCGTTAAAGAAATAGACGAAAAAGCAAACACAAAATTACATGAAATGGAGGAAAAGACAAACCAAAAAATTCAAGAAATAAACAAATCTCTTAAAGAATCTAAAGAAACCCAAGAAAAAAACATCCAAACAAGTGAAGGAAGTTCTTGAAACTGTTCAAAGCATGAAAGCTGAAATAGACACAATAAAGAAAACACAGAATGAGGCAATGCTGCAAAGGGAAAGGTTGGATAAACAGTCAGGAACTAAAGATGTGAGTATAACTAATAGAATTCAAGAGATGGAAGAGAGAGTCTTAGTTATTGAAGACTCGCTTGAGGATATACATTCATCGACCAAAGAAAACCTCAAGTCCAACAACTCCCTAGAACAAAATATCCAGGAAATATGGGACACCATGAAAAGACCAAACCTAAGAATAATAGGTATAGAAGAAGGTGAAGAAACACTGCTCAAAGGTACAGAAAACATATTCAACAAAATCATAGAAGAAAACTTCCCCAACCTTCAGAAGGATATGCCTATGAAAGTACAAGAAGCTTACAGAACACCAGACTGGACCACAAAAAGAAGTCCCCCCAACACATAATAATCAAAACACCAAATCTAAAGAATAAAGAGAAAATATTAAGAGCAGCAAAGGAAAAAGGCCAAGTAACATATACAGGAAAACCAATCAGAATCACACCCGAATTCTCAATGGAAACTCTGAAAGCCAGAAGGTCTTGGATAGATACCCTACAAGCACTAACGGAGCATGGATGTCAACCCAGACAACTGTACCCAGCAAAACTTTCAGTCACTATAGATGGAGAAAACAAGATATTCCATGACAAAAACAGATTTAAACAATACATAAACACAAATCCAGCACTACAGAAGGTTCTGGAAGGAAAATTCCAACCAAATGAACATAACTACACTCACAAAAACACAGGCAATAGATAATCTAATTTTACCAAACACAAAAAGAAACAGGAGGGTGAAATCCACACAAAATGACACCACCAACAATAAATCCAAAACAAACAAGAACCAACAATCAATGGACATTAATATCCCTAACTTACCCATAAAAAGATATAGGCTAACAGAATGGATACGAAGACAGAATCCATCCTTCTGCTGTTTACAAGAAACACACCTCAACTTTGAAGTTGACAGGCATTACCTCAGAGTAAAAGGATAGGAAATGATTTTCCAATCAAATGGGCCCAGGAAACAAGCTGGTGTAGCAATCCTAATACCTAACAAATTAGACTTCAAACTAAAATCAGTCAAAAGAGATGAAGACAGGCATTTCATACTCATCACAGGAAAAGTCCATCAAAATGAAGTCTCAATCCTGAACTTCTATGCCCAAAATATGAAGGCACCCACATTTGTAAAAGAAATATTAGTAAAGCTCAAACCACACATAAAACCACACACACTTATAGTAGGAGACTTCAACACCCACCTTACACCACTAGACAGGACTACCAGACAGAAACTTAACAAAGAAACAAAGGATCTAATAGGACTTATGATCCAACTAGGTTTAACAGATATCTATAGAACATTCCATCCAAACACAAAACCATATACCTTCTTCTCAGTAACACATGGAACCTTCTCTAAAATTGACCACATAGTTGGCAGCAAAGCAAACCTCCACAGTTACAAGAGAATTGAAATAAACCCCTGTATCTTATCAGATCACCATGCATTAAAGTTAGAATTCAACAGCAATATGAATTGCAGAAAAGCTACATATTCATGGAAATTGAGTAACACCCAATTGCACCATTCTTGGGTTGAGGAAGAAATAAAAAAAGAAATTAAAGACTTCCTAAAATTTAATGAGAATGTAGAAACAACTTACCCAAACTTGTGGGACATTCTGAAAGAAGTGCTAAGAGGAAAGTTCATAGCACTAAGTGCCTACATGAAGAAACTGGAGAAAAGTCACATTAGAGAATTGACAGAACAACTGAAAGCTTTAGAGCAAAAAGAAGCAAACTCACCAAGGAGGAATAGACACCAGGAAAAAAAATCATCCTGAGGGCTGAAATCAATAAAGTAAAAACTAGGAAAACAGTACAAAGAATCAATGAAACAAAGAGTTGGTTCTTTGAGAAGATCAACAAGATAGACAAACCTCTAGCCAAACTAACCAAAAGGCAGAGAGAGAGATCATGCTAACTAACAAAATCAGAAACGAAAAGGGGGATATAAAAACAGACACTGAGGAAATCCAGAGAATCTTCATGTCATACTTCAAAAACCTGTACTCCACAAAATTCAAGTATCTAAAGGAAATCGACATTTTTCTGGATAGATATCACTTACCAAAATTAAACCAAGAACAGATAAGCAGTTTAAATCGACCTATATCCCTAATGAAATAGAAGCAGTCATCAAAAGCCTCCCAACCAAAAAAAAAAAAAAAGCCCAGGGCCAGATGGTTTCACTGCAGAATTCTACCAGAAATTCAAACAAGAGCAATTCCAGTACTCCTCAAACTGTTCTGCACAACAGAAGCAGATGGGATATTGCCAAACTCTTTCTACAAGGCTACAATCACTTTGATCCCCAAGCCACACAAAGATATGACTAAGAAAGAGAACTACAGACCAATATCCCTCCTGAACACTGATGCTAAAATACTCAATAAATATTGGTGAATCGAATGCAAGAACATATCAGAAAAATCATCCACCATGATCAATTAGGCTTCATCCCAGGGATGCCAGGATGGTTCAGCATAGGAAAATCCATCAATGTAATCCACCATATAAACAAACTGAAAAAGAAAAACCACATGATCATCTCACTAGATGCTGAAAAAGCCTTTGACAAAATCCAACATCCCTTCATGATAAAGATCTTGGAGAGAACAGGAATAACAGGAACATATCTAAACATGATAAATGCAATATACACCAAACCAATAGCCAACATCAAACTAAATGGAGAGAAATTCAAAGTGTTTCCTCTAAAATCAGGAACAAGACAAGGCTGTCCACTCTCTCCATATCTCTTCAATATTGTACTTGAAGTTCTAGCTAGAGTAATAAGACAAGAAAAGGAGATCAAAGGGATAGAAATAGGAAAGGAAGAAGTGAAACTTAAACTATTTGCAGATGACATGATAGTCTACATTAGTGAACCGAAAAACTCTACCAGGGAACTCCTATAGCTGATAAACACCTTCAGCAAGGTAGCAGGATACAGAATTAACTAAAAAAATCAGTATCCCTACTCTATACAGATGATAAATCCAATGAGAAAGAAATCAGAGAAACATCACCTTTCACAATATCCACAAGCAACATAAAATATCTTGGGGTAACACTAAGCAAAAGGTGAAAGATCTGCACAATAAGAACTTTGAGACTTTAAAGAAAGAAATTAAAGAAGATACCAGAAAATGGAACTCTCTCCCATGCTCTTGGATAGGTAGAATCAACATAGTAAAAATGGCAATCCTGCCAAAAGCAATCAACAGATTCAATGCAATCCCAATCAAAATCCCAACACAGATTTTCACAGACTTTGAAAGAACAATACTCAATTTATATGGACAAACAAAAAACCCAGGATAGCCAAAACAACTCTTTACAATATAGGATCTTCTGGAGGCATCACCATCCCTGACTTCAAGCTCTACTATAGAGCCATAGTTCTGAAAACAGCTTGGTATTGGCACAAAAATAGACAGATAGACCAATGGAATCGAATTGAAAACCTTGATATAAACCCACACACCTATGAACACCTTATTTTTGACAAAGGTGCTAAATCTATACAATGGAAAAAAGATAGCATCTTCAACAAATAGTGCTGGCACAATTGGATTCAGACATGCAGAAGATTGCAGATAGATCCATACCTGTCACCATGCACAAAACTTAAGTGCAAATCAAACATCTCAGCATAAATCCAGCCACACTGAATCTTCTAGAAGAGAAAGTGAGAATTACCCTTGAAAAAACTGGCACAGGAGACCTCTTCCTGAACATTACTCCAGTAGCACAGACATTGAGGTCTGCAATTAATAAATGGGACCTCCTGAAACTTAGAAGCTTCTGCAAGGCAAAGGACAAAGTCAGTAAGACAAAATGACCGTCCACAGAATGGGAAAAGATCTTCAGCAATTCCACATCTGACAGAGGACTGATTTCCAAAATATATAAGGAGCTCAAGAAGTTAGCCACCAAAACACCAAACAATGAAATTAAAATTGGGGTACAGAACTAAACTGAGAATTCTCAACAGAGGAATCTGAAATGGCTGAAAGACACTTAAGAAAGTACTCACAATCCTTGGCCATCAGAGAAATGCAACTCAAAACAACTCTGAGATATCACCTCATACCTGTCAGAATGGCTAAAATCAAAAATACCAAAGACAATTTATGCTGGAGAGGATGTGGAGAAAAAGGAACACTCCTCCACTGCTGGTAGGAGTGTGAACTTGTAAGAGCACTCTGGAAATCATTATGGCGGTTGCTCAGAAAAATGGGAATCAGTCTACCTCAAGATCCAGCCATTCCTCTCTTGGGTATATACCCAAATAGTGCATGCTCATACAACAAGGATGTTCATAACAGCATTGTTCATAATAGCCAGAACCTGGAGACAACCTAAATGCCCCTCAACTGAAGAATGGATAGAGAAAATGTGGTACATTGATACAATGGAGTACTACTCAGCAGAAAAAAGCATTGGAATCTTGAAATTTGCAGGAAAATGGATGGAACTAGAAGAAACCATCATGAGTGAGGTAACCCAGTCACAAAAAGACAAACATGGTATGTACTCAGTCATATATGATTTTAGACATAGAACAAAGGATTACCAGCCTATAATCCTCTTCACCAAAGAAACTAGGAAACATGAAGGACTCTAAGGGATCAATGGACCCCAGGAATGGGAAGTGGCAGGAACTCCTGAGCTAATTGGGAGCATGAGGGTAGGGGAGAGGGTGCTTCCACAATAAGATCAGGAGAAGAGTAGAGGAGAGGAAATGGAGGAGCAGAAATGTTGAATCTGGGAAAGAATAGACGAGAGAAAGCAGGATGAGAGATACCATATTAGGGGAGCCACTATAGGTCAGAGAAGAGATCTGGAACTAGAGAGATCTCCAGAGACCTACAAGGATGACAGGATCTAACAAAAACCAGGCAATGGTGGAGAAGATAACCTAAAAGCCCTTCCCCTAAAATGAGATTGATGACTACTCTTTATGCCATCCTAGAGCCCTCATCCAGTGGCTGATGGAAGCAGAGACAGACACCCACAGATATTCACTGAGCTGAAATCTGGAATTTAGTTGAAGAGAGTGAGGAATGAAGAGCAAAAGGGTCTGTACCAGGTTGGAGAAACCCACAGAAACAGTTGGCCTGAACAAGGGAGAGCACATCGACCCCAGATGTTGTCTGGGCGGCCAGTACAAGACTGATCCAGACCCTTGAACATGGATGTCAATAAGGAGGCCTCTGCACTCCAGGGAGCCTCTGGTAGTGGATTAGTATTTTTTCCTGGTGTAAGAAGGGACTTTGAGAGGCTCACATGAAGGGACACACTCTGGCCCTGGACACATGGGGAAGGGCCCAGGCCCAACACAGGATGATTTGGTGGACTTTGCAGAGCCCCATTGAGGGTCCTACCCTGCCTGGGGAGTGGAGGGTGGATGGTGTTGGGGGTAGATCTGGGGTGGAGGAGGAGGGATGGCAGTGAGGGGAGGGAGAGGGAGAGGGAGAAGGGACTTAGATGTGGAACAAGCTTGTTCCCTAACTTGAACTAATTAAAAAAATTTAAAAAAAAAGAAGTAGAGGGGCTTTCCAGTATGTATATTTGAACACTTATGTCAAGGGAGGCTAAACAGGGGATGCCAAAGAAGGAAGACAAAGTTATTATTACATTATCTGGGAAACCTTATATTATGAAAGAAATAATTTTAATGATTATTTAACTCCTTCTCTTAGAAAGTTTCTGACATATGCTACAAACTATATGACCATCTTCTCTGTTCTTAAATTGTGAAACTCTGTTTATTGGTAGTGTGTATGTGAGAGACAAGGGGGTAGAAAGAGGAAGGGAGGGAGGAGAGAGAGAGAGAGAGAGAGAGAGAGAGAGAGAGAGAGAGAGAGAGAGAGAGAGATTGAGATTTAGTGTTGAAATGGACTTTCTGCTTTAGGCCTCTATGAACTTAATTTGTTTTCCTCCATGTTCATCCAGAAGTCTTGAGGTCATCAGGTCAGAAACACACTTAAAGCAAATAGGGAATACTAAAATGATGCCATTACCCAATTTTGTAGATGGTGGAATTAAACTGTGAAATTACAAAGTTGCTTCAAAGACACAGAAAACAAATCTAATTATCTTCCTTCTTGTTGCCTTTAATTATGAATGCAATAAGAGATGCGCATTCTATTTGAAATCATTCCTAGTGTCACACATGAAGTCAAGAGCATATCTTTTTGAGACCATCTAAAATATCAGTATTAACTAACAGTGACTACTGTAAACAATTCCAGAGATCTAGATACCATACTATCCAGAGGGGAAAACTTGTTTGATACCTTGTGAACAACTGAACCAAACAAACAGCAGCATCATTGAATAAACAATCTACAAATTTGCTTCACATCTGAATAATTTATTTAAAGGAAATACTTGTCATCAAAACACACTCACTAAACTACAAAATAATGTATCTAACTAACACCATTTTGTGACCTTTAGTTTCAGACATTCTTCTATATGCCAGAGATAGTAAAATTAGTAGAACTCCATGTTCTCTTAAGTTTAGCCCCATGATTACTTTTAGCTAGCTTAGGAAAAATGTTATTATTTTAGAAAACTAAGACCTTGAGAAACAATACATTTTGATTATAGTTTTTTTCTTGCTGCTGTGTTGAATCTTTCCTAATTTGTGTCTCATAAGCACATTTGGTATGAGTGAGTTAAGTTTCAGAAGTATATTGATATAAGGAAGCCACTCACACTTTTGCACCTTCTTTTCTCAGTCCTTCCCCTTTTTATTTCTCTGCTAAATGGGTCTTCTAAATTGACCCATTATTTTTAAACATAAATATCAGTAACATTTATTATTTTCAACAGTCTAAACTAAGATAGCATTATAAATTACTCTAAAAATTAAAGATCTGGGAAGAAAAAGTAGTAATCGTAGTAATAGAATATTGTTAGCTTGTCAATATAGGAGTCATGAAACTTCCTTTTAAAAGTGAAAGTAATTAAATAGTAAAGGTGTGATTATGGTCAAATCTAATAAGCTAACTTACAAACCAAATACCTCTACTTTTGTATCAAAGATAAATTTTGCTGGGATAAAAATGGAACAGAACTTGTGCAAGTGGACAACACTGGTCCAGCCGGAGACACAGCCCAGGAGAGGGAGTCCACACATGATACTGCCTGGATCACCAGAAACTAGAGGCTGGATGGCCCATAAACCTAAGACAGATTCAAACACAACAGTCAAAAAAAGTCCATGAAATGACTACTAATGCTATTCTCTATAATTATAAACGTCATCAGAGAGTCCTCATTCAGGAACTGATGTAAGCAGATGCACAAACCCACAGCCAAACACTAAGTGGAGCTCTGGGAAGAATTGTAGGAGCCACAGGGGTCAAGGACAGCACAAAAAACAAAAACAAACAAACAAAAAACAACAACAAAAAAAAAACAACAAAAAAAACCTGGCCTACAGAATCAACTAAGCAGGGCTCATAGGGTTCATAGAGAATGAACCAACAATCAGGGAGCTTGTATGGATGTGACCCAGGTCCTCTGCAATGTGTTATTGGTGTCCTAATAGGGCTCCTAACAGTGAGAATGAAGGCTGTCTCAGATTCTTTGGACTGTTTTGGGGACCCTGTTCCTACTAGTTGCAACCTCCAAATGAAATATGAGCTTAGTCTTACTGTAATTTGATATGCCATGTTTAACTGATATCCCTGGGAGATGTGCCCTTTTCTGAAGAGAAACACAGGTGGAGAGGATCCAGAAGAGAAGGCAGGTGGGGGAGAGTGGGGAGAAGAGTGAGGAGAAACTGCAGTTGGGTTGTAATATATAAGCAAAGAACAAATAAAAATTTAAAAATAATTATAAAATAAAAAAACTGTAAGATAACTGAAGAGCAGATTACATCAGAGTTAGGAGGAAATAACTAGGTTTGAAAAGGATTATAAACACCATAATGAACCTAATTTAGAATTGAAAAACATAGGCATTACCTTCTGTTCTGTTTGGCTTTTCTTTTACACATTCAATCATACTTTGAACTCCTCAGAGCTAACTAAATATTCTTGTCATGCCTTCAAATTTGTTATTTCCTATACATTTCAAAATACAGTTTATTAAAAAATTACTACTTTAGTTTTCATTTTGTATTTTGGGCAACAAAAGCCACATTCATGAAAAATACTAGATCTAGAAATCTGTTTGTCCTTAGTAGAAGAGACTTGACACAGAAACCTACATCCATAGAGAATCACTGTGTGACAGCAGAGACTGAGGTTAGGATAATGTTTCTGCACTCCCGGTAACACCTGAGTACAAGCCACCACACTAGCTGAAGCTGGGAGAAAATCTGAGAAATCATTCCTAATTGGTCAGAGGAAAGTGGCTAATCCAATGGTGTGATTTTTTTCTATTTTCCAGAGCTGTGAAAGAATCACTTCTGTTATATAGAGACACACAGTATGTGATCATTTGTCACAGCAGATTATTTAAAATTATTTCTAAGTTGGAAATAATGACAATGACCTTTGTTAAAAAATAAATTAAAGAAGTATTTTGTAACATTATTTGAATATGATTTTGTGTATAGGTGTTATCTCAACACCTTCAGATTTATCTGTTAACATGTTCAAAACTGGATAAAATTAAAAGGGGAAATTTATAGTTCCTGTGGAATAGAATAAGTCAATCAATGATCAGATCCCCTTTCCTCTACTTTGGTCCCATACCCCATACCCCACCACTGCCTTGAAGAAGGAGTAAAGTTCATAGAGATCATAAACCACACGTGATTCAGTCCCACGTCAGATCTGTCATTTATGTTACTCTCCATGGAAATGCACCAAACTGCAATCTGGTGAACTTCTCTTAGCAATAGTTCAAAGTAGGTATTTAAGAAAGAAGGACCCTTGAAAAGACATGTACTTTTTTGTTCTCGTTCTACAGGTGACAACTCAGTAGAAGTTTATTCGATAGCTTGGGCTTATAATGAGTAGCAGGGCAAGGCACTCATGAGTGGAAGACCAGCCTGGACTTCATAGTGATACACTGTCTAAAATAAATAAGTAAGTAAGTAAAAGTGGTAAATACGGCAGGGTGATGGTGGTACACGCCTTTACATCCAGCACTAGGGAGGTAGAAGCAGGAGGACCTTGGTGAGTTTGAAGCCATCTTGGTCAACAGAGTGAGCTCCAGGACTGGCTCCAAAGCAATACAGAGAAACCCTGCTTCAAAAAAAGGGGGAGAGGGAAGTGTAAATACCCAATGGTTTCCTTGTGCTATACAGGCGGTTGGTAATACCTTGAGCCTAGATCTTGACATTTCCCTGATCCTTAAACCTTTCCTACTCCATCTTTCCTATGGAAAGTCTAACTTTGACTGGCAATGAGAAAATTTTGTTCCCTGCTTCTTCTGTTAAAATGAGTAATTAGGGACTGGAGATATGACTCAGAGATTTAGAGCACTGGCAGCTCTTCAAGAAGTCCTGAGTTCAATTCTCAGCAACCACAAGGTAGTTCACAACTATCTATAATGAGATCTGATAACAACTTCTGGCCTTCAGGTGTACATGCAGGCAGAATACTGCATACATAATACATAAATAAATTGTTAAGATGTATTTTCTTCAGTCTTATTTCTATTTAAACATCAATGTAGCAGAGTGCTCCAATTATACTTTCAATATGCAAAAAATAGACATGTAGATCAGTCATAATTTCAGCATCCTGACTTACTACTTGTAAGAGAATGCTCATGATTTAACAAATGTTACATTGACGGATTTGAACTTACTTTTTCATACCTTTCAGGTTTTGAATATCACAAAATTATATGAAATAATTGTTTACACTTACCCCCCCTAAATTCTTAATATGTGTATGAACTGAGAATTATTTTAGATATATGCTGGTTGCAATCTTTGTCTATACTCAACAGAGATGTTTTGACACACACAGACAGTACATATATATCCCTCTACATATGTAAGTAAATAAAATAAGCAAAACTGCCTAGAGAAGCTTAGAAATGTACCACAAAATTGAGGTTGTATCTAATGGCAAAGTGCTGGGTCCACTTCTTGCCAAGAAGAAAAATAATCGCTAAGTGAATGCAATGAATCACTCTATTTACATAACTATCATTTTCCTATGTAAAGAGCTACCCTGGTGAGTGTTACAGCACTTGTCAATTAGTTCTAATTAGTATGTCTGTCTCTAAATGCTTGACTCCACTTTAAATTACAATTGCTTGTGTATCTTCACAGTTACTGTAGTAGATATCCTGGCATGGGGCCAGGTACATTTTAAGCTTTAACTATCCACACAATTCTACTCAGGTTAAGCAATGTTATGCTGCTTTCTGTGTGGGGGCCATATTCTTAGATTTAATGTGGGCATTTTGTGGTTAATTCAGTTCAGTGTGGCATTTAGGAAGTGTTTGTCCAAGATAACACCAAATATCTGCAAGCTTTGTCGAAATACTTTTTCTACAACCTAGTGTCTGGCTTTGTTATCACTTAGGGCATTTACAAATGCCTTGAGAAGAGAAGGGTTAAGATTTGATGGAACAAAAGCTGTGGAAAAGCAAACCCACAGACAGTGTGAGGTGCCATTCTCCTACATGAGTAAGCTGCACTCACTGGTGACTACATTGGTAAACAGCATATATCATGTGCTTTCTATGTATTTCTTAACAGATTTCAAAGTGGAATAGATACAAATCTGAAAAATGTTGCTTTGAAATTGTGGATGGTTATGTACCTTATGTTATGACATGTATGAGAAAATAGTCAAATTATTCATAAGACAATGCTTGTACTGCAGTAAATGGCAATCTCCTTGTGATATGTTACATTTTTCTATAAAAATGAACCTGTGTAGAGGCATACTGCCCTATTAGTCTTGTGGATGCTGAAAAGACAGTGGGGCAAGTATGAGATGGAGAATGACCATCTTTCAAGCTTGGAGTAAAGGATCAACATCTGAGCAGACCCTGGCGTCTTGGAAGCTACATTTACTTCTGGTCCCAGGTACATTGCTCACAACAAAGTGTGTCAGCTGACATTTACAATGCAAAATGGAAAGCAAACCTTCTGGTGAGTCCAGAAGATCATGAGCCAGGCTTGCTCCAAGGAAACAAACTAAAACATTTTCTTTCAATATTTATTGTACCAGAAATAATAGCTACATTTGATGCTCTTAATCATTAGAAACAAAAAAAATATGTGTACGAATATACTTCTTTAAATTTTTATTGTGAATACAGAACTGTGCTTAAATTCAAACCATGAAGTCAGACCTTAAGAACTCCTGGGATCTAGTTCTTTAAAATTATCTCAGTAAGAGATGACTCATGAAAATACAGAGAAAATTTTGTATTTTTATAGGAACATATTTTATTTCTCTTAAATGGGATTAAAGATTTTTTAAAGACATCTTTAATAAACAGAAAATTAGAAAAATAATTTGACCTTCCTCCTTGAAATGTAAGGCAAAGAAGAAAGACTAAAGGAAGCCAGCCTTCTTGAAACATCAGCTCCATCTATGCTTTGATCTTAGATTTCTGAAATCAAACGTTATGGGGAAATGTACATGGTAGTGGATTATAGAAGCTGCAACAAAATAAAACATTTTATATTTAGATACTTTTAAGCACTTTTAATCCACAATTAACAATATTTAGGTTTTTGCTTCCATGTTTTGACAAAAATAATAAAAGAAAGTCTACCATTACTACTGGCCAGGTTGGGGAGACAGCTCTTTTTGTGACCTGCTTGTTGCCCAAGAATGAGATTTTGAGTTCAGTCCACAGCATCTCCAGCAGAAGTCATGTGGTGGTATACAACTATAATCCCAATGCTGCTAAACTGGAAACAGGATAAACCCTGGAGTTCACTGTCCAGCAGCCCTGCTTAGTCAATGAACCCCAGATCCTACGGGGAGATGGCACCTAGTAAGCCAAGGTATGGACTGGCAAGCTGGATCAGGAGATACAATGACACTTGTCATCAACCCTGATGACTTGAGTTCAATCCCTGAAACCAACATGGTAGAAGTAGAGAACCAATTTCCACAAGTTGTCCTATGACTTAAACACAGTACTTACAAATGTACATGTACGGATACAATAAATAAGGAAAGGTAAAAAAAAAAAAACTGTTTAAAACAAAAATGGCTCTCAGAAATGACAGCAGAAATTTAACTTCGGTCTCTGTGCATATCCACTCACACATACAAACACACTCATGCATTCTTTCACACAAACACACCCACAGCCACACATATACACAAAGTTAAGATTGTTAATCACACAGTTATTTATTTACAAAGTTCCATGTAATTTAAAAATGAGTTTTTCCCATCCATTTGAAATACACATTCAACCAGTTTTGTTGCACCTGCTTTTGTTTTTCATGTTGTTTAAATGAAGATATCAAAAGGCAGAGTTTGAACAACTATATATATATATATATTCTTGTGTTTAAAGGACATTAAATTTCTTGTTTAGAATTACAGAAATTTAGCTATGAAATTACTATAAACCACTAAGTAAACATATGCAACAGCAATACCTCCGTCACACTTTTCTCTAAGGAACAATAATTGTAAAAGTGATGACATTTGGAAGTTAGATTCTAATTCCACAAATGTTGATGTACATGATAATATATCAGCACCTCTTTATCTGTGGCCTGGATTTCTATGATTTTGGTAAATTATATTCCCTATGATCTGAAATGTTAAATCAAAATTATAGAAATTTGCAATGCATTCAGTTTAGTTGCATGCATTTTGAGTGAATGATACGGAACATGAATCATCCTATCATTCAGTTGTTCAGCTGCCTTTGTTGTTCATGGCTTGGTCACTTAGTGGGCATCTCAGAGATCAGATCTACTAATGCAGTCTTACCCTCTCTGTACCTGACTTAATAAGGGTCCCAAGGACAATGGTACTGAGAGTGGCAGTCAGACATGACAAAGAAAATGCATACAGTACTTTCTTTTAAAAATTGTGTGGGTTGAGCCTGGCCTTTAATCCCAGCACTCGGGAGGCAGAGGCAGGCAGATATCTGTGAGTTTGAGGCTAGCCTGGTCTCCGGAGCGAGTGCTCAGATAGGCTCCAAAGCTCCACAGAGAAACCGTGTCTCAAAAAACCGAGAAAAAAAATTGGTTAGGTTGAAGATTTGTGACTTAATGAAGAAATAGTTTTTGAAAATGTTAACCTATAGTAAGAAAAATATTATATATGTGATTTTATTAAAAATGAAGATTATAATTTTCTGTTATGCTTTAAACTAAAAGAGAAATGCAATAAATCTGCATGTGTGGATACATCTACAGAGCATATATAATATATATATATATATATATATATATATATATATATGGGGTTTAGTATTAGTATTGAAATTAATCATCTGTGAAAACAAGGTATAGTGTAAGTAAGACACAACAAAGGAAAAGTGATAGGTCAGCTTTGTGCAGAGTTCTGTAGTTGGTTCTTCACAGATAAATTTAAAGGATCTATTTATAAGGATAGGTGGTTTTACCCTTTGGATCTTCAGTTAATTTAGCAATGAAGTGGGCACAATTCCAAATTTAAGACTGCCATTATCTTGAGGATTAAATGGTAATAATGTATCAACTTCTGAGTAATTCATTTATAGAAATACATATATATGTATATATATATATACATACATACATACATACATATATATACAATTATTTATAGTAAGAATTGAAATATAACATGACTAAATGTTTATGAATTAAATTTGTTCTTAGGTAATTTCATACATATACACAATGCATACTAACCACTCTTTGCATTCCAGTTATGCTATTGTTTTGCCCTTCCACCCATGTCTACAAACCCTTCAGTGCTTGAATCTTTCACCTCTGTTGTCTATTTTGTTTGTTTTTGACCTAATGAATTTAATCAAGAGCATGTGTACATTGCAACAATTATTGAGTACTGCCAGGTTCTGCACTGGGTGTACAGCTAAAGATAGTGATCCTACATCCCACCTCATTACCAAGAGTCTATCAAGAATTTATTAGTAAAAGGGAGGGCTTCATAAGCTCCTCCCTTTTTCATGACTGATTATTGACAGATACTGTCTTCTGTGGGCCCAGTGTAGATAACCACAGCTGTTATGGGTTAATAATTGCAATGGATATATCAGGTCTTCAGGACGGCATTTCAAAAACAATTACCCTCTTTTCTGGCTATTAATACTCCCTGACTGCTCTTCTGCAATGTTCTGTGACCCTTAAATGAATGGAGTAAATGTATTATTTGGGCAGATCAGTTGGTCTCAGCATCCTGAGCAAGCTGTGGTTCTCTGTATTCTTTATTATTTATTGTAAGGAAAAGCCTTTCTGCTTGATTCTTGGAACAGATTTTGTTTATGGGTAAAAGCATTCATATTTAGAAAGCAGTTTATAGTCAATTTAATTAAAGCAATATTAATTTATCCATGTGGGCATGTGGCCTCTCCAGACCTGGGTGGTTAACTAGGCTTTCAGTACCATGTTTCTCCTCACACCAATGGAAGGCTTTCAGGTTTCAAATTCAAGAAACAAGCAGTTGGGTACCCTACAGAAATAAGTTACTATTCCACAGGGGGTTTATAAGTGTTCACAGGGTACCTTTTCTCCTGAAACAGCCTGCTTTGCCCCAACCAGGGGTTTGAATGCTAGTCACCTAGGAAGAAGTATCCACAAAATATTTCTAAATTGGCTGATGCAAAACTCTCTCTCTCTCTCTCTCTCTCTCTCTCTCTCTCTCTCTCTCTCTCTCTCTCTCACACACACACACACACACACACACACACACACACACACACACATACACCAGTGAATCTTCCTATAAAGACAAGCTTACTTAAAAAGAAGTCATGGAAACAGTGGAACAGTCTCTTCTGCAATTGCCACAATAAAATAAAATTAAATTAAACACACACATAGTAAGCAAACTTATCAAAGAAATGCAATACTTCTGCAGTAGGACACTGAAGAAAGAAATTGAGGAAGACATAAAAGATGGAGAGACCCCCCTATGCCCATAGGTAAAAATTAATATGGTTGAAATGGCCACTTCTCAGAAAGAAATCCACAGATTCAATGAAATTCCAATTCCAATTCTAGAAAAGTTCTTCAAAGGTATTGAAAACCTAAGATGAACATTGCAGCCAAAAAAGATTAAAGATAACAAAAGCAATCCTGAATGAAAACAGAATGGCAGGAAGTATCACCACACCTCATTTCAGGTTATACTATAAAGCCATAGAATAAGAGCAGCATGGGCATGGTTTTTAGTCTTGTACATTTATACACTTCATTTTTCATCAATATATTAGTTTTTAAAAATTAAGGTACACACAAGCAGCATAATTATAAATAAACTTCCAGAATAATGAAATATATGTTGACATTTATTTTACATGCATGTTAAGTATATTTTATAACATAAAATTAAGTATGCTAATAAGATGTTGGGGTAGTAAAGGATGGTAAGTAGGTGCAAGTAGTAACTTTCCTGGCATTTTATCAAGAATATAGTATATTTGGTGAAAACTTATTTTCCAGCCAGGCAAGGTTGACTACAAATATGTAGCTCTATCTTTCAATATCTTTGATGTTTCTTACTTGTTCTAAATATTCTTTTTCCCCTTTTGTTCCTGAATGTGGAATTTCCTAACCCATCACTATATCTACCTGTAGCAGGTTCCTCCACTTGCTTTTTTGTTCCTCCTTTTTTATTAGAAAGAAAATTATTTTACATGTCAATCACAGGTCCTTCTCCCTTCCCTCCTTGCCTGCCCCCCAACTAATGCCCTACCTATCCCATACCCTTTCTGCTCCCCAAGGAGGGTAAGGCCTTCCATAGGGGGTCTTCAAAGTCTCTCATAATCTTTGGGATAGAGCCTAGTGTTCTTCCACTTTCTTGATTGGAACTAGTCATACTGAGTAAATGGAACTTTTTTCTGAGGTCATGAACAAAATGTAAATTCAAACAGCTGCTGCTAATCAGTTACATAAGTTAGGCTGCAGAAACTGTTGCCCTTTGCTTAGAATCCTGCCTTTTCCATGTTCAGATCAAATGGTAGACCTAGACATAAAGGTATTTGATATATAAATGCTCTCTGCATGGCCAACCCACAGACTCTATCATTAAAAAAACATTGCAATTTTATGTGAGTTTTCAAACCATTTAGTTTCAAGAAAACAAATTTCATGGTATAGAAGAAATATAAGAAATGGAAGCCAACAAATGGACAAAGGGGAGATGAGGAAGTGGATTATCCTAACAAAAAGTTTTTATTATGATTTCATATTAATTTCTGCAATGTTTTCTATATTGCAAAAAAATCAAGAGCAAATAGAGAAGATAAGGTTACAATGACCTGCAATGAGTAGCATCTTTCACTCTGCAGAAGCATTTTGACTATTAACTTATGAAAAGTGTATGCCCATAAAGGTGCAATGAGCACTTATATACAGATTTCTCTTTGACATCATAATGATTTCCATAATAATACACATTATAATACATAATCAAAACACTAAACATACAGTATAAAGAAAGTATATTAAGAGCTGCAAAGGAAAATGGCCAAGTAACACATAAAGGCCAACTTATCTGAATTAAACCTGACTTCTCAATAAAAACAATGATAGCCAAAGGTACAAAGAATGTACATTTTGCACACACTAAGAGACCACAATGCTAGCCCAGACTACTGTACCCAGCAAAGCTTTCCTTCCCCATAGATGAAGAAAACAATATATTTCAAGACAAAACTTGATTTAAACATACCTATCCACAAATCCAGCCCTACAGAAAATACCAGAAGGAAAACTCCAACCAAAGAAAGTCAGCTATACCCACAAAAACACAGGCAAAAATAACCACACACCACCAAATCCCAAAGAAGAGAAATGAGCACACAATATCACCACCAATATCACCAATATGAAAAAAGCAGGAACTAGAAATCACAGGTCATTAATATCCATGAATATCAATGGACTTAATCAGCCTATAAAAAGCCACAGGCTAAAAGAATGGATACAAAAACAGAATCCATCCTTATGTTGCATACAAGAAACTCACCTAAACTTCAAAGAGAGATATTACATCAGAGTAAAGAGTTGGGAAGATATATTCCAATCAAATGGACCTAAGAAGCAAGCTGGTGTAGCTATCCTAATATCTAACAAAATGGACTTCAAACTAAAATAATCAAAAGAGATGAAGAAGGACATTTCATATTCATCACAGGAAAAAACAATCAAGATGAAGTATCGATTCTGAACATCTATTCCCCAAATGCAAGGGCACCCACATTTGTAAAAGAAACATTAATAAGGCTTAAATCACATATTATGCCCCACACACTAATAGTGGGAGACTTCAACTCCAGACTCTCACCATTGGACATATCAGCCAGACAGAAGCATAACAGAGAAATAAAGGAACTTAAAAATGTTATGACTCAAATGGGCCGAACAGACATCTATAGAACATTCTACCCAAACAAAATGAATGTACATTCTTCTGAGTACCCCATGAAAATTCTCTAAAATTGACCACATACTCAGTAACAAAGCAAACCTCAATAGATACAAAAATTTTTGAAATAACCCGTGTATCTGATTGCATCACCAGGGTTTAAAGTTAGAACTAAACAACACTAATTCCAGAAAGCTCAGAAACTCATGGAAATTGAATAATGTTCAATTGAATAACCAATGGGTCAAGGAAGTAATAAAGAAAGAAATTAAAGACATCTTAAAATTCAATGAAGATGAAAGTACAACTTACTCAAACTTATGGGATACAATGTAAGCAGTGATAAGAGGAAAGTTCATAGCACTAAATGCCTCCCTGAAGGAGCTACAGAAATCTCACATGAGTGAATTAACAGAATATCTGAAAGTTCTAGAACAAAAAGAAGCAAAACTCACCCAAGAGGAGTAGAAGGCTGGAAATAATCAAATTGAGGGCTGAAATCAATAAAACAGAAACAAAGAAAACAGTACAAAAAATCAAAGAGCGAAAGAGTTGGTTCTTCAAGAAAATCAGCAAGATAGACAAACTTTTATCCCAACTAACCTGATGGGGGAGGTTTTTCTGTATGCTGTGAACATATGTTCCTCTTATTGGCTTAATAAACTGCTGATTGGCCAATAGCCTGGCAGGAAGTATAGGTAGGGCTGCCAGATGAGGAGAATGCTGAGAAGATGAAGGCAGAGAGTGAGCTACTGAGATACTATGTAGCTGGCAAAGGAGTAAAATACTGGGGCATTGTCGGTAAGCCACATCCTTGTGGCAATACATACTGTAATAGAAATGGATTAATATAAAAATAATAATAAGTCTGAGCCATTGACTGAACACTTTATAATTAATATAAGCCTCTGTGTGTTTATTCAGGACTAAAGGGCTATGGAACCAGGTGGGAGAGAAACTCCGTCTTCACTAACCAAAGGGCAGAAAGAGAACATCCAAATTAACAAAAATCAGAAATGAAAAGGGGAACATAACAACAGACACTAAGGAAATTCAAAGAATCATAGCATCATACTTCAAATGACTCTATTCTACAAAATTAGAAAATTTAAAGGAAATGGACAATTTTCTGGATAAGTATCACATACCAAAATCAAACTAAAGAGCAGATAAACAAGTTATATAGAACTACAACCCCTATGGAAATAGAAACAGTCACCAAAAGTCTCCAAACCTAAAAAGCCCAGGGCCAGATGGTTTCAGTACAGAATTCTGCCAGAACTTCAAAAAATAGATAATACCAATACTCCTCAAATTGTTCCAATAATAAAAACAGAAGGAAAATTGCAGAACTCTTTTTACCACATCTACAATTACCCTGTTAACCAAAACACAAAAAGACACAACTAAGAAAGAGAATTACAGACCAATTTCCCTCATGAATGTCAATACAAAGATACTCAATAAAATATTGACAAACTGAATCCAAGAACACATCAGAAAAAATCTACCATGATCAAGGAGGCTTCATCCAGAGATGCAAGGATGGTTTAACATATGAAAATCCATCAGTGTAATCCACCATATAAACAAATTGAAAGAAAAAACACAGGATCTCATTAGATGCTGAAAGAGTCTTCAGCAAAATCTAGCACCCCTTCATGATAAAGGTCTTGGAAAGATCAAGGATAGAAGGAAGATATGTAAACATAATAATCAGTATTGACATGTAAAACAAGCTTATTTCTAATTTAAATAAAAATAGAAAAAAAACACTAAAAAATTAAAGGTAATGTGCAGCAGGCCACAGCCAACATCAAACTAAATGGAGAGAAAATTCAAAATAATTCCTTTAAAATCAAGAACAAGACAAGGCTGTCCTTTCTCTCCATATCTATTTAGTATTGAAGTTCTAGCTACAGCAATAAGAGGACAAAAGGAGATCAAGGGGATACAAATTGAAAGGAAGTAGTCAAACTTTCTCTATTTGCTGTGATATTATTGTTCAAAGTGACCTGAAAAATTCTACCAGGGAACCCTATAACAGATAAACATGTACAGTAATGTGGCAGGATACAAGATTAACTCAAAAAGATCAGTAGTCTTCTTATATACAGATGATAAATCAGCTGAAACAGAAATCATGGAAATATCACCCTTCACATTAGCCACAAACAACATAAAATATCTGGGGTTAACTGTAACCAAACAAGTGAAAGACCTGTAGGATAGAACTTTAAGTCTTTGAAGAATGAAACTAAAGAAGGTGTCAGAAAATGGAAAGATCTCTCATGTTCTTGGATAGGTAGGATTAAAAGTGAGATGGCTGGGCAGAGAAAGGATATAAGAATTATGAAACAGGAACTCACTAACTTGTCTGCTGAGAAGCTAATGAGGTAAAAGGTGGCTTTGGCTTGCTGCTTCCTCTGTAATAGCCAGAACCTAGAAATAACCTGGATGTCCTTCAACTGAATAATGGATAAAGAAAATGTGGTACATTTACACAATGGGTTACAACTCAGTCTTAAAAATAAAATGAGATCTTGAAATTTGCAGGCAAGTGGACTGAACTAGAAAAAAACATCCTGAGTGAGATAACCTAGACCTAGAAAAACAAATATGGTATGTAGTCACTCATAAGTGGATAGTAGGAATAAAGCAAAGGATAACCAGACTAAAGTCCACAACTACAGAGAAGCTAGGTAGCAAAGAATACCCTAAAAGAAACATGCATGGATCTCCCTAGGAAATTAAAATAGACAAGATCTCCTGAGTAAGTTGGGAGTGTGTGGGGGGTGGCAGGGTGGAAGGACAGAGAGAAGGAGAGAAAGGAAGTGGGGAGGAGAACACTAGGGAATGAGAAATTCAAGTTGGGGAAAGAACAGAGAGGGAGAGCAAGAAAAGAAATAGCTTGATAGAGGGAATAATTTTGGGATTAGCAAGAAACCTGGAAATCAGGAAATTCACAAGAATACACAAGGATTACCCCAGATAAGACTCTAAGTATTAGTGGAGAGGGGGACTGAACTGGCCTTCCCTTGTAATAAGATTGAGGACTACCACAATTGTCAAACTTTCATCCAGTAAATGATGGAAGCAGATGCAGAGATCCACAATTAAAAACAAGGTCAAGCTCCTGGAGTACAGTTGAATAGAGAGAAGAGTGATAATATGAGCAAGGGGGTCAAGACCATGATGGGGAAACCCACAGAAACACCTGATCCAACCTAGGAAGAGCTCAACAATTCTGGACTAACAGCTTTGGAACCTCTATAGGACTGAACTAGACTCCCTGAATGCAGGTGACATTGAGTGGACTGGGCAGTTTGAGGACACTGGCCAAGATCTATCCCTAGTAGATGAATTAGCTTTTTGGAGCCTATTTCTTATGGAGAGAAGCCTTGCTCAGCCTAGACACACGGGGGAGGGCCTTGGTCAGGCATCATCATAGAGTTAGAACAGATTTCCCTTGACTCCCCATTGAAGGTCAGATCCTCTTTGATGAGCGGATGGAGGTGGGGTGAAGAGAAGGTGGGGGAGCAGAATGAGGGGAGTGGGGGAGAACTGGGATTGGTATGAAAAAGTTTAAAATAAATTTAAAAAATAATGTATTTGGTGAGACAGTCTCAAGGGAGGATGGCACTCGGGTTGTGTCCTTTCACTAGTCACTGCTCTTACCAGGTCTATAGTTAGAGATCAACAAGTGGAGCAAATAAGTATGAAAATATGAAGTCGGCACAGAAATGAATACAAACAAACAAAAAGTTAACAGCAACAGTGCAGAGGAAACAGTTTTGTATTTGTTAAAAAAATGTTAGCAAAATTATAGGGCCATGTACTGCTTTCGCTAGGCTAATGGAAAGGTACTCTGAGTGCAAATCATCATGCACTGAAGGCAACCCTGCCTGAGAAAGTGTTCCACCAGAATCAACAGACAGAGGCCAATGCAACTGTAGTGCAGAGAGTCTTGGTTATCAGAATTTGGCAGCAACATTCCATATCATGTGGTGGTGGTCTCACAGCTATGAAAATTAAAGGAGTTCAGGGGACATGCTGGTTTACATTACATATTTAAAAGCTAGTCAGGCTGGAAATGTGTGACAAGATCAGAGCCTATCCAAGAGGATCAAAAGGACACAGAGTAAAGTTGAAAAGATTGAATGGAGATGCAATAGAGAGTCCAGGATGTTGTTAATGGAGGGAGCATGAGATGTCTGCCCTAAAATGAGCAGGCATGAGGTTGATCCAACCCTGGAGAGAAACTGTGCATCATGCAGGCAGTATAGGTACTACACAATTCCTCTGGAGCCCAGATATTAGCATCTTTAATTACAAATGCTTAATATGGAGCAGCAGCATTTGTTATTTACTCTGATGGGTCAGTATTGCATTGATCTGCTCTCCTTAATGTTAAAGGAGAAATTTTTATTTTGTGCCATAGTATCTCTATGTTTTCTGATATTCTTTGAGTTCATACTTAAGAAATTGCAGAGTCTCAGAAGGGACCTCACTTGTACTTTTGAAAAGAATGCAGACTTGTAAATACTGTAGAAAATATTGATGTTGTACTGAATACATTTCATGAATCTACAGAAAATATATGGAAGGCTGTGGCTTAAGAAGAATTTTGTTGTCAGATTTCCAAGAATTGGGCTTGTTATGGTTATTGGTGGTTAGTGACATGATAAAATCTAGAATCATGCAGAGAAAGACTATGAGCATGTGTGGGAAAGAGTTCCTTGGTTAGGTTAACTGGAGAAAAAACACACCTTAAATGTGGGAGGTACCCTCTCATGAGCTGGGGTCCCTGACTAAATTAAAATGAGAAACTCATGTGAGCATTTACATTCAGTTCCTGTTACAATAAATCTTTCTGCCAAAAGTCGCCTGAGCCCCACCACCACATGTGAGCTTTAAGCCAGCTGCCCGCCTGAGTTAGGCCCAAATGAATACACAGAAACTTGTATTAGGTTCAATGCTGCTTGGCCAATGACTAGGATTATCATCTGTTAGCTCAGTCTTAACTATCATAAACCTACATATTTTATAAGACTTATCTTACCGGACATCCTGTTGGCATCCTCCCTTGCCAGTGGATCACATCCTGCCCCTGGAGGATGCGAAGGGAAAAAAGGGACCCTTCCTGTTTCTCCTTCACTTAAATATGAGTCTTCTTGCTATGTCACTTCCTGCCTGGATCACCACTTCTCTATTACATTTCCCAGAATCCTCTTTGACTCCTAGTCCCGTCTAACTTTCTGTCTCATTGGTCAAACAGTATTTTATTTAACAATCAATAAGATAAACATACACAGTACATTCCCCATCATCTCCTCTTTTAAGTTCTTGGGAGCATTGTGTCCCACAGAGACATGAGGTCCCCTTCTAGATTTCATTGCAAAGCACATTATTTGTCTCTTCACAAAAATAAACAGCAGTACAAATACCAGGCTCCCGTATGCCATCACAAGCACAACATTCACTCCAGAGAGCCAGTTACTGCTAGAGGCCAAGGCTTCTCTCCTCGAAGACCAGCTAGGATATTCCCATCACATTTGTATGTTAGTCCAGACCCAGCCAAAGCCTGGGCCCTCTACATTCCTTGGAGCTCTCTGGCCATTTCCATTTGGTTTTGGGAAAAAAAAAACAAAAAACAAACTAGAACCAGTCAGAAACCATGGTGGAGGGGGGGCGCTAGTTAAGCGAATGGAGTCATGGGTTCGTATCCCACTTCTGACACCAGATATAGTGGGGAATTACCAATATGGAGCCAAGTAGAAATATAAGGGTATTTAATAGGGAAAAGCCTTACTTATAGAGCGACCTAGCCAGCCGGTGCGGCAGCAGTTTGTACGCAAGCCGAACGGGGTGAAAACGAAACTGAAAGCAAAACTCAGCCAACTGAAACTCTCACTCTACATCACCCTGACCACACCCTTGCAGGCATGGTCAGGCAGACCTGTAGCCAGCCCCTAAGCAGGCGTGGCTACAGGTTCCCCTACAAGTTCCCTCTTATTCCCTAGTTGGAAAGCAACTTGACCAGCTTCTACAGTCTCTGTATACAAGTCTTTTCCAAATATGATGGACTGAAAAAAACTAAATCCTTCCATCTTTAAGTTGCTTTTGTCATGTATCTAGTCCACACACTGGCACAAGGATATACTGGGAAACCCACTGACTAGACAGAAAAGTAAAATTTTTAATTCGAATTACTTGTCAATTAGCATAATAGAAATACTATAACATGGTCAATTTTAAAGTACCATGATTCTGGCAAATAGTGGGGAAAGTCCCTGAATGACTAACAGCTGTCAGGCTCCAGTCTGTCTGTGTCTCTTTACTTGTAGCTATGACAAAGGTCTGACAAGGGCACCCTAAAAGGACTAAGGATTTATCTGGGCTCTTGGTTTCAGAGTTCTATCCAGGATTGTTCTCACTCACTTGGGCTCAGAACACCAGAGATATCTCAACACCTTTCTCAATATCATGGTAATACAGGAAGAGTTCACCAGGAAATGCAGCTCCAGGGATATGCCCATAGGGAACTACTTCCTTTAAAGACAACCTGTCTTTTACAGTTCAGGACTTTCCAACAGGCCACTAAGTTTTAAACCTCTTGTGGGTGAAGACATTGGTCAACACCTAGCCTTTGTTGTCTAATTGTTCCCAGAAATACCATTATAAAGGTTTCTTCATCCATTTCATAAACATTTCAAAATCTATTGGATTGATGAGCAAAATTTGTATCACAATATCATAACTTTTTCATATCCATGAAAAAGCGAACAATTAATATGTACTATTGTCTTTTTCTGCAGGTTATTTGTTTAAGGCCACAGATTAGTTTGGGGGTATTTTGCATTTTGCATTTTGCTTTATATCATTATATGTTACTTGTTTACCATGATTGTAATTTTCAAACAAACTAAAGTTCAAATTAGCAGTCAACCATAAACTGAATAAAACAAGAAGAAAATTCAAAATCACAATTCCCTCTTCTGTGTTGTTTGCCTAGAAAAACCCACCTCAATGACAGATTCCAAAGGAGTACATATCTTAGTAGTAAAATATGAAATGCACCCTCTAGTTCAGTGTAAAAAAGAAGCTCGGTAGTTAAGAGAATTTGCTGCTGTTGCAGCAGATCAGAGTTTGGTTCTTATTGGCCATGTTGAAAACCTCAAAACCATCTGTTGCTGAGAGTCCAACTCCCTTTTCTTACTTCTGCTGGCACATATGAGTACACACACATACACACACACACACACACACACACACACACACACACACACACACACGAATGAATGCACATCTAAACAAATAAAAAGAAATAGAAAATAAGCCTCCTAGCTTGAAGAAAAAACTAATAAAGATGCCATGTTTAACTTGCATCATTGTTTAAAAATAAATTACACTTAGCAGCTACATACTAAGGGTTGATTAGATGTCTAAATTTAAAGTGCCCGTGTGTTTTTGGTATTTGATATCTATTAATGGGAAAAAGTGAATCTCTCTTCTATACACAGGAGTTATCAATGACAAACATGCTGCAGTATGACAATATTTCTGTCAGAATGAAAAGATTGACTTTTTGAAGATGTGACAAACTGGCAAGCAAGTGAAGCCAGATTTACAAAGAACTGTCTGAATGATTTTCCTATATGAACTATGAAAATGGCACTATTAAGCACTTCAATGATATATACCTATTTCAGGAAATATTTAATGGAGTAGAGAAAAGAATACTGTAGTTCATTGTGTAGCAAAATCTGAGTTTGAACACCCAGTATTTCCAGCTATGATCTGTGTGTAGCTAAAGAAGTTGTTTAGAATTTTTCTGAACCAAAGTCATCTTTAATTTTTTCCTAGGTTAAAATATGATGATGACAACTGTGATTATCTGAGCAACATGTGTGTTCCAGTAAATGTGCTAAATGATTTAAATATATCAGCCCAATGAGGATGAAGGAAGTTACTACCTTAATGTACTGCTCCCCTTAGACAGTAGCTGATAACTGGTTTCCAAACTTATTTTCCCCTCCACACCTTGTACCTTGTATATATAATAATGGGAGTGAATGAACACTTCAAAATTGTAGTGACCTCATTTTAAAGTGTATATATATATATATATATATATATATATATATATATATACATAGAGAGATAGATATAGATATAGATATGTATGTGTATGTATATGACACAACTGTACCAACGGCATGGAGAACACCCAGTGAGTAAGTGTGGTACTAATGATTAGTGCTTCCATTAGTACCACTTCCATACTGAGCTGGGAACACTACCTCAAACACCCAGGGACCCTGTTAAATATTTCCTAAAAGTTTTTGAGTTCCAATGAATTAAGTTGAAGCACTCACTACTTTGGTAAGGTAGTTAAATATATTTGCCACTTAATTCAATATGCCAATGTATCTGTGGTTAATCAGAAACTATATTCTCTTTATTAATAAATGAAAGTCCTTTGTTTTGAATACTTCATTATGCATTTCTTTATAACATCTTTCTCTTCTAATTTTCAAGTAACATAAAATTTCAACATATAACTGCTTTTGGTTGTGGGTATAAAGAATCACTCCGAGGCATTGGATAGGAGCAAGAAATATTTGTTATAGTTTTCCATATCACTACAAATGGTCAAAAGAGCATTCTCAATGACTTTTACTTAGTTTCATTTTCCCTTTTTATTTCCTCTACAACATCTACAAAGGCGATTATTGTTTTGAGCTAATGAGACCAACATTGCTAGGATGATCTCTATTTAGAACAGTTAATATTTCTATCCCACAGTTACATCCCACATATATGAAACCTTATGTTCTACATCACAAGGGAGATTAATACAATTCAGTATTTTATAAAAACAAAAACAAAAGCCAGAAAACAACACATGTCCTGTTATTATGAATTATACTAGACTAGTAAGCATCTTCTTCATAGTGTATAAATGAAATTTTCCACACCTTATACTGTTCAAAGCTTTTGCAGCTGTTTTCTCAAACTGTTACAGAATTGATAGAAACTTCCCATAAATATGATTCCATCTCCATTATGCTTGTGATCAATGATTTGTCAACTCTTCATATTTAAGCTGCTTCCCATGCATTTCAGTATTTTTCTTTCATAAGTATCATACCATTTTTTCTTCTTTTTACCCCTTGCTCTTCCTTAATATGAGCTAGCCTATGATAAGTACACTCGGTACTTTACTGCTAAGTGTTAAAGGGTATGTTCTTTGACCTCACTCTACCTTCTGATATTGAAGAAAAAGAAAGACTAGGTATTACAAGGGGAAAGGAAGAGCTTTGTGTTGTGCTCCCCTGGCAACATTTTTAGCACTAGACAGAGCAATGTCAGATATAAAGCTCCTAGGTAAGTTAGTGACACTTTAAATCTATCATTTTCAAGTGATAGAATGCTAATTTGCTTCATGCTGATAATCACTTTTCTTTATTTATCCTCTAATATTATGTTGAATACCTTAAATACATTTAAATGGATTTTAATGAGAAGGATGGAGGTAAAAGATGTATTTCTTCCCTCAGTTACTACAAAGCACAATTTATCAATGAAGAGGGGATTAGTTAAGATAATCCATTAAGATTTTTATCTGTTATATAGCCAGGGTCATAGAAACACCCTTTCCTCCAACTTTACTCCATGAGCATGTAAACACAAAAGGGAAAATGCACTTCCTCAGCCATTTTCTCCTTCTCCTTACAGAAGAATCATGAAAGCTTGCTCAGCAAAGTATATCATGAGCATCTCCTCATAAAACATCTTCATAGTTGACACATCTAGTATACTTGTCCTAACTGAACAAAAACCCCATGAGGTTCTATTATATTTCTATTATTGGTAATCTGAACACACCCACAGGAAAATAGATCTCACATTCAGGCAGCTGTAACCAAGAATAACATACTGCAACTTTTTATATTTTAATGTAACTGTAGTACACTGGACTAAAATCCTGAAATCTTCTTTTCCCTAAGACTCCCCAAAGATTTGAAGCAGTTTCAACTACAAAAAGACAATCCAGGAGAGGGAAATGTACCAACATGATTTCTTTAGGTAGTCATTTGGCAGCAAATAAGGTAGTAGTCAAATGGAGAGTAATTGAGGTATTTTACATCCCTGAAAAGTTTAGCGTCCTAGGAGGGGGCTTATATGGAAAGGAGTTCAAAGCTGACAATGAGACAGTGGGGCTTGGGTCCTTTTCACTCAGTTAAAATAGCCATTCCACAGAACAGATCAATTGGGGCATGCTGAAAAGGAAGAGAGACCCATTTTTAGAATCTCTAGATTTGGGTGTGGCTTGAGTTCTGGGTTAGAATTACAATCTGATGATAGACTTGAGAAACTTGGTCAGTTTTCTAAAACTCGACCTTCTTGGCCAGTTTTGTAAAAGATAATAAACTCTCTGTGAAGAAAACATTCCAATTAGCTAGATTAATCTCAGCCTTTATAATGTCTCATTTTAAGACAGAATTAACCAAGTTGAAAGGATATAAAATGGTGAAATGAGATAGTCATAGTAAACCAAGAAGTAACTTAAAGGAAAACCCACAGAGTTTAATGCTACAAATGAATTCAACCTGGAGGTGTTGCAATAAAAGGAGACAGCAGAGTACAGTTCCTTCAGTAACTCTGATTGGACTGTAAATGATGGTGGAACCAAAAATCAATCAAACTTCTTAGCATTGGCACAAAGCACCAAAGGTCTGAATGACATTGGAATCCCTATTTCAGTCCATTCATTAACTTGTAAAGAAACACTATGCATGCTGTAGTGTGCAGAACTGACCAGAAAGCTCTGTAAATAGCATATATAAAACAGTATGGAGTGAGTAAACAAAGAATACAGGCAACGATGCTAGAGCAAATAGGGAATCTGATCACCTGGAGTCTTTAGAAAAGAACTTGTGAAATGGAATTTGAGCTATTCTTAATAAATGAACAGGAGTAAAGAAGGGATAAAATTTTCCAAGCATAGTAAGGTGTGATGATGAGAAATGGAAAGCTAGGTGTGGGAATGCATAAGGTTTGCTTAAAGTATGCATATATGTGAGGAAATAGTATATATAATAAAAGACATAATGCTACCTAAATACATATATATTTGTATATTCTATTTTATTTTCACTTCGTTGGCTGTTGGCATCACTACTAGTCTTGTGATCTTGGGTAAGTAATTTATCATCTCCTATTTTTGGTTTTCTTAATTTCAAAATGAAAAAAAGTAAATGTTCCTAAAAGCAAATGCAAGTCACCTTAAAATAACAACTTTTTATTTATTATCTTCTAAGCTGTGATTTTTGTTTTCGTTTTTTGAAAAAAGGCCTCACTATGTAACCTATTTGAATCCTAGTTTCACTTTGAACTCATTATAATGCAGTACATGCTGACCTTGAACTTGTAATCCTTCTGTCTCTCCCCAGAGTGCAATGATTACAGGCATGAGTCAAGGATCTGGCTTCCTACATGCTTCTTGATCTTTCATTTCACTTTGAGCTTTCTAAAGGGCAGAGACAATGTCTTATTCATACCCAACTTTCCATATCTAGCACAATTCTTGTGCAATTAGTCATCATAAATATTTCTTCAGTGCTGGACTGGTCCCTATCACACAGACTCCAAATTCACAAACTGATATTGCCAGACATGTGCTTGCTGGCCCTCTCTGGGATCTCTCCTTTCCCATCACTATGAGAATTGTTTCCTCATTTCCTAATGGTTCCTGTTATTTCACCTATAGAATTTATAGCAAGTAGAAATACTAATATGTAACAAGAAACCCATGGTTCTGGCTTCTGACTTTCTAGGTTTCATATAATATTGGGACTACTAAAATATAAACCTTAAATATAGCTATAGGTAGCTATAGCTATAGCAAAGGATTATAGGTTGATAGGTAGATAGATGGATAGATGGATAGAGATAGAGATAGATAGATATATAGATAGATATATAGATATATATAGATAGATAAATAATGTACCTGTTACATGTCTGCAGGTTCTACTCTTAGTAATTCACATTTCTATATAAAAGCTTTTATTTCCTATAGAATCTAAAATACCTGCTTGCATCCTGGAATGTATCTTTTAACACTCACATATTCTGAAAGGTTAAGGTTGAACCAAAAGTTTATTTCCCTCCCTAGCTGCTTAGATCACCATAAAAAGATAGCCATGTAAAATTCTTTGCCTTTTCTGACTTTAAAAAGTTGACTGCCTGCTACCTTTTTTTATCTGAAGCATGTAGGCAGATCCTAATTTGGCCCTGCAAAAAAATCTGTTTGGCCCTGGGCTGAGGGAAGATGTTAATTTTCATGACTGTTTTAGAACACATCAAAATTCAGTATGCATTTTTCAAGATTTCAAAGCAATATGCTTAAAACATGCAATTTAGAGCTAGAACATATAGAGCATTTAAAAATATTCAAGTTTTACCAAGAATCCATCCGGTCTATTATTACAATAAGTAGGATACAAAGACATCTTTATTTGATTGTGAATGAAACATTCTACATCAAAAAAAAGAGTTCAAAGCAAACTTATAGTCCTTTATTTCCAGAGCTCTTCTCTGGCTTTGGCAATAGAAACTTAATATACTCCAAAAGAGAATTACATAATTGGATTGCATTGAGTATGGTTCAAAAAGTCATTTTAGAAAACTGTGATGTCCACCTGCAAATATTTGACCTTAATATATCTTGAGTAACACTTTTAGCTTGATCAATAAGTGAAACTAATATTGAACCAGTGTATGAGCAAGTACACAATGAAGACCTGTTGAGACCAAACAGCTGAGAATTTCACAGGCTCCATCCCCAGAATTTGTGACTACTTCTTGAGACTAGTAGTAAGAACTTTTCCACATTTTCTAATGGAAATGAGTTCATAGTTCTCCACCACACAGGCAGACACACTTTCATGTTTACTACATGCAGAGCTTTTGGATTTATGTTTCTGTGTCTTATTCTCTGAGCGTGAGAGAAGTTAGGGGCTACTGATACTGTTGATTTTAGTACACCTACATGAAGCTGGTGTAATCCATGCAATTGCTTTCCATCTGTCATTCTCCAAGTCATTCTATTAGTAAAATGGAATCAAAAGAAATAAGAAACAGGCTCCCATTCATGTACAGATATTAGAGAATTCAGCTGATTAAAAACAAACAAACAAAACTGATGGGGGATTTTCTTCTGTATATATGATTCCTTTGTTGGATGATGAATAAAAGACTGTTTGGCCAGAGAGGCAGGAAGATAGGCAGGCCTAGGAGATGAGGAGAATTCTGGGAAAGATAGGCAGAGAGGGACCTCAAGGAGTCACCATGTAGACCACAAAGGAGTAGAAGGTCCAGACATTCTCCTGTAAGCAAAGACCATGTGGAAATACCTAGATTAATAGAAGTGGCTTTGTAATTAAGACAGAGCTAGACAGTAAGAAGCTCTAGTCATCAGCCAACAATTTTAATAACTAATATAGCATCTCTGTGTGTTAATTTGGGGTTGAAGAGCTATGGGACCTGTTGAGACAAGAAACTTTCAGCAACACAAAATCTAGTTAAGGACTGGAGAAATGAATCGGTGGATAATACCTATATTGTGCTTTCATAGGACCAGTCCCTGAATGTTCTTCCCAGCCCCTACACCAGGTAGCCCAGGACCAACTGTAATTCCAGCTCCAGGGATCCAAAACCCTTTTCTGGGCTTCAAAGACACTGCACTAACACCTACACAGACTAACATGTAGACACTCACATATAATCGTATTTTTTTAAAGCAACAAATGGGAAGTGGTCATTTTCTTGAACTACTTTCTGAGGTAGAAACCAGATATTCATGGTTTGGTCCTAACTTGGGCAGAGATATGAAACTCTTCTTTCTGTTATTTCTTCAACCAAGCAACAAGTCTGAGATATTCAAAGGCAGCTGCATTTCTATCATGCTGATTGCATTTCCTCGTGGTAGGAGAGATTTATTATATGACCTCATGTATAGTGTGATAGCCTTCCACCACTACACTATAACCCTAGCACACATTTCACTTTTTTGTTTTGTTTTGTTTTTCAAGACAGGATTTTCTTTGCATAATTTTGGAGCCTGTCCTGGAACTCTCTCTGTAGACCAGGCTGGCTTCGAATTCACAGAGTTCTGCCAGCCTCTGGGTCCTGGCTCACTTTTTATTTTTAAAATACAGTTTCACTAAGTTGCTCAGGCTGACCTTAAAATCATTATGGAGTACTAACTAACAGGCCTTGAACTTGATACCCTCATGCCTCAGTGTTCAGAACAGCTCAGATTATAGGACTGAATTAAAGGCAGGCCTTCTATTCTATAATTTCGGCATGAAAAATTACCCCCTGTTATAACATGCTGTTGCTTCTTGGAAACACTTCGTTTATGGTTACAATTACTTACATGTCCTGATGCTGATGGCCTAGCATGTGCCACACTCTCTTCAGATGGCCCAGTATGTGCCACATTATCTTCTGATGACCTAAAATGTGTCATACTCCCTCCTGATGACCTAGTATGTATCACACTCTCTCCTGATGGCCTGGTATTTGCCAAACACTCAACTAACATCTTTGCACATATAATTTAATTAATCTCACAATGACCAACAATGTGGATGCCATTGAAACCTCTGATTTAATAAGAATGAAACTGATTTTCTGAGAGTTAATAATCAAATGACCCACAAGCAGTAATAAATAATGTTGAGATTTCAACACAGACAACTTAGTATCCAAGTCTTCATTTGGCTAGCATATAGTATTTCTAGGACAACTCCCATTCCTTGTACTGATTCATTTGGAAACCAGAGAAACATTAAATTGTTGGAATGATAGGACTGATTCTACAGGTGAAATTTGACAGATAGATATGTGAATGTAGTAGCTAAACTAAGGATGGAGTAAGGAAGCTTAGCAGCATCATTCATATAGAAGTTAAGCTGGCACCTCAAGTGAAACACACCCAAACAAGGGAACAGGGTCGGTGATGGGGATGTCCTTTTCTATATGTTTCTCTTATTGAATAAAACACTGTTGGGCCAATGGCTAATGAGACAGGAAGATAGGTGGGACTAGTAGAGGACAAGAAATCTGGGAAAGATAGGCAGGAGAGCCTGCCAGAACAGTAGGGATGAAGCAGGCAAAGGAGTTGCAGGTGTTGCATGCTCCAGTAAGCCAAGACCATGTGGAAATACATAGATTAATAGAAATGGGTTTATAATTAAGACAGAGCTAGCCTAATAAGAAGGCCTAGTCATCAGCCAACAGTTTTATAATTAATATAGTATCTGTATGTTTGGGGCTCAAGATCCATGGACCTGCCAGAGCAGAAAACTCATGCTTACAGGCCAGCTGAAGGAAATGATAAGATACTTAGAAAAGCAAACTAACAAAACAGCAACGACAACAAGGGAAAGGAAAGAAGGAACAAAAGAAAGGAAGGAAGGAAGAGAGAGGGGATGGGGAAGGAGAAAGTGGGGTTGTTGTAATAAATCTGTGAATAATGAAGAAAACAGGCTTAATGAGATGCACAAAGTCATCTACCAGAGAAAACAGAACAGTGAAGAGGAGACCAAAGGAAAGTCTACCAGAAGTTACAAGAGTTCCAGGCTGCTCAAGGTCATATATCAAATGTTCATGGGCTTGCCACTGATCTGAAAGACTCAGACCCTTTTTAGGTGTTTCCTGCAGAGAGCAGTTTTCAATGTTTATGTTAGAAAATCAACAGCCTTTAAAATGCATTCAGTCCTCAAGAACAACAAAACTCCCAGAAACAGTAATGAAAACATTTAGGCAATGAAACGGAAGGTGGTTGTAATCCAATCACAATGATTTCCTTGGGAACTCATTTAACTGAGCATGAAGAAAAGTCCTAAAAAATTTTTCAGTGTTAGTTTTGTGGTTAGAATAAGCAAAAGGCCTTAATAAGTGAGAGTTACAAAAATAACTTACTGAAAGGTCTAAATTCCAGTACATTTATTGAAGAATCCATTTGCTTTCCAATGCCATGTGCCAAATTGTCCCCAGTCTAAAGTTGTTTATTAAGTGATTTTTAAATCTCTTGTCTGATTTAGGTTTTAAAAAACAACAGTAAAATGGGTATTATTTAGTATTTCCAGTTACATATGTTTGCTAAGGCTACCATGGCAATATACCACATACTTGGTGGTTGAGGCAAGGGCAATTCATTTTCTCACAGAAGTACAGGCTAAAAGGCTGGGGGTCCTCCTGTACCTTCTCTCTGAGCTCATATAGGATTTACCTTGTGTGCATCTAAGGTGTCTTGTCTGTGCCCCTAAGAGCTCTCTTCTTAGGAGGATGTGAATCAGAACACATTGGGACAACTGCCCAACCTCATTTTAATTTAATTACTTCTTCACATGCACTGTCTCCAAATACAGTTCAAGTCAAAGACACTGGGTGTTAGGCTTTAGTGTGTCAGCTAGACAAGCATATTTTGTAGCAACAGTATTGACCAAACCATCTAATGTGTTCTTGTTTAATTTTAATTTGCTTCAGCCCACCCAAGAATTCAGAAGTGCCACAGAGGCTTAGATTATTAAATATCTATAAATAAAGGTAAATATGAAATAAATATAACTGAAGGCCATTTAAATTAATCAAATAATCCTCCAATGAATATTAAATTTTCAGAATACTTCCATATTTTATTCTTTGTATACTATACTATACACAACATTGTCCTAAGATACATTCTGATTTGAGACAAACTCATTGAGTAGTTCAAATTATGTTTATATGATTTAGGAAAGTGACTCCTGTCACAGAAAACATGTTGTGGGTAGTAATATGATAGACTTTTAAATACACTGTTTCATGTAATCTTTAAAGCTCTATGAGATGTGAATTATCCTTTTTCACTAGTGGAAAACCCAAAGACAGCAAATTTTAAATAATTAGCCCAGAAATCGACTGTTAATGCATGTCAGCTCATCTCAAGATCCATATAAGATCACCAGTAATCTTAACCATGTCCCTGGGGTCCAATACTGTCATTCACACCTAACAATGCTCAGTTCTCACGAATATTTCTAGAACTGGGTAAAAATATTAGATTAAGGCTTGCAGTGTGATGTATAATCCATTTTTACTCATAGATTATATAAACTGTATTATACATTAGGATAGGTACACAATCCTTCAAGAAATCTAATAAACTGGTTGTGAAAATACACACACATACAAACTGCAATGATGAAATCCTTATTCAAGAAGTCCTTACATTCTTGTCTAATCAGCAAGTCTGCAAAAGCATTATTCAGTAAAAGTACAAGAAATCTTTTAGATTCTTAAATACATTTGTTCTGGACAGCAGAGCTTTCACTAACACATGTGAATATCAATTTAAAAGAAAAACACTCTAGAAAATGGCAGGAAATCATGCATGTATGCTTTAATGCACTCTTCTATCACATTCAGGTTCAGTCAATTTCAACAAGGATTCAGCTAAGTTGTTTCATTTAACTTTTGCTATAACATTTTTACAAACAGCACTTTCTGATCAATGATGCTTTGGTGATGGAGCTAAGCACCGGGTAACACTTATCCTTCTGTACTCTGAGATCTAGCTTTCTATTTACCAACCATAAAGGCAAATGCCAGTTGAACTACTTTTAATTCCATCTTTCTGATGCTCAAGTGTGGGAACAAGTATCTCCATCAATTTAATGGCCTAATCCAAAGCAGTGCTACTATATAGGCAATAGTCCTGTTAGCATGCTGTTAATTCTCAAACATACAGGCAGAAATGGAGTATACAGTTGCTGAAATGCACAGCAGTACATTTCCCCAAGGTAAAATTCTATCTGCAGTCACCAGTCTACCTTCATTGATAATAAGGGAATTAGAACCATTTCAAAGTTGTGTTCAGTGAGTGAAGCTTGAACATGCTTTAAAATTCATGGAGGAGAATGAAGCTCTCCAAGTTCTTGAAGTTCCTTAAGTAATGCTGTGGCACTCAGAATCCAGCCAAATATGTCAGGTTCTCAACCTATCATCTTTATTTTGGTCCATTTCTAGTTCAATACCTTAGGCAGCTATTATTAGGCAACAAAAGTATTGCCCAGATATTTGAAATTAAGACAATTGGACCACAGTTAGGAGTGTTTTTTTTTTTTTGTAAAATATGAGATGGGATTATCAGTATTAAGTCATAAGAAAATTTAATAAAATATAAATCTCTTTATACCTACAACACAAATACAGAGAACTTCTTGCAGTTATTGAAAAAAGTGGTAGCCTAAAAAAAAGTTGTTTTACTGGGAAGATTGAAGTATAATGAGCTCCCTTTGTTTTCCTGACTGAAAAATAAGAAAGGAATGGGGAAGAGGGTGTATACAAGAGAAGACATTAGGCAAAATACTCTTGGGAACAAGAACTAACAGGAAGTGCAGAAGGTCATTCAACAGCTCCAAAAGCAAGAGTAACCATAGAAGAAGCAAAAGACCTACATCTGTTTATTCATAGAGTAAATTCTTGGATACTGTGCTTGAGAATTAAGCCTCTGTTGCCTCTCTCATGACCTCACATTTTGCCTTCACAATTATATGGCCAGGTTTAACTTTGATATGATGGAGTTTTAGACTACATTCAGTTGTAATTTGGGCTGAATAATTTCAGCAAGTTTCCCTCTCAAATGTGGCATTCAATTTTTTTCCCTTTCCTGTTATTTTACTTTCTGTAGTTTCAGTTCCTTTCCCTAAACATGTTAAATGGAAACTTCTTAAAACTAGTCATTGTTTTAAATTGCATGCAATTCTGAATAGTGTGAAAAAAAAATCCAATGGCTATTAGGTCGATCCAGCTGAGGGTGTGAATCATCTGTGGCTCCAGTTTTTATATAGCAGCCCTTATGTTCAAAAAGCCTTGTTTTACTTAATGAAGATGACAAGGAAGTAATATTGTCAATTCCTCCATGGCAAAGAGAAGCTAAGCAAATGCTGCCTTCACTTCAGAGAGGTAAATCACTAGTTGAAGAAAATAGTACATGGTGAATTCTCTGAAATACATGATAAAAATTGATTCATTTATGGAATTATAAAGAAGAATTAAAGACATGTGCATTGGTTGTCCTGTCATATATCAATGTGGGAAGTATATGTAGCTGATTTTTAGTCAAGATAGAAGAGGCATTATGCTTTATCATAGAGTTGTATATATAGGACAAATATAGCATATGTAAAATTATGTACTTCAAATACTCTGATCAAGAAATGTTTCTCACATGAATGCACACCAGTTTATGTTCCAGATAAATCCAGATCCAGTAAAGTTAACAACTAAAGTTAGTCATCACAAATACCAAACATTTAGCCAACACTGTAAAAGAAATCTTAAATACTTTCCCCAAACAACAGGTGAGTCCATGTTGCATGCCTAAAATAAGGGCAATAAATTATCATCAGTTTGGGAATTTGGCTCACTTACAGGAACTTCTACAGATTTGCTCAGAAAGGACTTTGTGTCTTATACAGTTCCCTGCTTTCTTGTAAGAATAAATGTGGAATGTCACCGAAAGAATATTTCTTGTTCCTTTGCCAAATGCACCACTTAAGTACTATGTTTATATAACCATCTGTCATGTTTATATAGCAGAACTTGAAGGCAGAAATGTCTAATTTGTCAGAAGCATAGCCTTGTGTATAAGCCTATTTATTATATAAATTATTTTGGAGTAGATTAGAGCCTTCTTTATAAATGTTCATTAACTAAAAGCATGGTTGAACCTAACACAAAAAAAGTTGCCTCCCTTATTGTGCCCTTTATGTAGATTGTTTATTACTTACTAATTTTCAAGGATGCAAAACACCCAAATGATACTCTTGCTCATGCATTTTCCTTTTTTCATTGAACAAGCATTTGACCAAGACATACCACATGTTAGTTGGGGTAGATAACCAATGAAAATGAGACTATTAACTTACATTCTAACATTGATGAGAGGACAAAAATAGTACATATTAGTAAAATTATATAGATTACAGGATAATATGTCTCTAAAGAAAACAAAAATAAAACATCACAAGATGAGTTATTGAAACAGCACATAGGAAGAGAACTGTGTGCATCCCATTTTATGTTCCAAGTGAGTATTCTGGCTGGAGGAAAATTCCAGTGAGTAAGAGGCCTTTGTCCTGGTATCCAAAGGATAAAGTATGTTGGTGTGTTTGAGAAACCACAAAGAAGTTAGTGTAGCTGAAGCAGAGTGACCAAAATGGGAAAGAAAATAGTAGAAGAAAATTTTAGGGAAGTGACCATGTCTGAAAGCTATCGGTAAGTTTGGTTATTCATCTACTTAAATATCAGTCCCAAAAGATCAATGTTTTCAGCTTCAGAGCTAAGGAAATTTGGGCAATGATACTTTAGTAGATGAATAGCAAGACACTTATTTATTCATTCATTTGAACTTTTTCATTCACTCAGTAAATATTTACTAAGGGTGTGTGTCTGATAAGGCACAGAATATAATGGTAAGGAAAACAGATGTGATTCGTGTCTGCAGGGAATTCCCACTCCACTGAGGAAAACTGATAAATCTGAGAGTTGTACAAGTAATCTGAAGCCAAGGACATGGATTGTATGTATGGACACATTCCCTGTATATATGACTCTTTCAGAGTCTGCAATAGGAAATTTTGAATTGGCCAAGGTCAGGGATTTGTGAAGCAATTAATATGAAGTGAAAGTTACATAGGCACAAAGTGAGTAAACAAGAGGGTGAGGACTGACATGTGAGTTTCCTGCTGTAGGGTGACTTGCAGGAAACTCAAAGAAAGAGGACTGGCAGGAGCTGTGCCTGTGGAGAGCCCTGCAGAAGTCTGAAGGGGAAGGAAGGAGTGCATTGGGGCTGTGAGGCTACATTAAGCACTTTGTCTTTTTCCTCTGCCCACTGGGAAGATGCTGACGGATTTTAAGTAAGGTACTGATAGAACCAGATTTAAGCTTTAGAGATCCTTAATCCATATTGAATATGGATTAATGAGTTTGTGTGTCTATCTCTTGCAAATTTGTTTGCATTTTAAAGGGGTCCTACAAGAGATAATCCTGAACTCAAGGATGTCCTGGTGGGAATTTTAAATATTGTAGCAAAAGGATGAGAGAAAATAAGTTGGATAGGAGACTATAGAGTAGCCCATCAATTAAGTCAGGGAATAAAATCAGATTATATGTGACAATCCTTTAAAGTATGGTTTTTATTACAAAAAATATTTTTTGTAATAAAAGATATAAAAGAACAAAATATTATTTAAGTATGTGTATGTGTTCCCTTTAGCTGTTTGGATATTGATATTAGTTCTTCTAGATTAAGCTACATTTAAAATAGTGTAGAGGACAAATTAAGACTCAAGTTGAAAAATGAAACATGTGGATACCATACAAAAAGGAACAGAACACCTTTATACTCCTATAACTTTATGGAACACTCACATCACTAAATCACTAATAATCCTGCTGTGCATTGTTTTTTCATGAATCAGAGCCAACAGTTTCACCTGCAATATCTTCCTCATGATTGTACTGAATCCTTTAAAATTAGCAATCAGAAAGAAAGTTTCATGGTGAATAAACATCACTACTGAAGATATATTTAATTCAATCCATAAATATCAATTTAAGATCCACTATATACCACAGTCTAAGGAGGTCAGAAGATTCAAAGATATTTCTCCCAATACTTGAGCTATTGGAGTTATGCTCACAGAAAGGAATGATTACAAAAAATATTACACCTCTTTAGAACTGAACACCTAGTTCTGTATACCAAACTGTGGCTGAGAAGGAGACACAACCTAAGAGAAATAACCTAAGCAACCAGTTCTGATGGACACTGAAGAGTTGATTAGATGCAAGAAGATGATTCAAGAATACATAAATGTATAGGTATCTTCTTCAATCAGCAGATATAATTTCAGAGGAAATATTTACATATAGACGTGTGTGTGGTTATATATATTTCATGTGAAATACATAAATATATCAAAATAAGATGGGTCTACCCTCAAAAGTCACCATGATAATGGGGCTGGAAAGATGGCTCAAGGGTTAATAATAATTGTTGTTCTTGCAGAAGAACTGCGTTCAGTTCCCAACAACTACATTTTATGCTCCACAGCCAATATTAATTGCAGTTCCAGGGGATCCGCTATCCTCTTCTAACCTCTGAGGGAGCCAGGCATAAACATGGTACACACTCAGGCAATCAGAAAAAACACTCAAGTGCATAAAAGAAAAAAAGCAAACTTAAGGAAAACTAAGCAACTGTATATCTACACACACACACACACACACACAGAGAGAGAGAGAGAGAGAGAGAGACAGAGAGAGAGAGAGACAGAGAGAGAGAGAGAGACAGAGAGAGAGACAGAGAGAGAGAGACAGACAGAGAGAGAGAGACAGAGAGAGAGAGAGAGAGAGAGAGAGAGAGAGAGAGAGAGAGAGAGAGAGAGAGAGAGAGAGGAGGGCAGAGGTCTATTTTGGTGTGTTAGCGACCAGTCTGGTCTACAAGGGGAGTGTCAGAATAGCTAGGGATATTTAGTCTCAACAAAAAACAAATGTAAAAGATTATCATATGAGAGAGAAGGACTCATGAGGTCCTTCCTTAACTGAGGGCCTATTGGCAATCAGATGTTTTTGAAGGAGGGAAGTCATTTCTCTTCAGTGGTGAAACCACATGTAATTACCCATTTTTCCAGTAAATAACTCCACAGCCATAAGCATGCAAGGGACCCTAATTAAACTCAGTGTGTCACTTCAAAAAACTATATGAAAGTAGGAAATGGACTCACAAGCTGAAAAGGAGTTTGGAGGGTGTGAGAGTGCAATAGAATAGATAATAAGAGATGAATATGATCAAAATAAATTAGGTACATGTGTGGAATTGACAAATGAAGATGGAAGATTACATGACCAAAATAGTATATCACATGAAGCACTGTGGATGTGGCTAAGTGGTGAAGCACTTAAAGAACACCTGCAAGGCCATGTTATTATTTTTAAAATTTTTATTTAAATTAAAAACATTCATTTTTTATCACAATCCCTGTTCCCTCTCCCATCCCTCTTCCCATCGCCCAACACCTCCACATCACACCCCCAATCACTCAGAGAGGGTGAGGCCTCCAATGAGGCATCATCAAAGTCTTACACATTATTTTGGGCAGTCCGAAGGCCCTCACTCCTATATTTATGCTGAGAAAATATCCCTGCATAATAAAAGTCCTCCAAAAATCCATTTCATGCAATAAAGTTAAATACTGGTTCTACTTTCAGTGGCCCCCAAAGATGCAAAGTCCCCAAACTGACTCCCATCTTTGGGGGCTGATTTGGGTTATGCAGTTTCCCCAGCTGTCACTCTGGAGTCTGTGAGCACTCACTTGCTCAGGTCAGCTGTTTCTGTGTGTTTCTCCAACATGGTCTTGACCGCTTTGCTCATCACTCATCTCTCTGCACGAATGGAATCAAGGAGTTATGCTCAATGCTTACCTGTGACTCCCTGCTTCTGCTTCCATCTGGTACTGGATGAAGGGGATATGTTGGACTTTAAGGTAGTCATCAATCTTATTACAGGGAAATGGCATTTAAGATACCCTCTAATCTACTTCTTAGATTCTAAGTTGAAGTCATCCTAATAGATTCCTCAAAATTTCCTATTGCCTATTTTCTTTTTAATCACATAATGGCTTCGTCTATGTAGGTATAACTTTCCTTGTTCTTCTCTGCCCTTGCTCCAACTTGATCTATCTGATAACTTACATTCTCCCCTTCCCCTTCTCCCCTCCTTTATATCCTATGTCCCTCCTCCCCCCATTCATGCTCCCAATGTACTCAGGAGACCTTCTCCCTTTCCCCTTCTCAGGGGATCAATGTATGTCTCTCTTAGAGTCCTAACTGATTCCTAGATTTTCTGTGGTCATGGATTGTAGCCTGGTTATTCTTTGCTCTATATCTAATATCCACTTATTAGTGATTACATACCATGTTTCTCTTTATGTGTCTGAGTTTCTTCACTCGGCATGCTTTCTTCTATTTTCATCCATTTGCCTGAAAATTTCAAGTTTTTATTTTTTAGTGCAGAGAAGTACTATATTGCTTTTATTTTCAGCATTTTCTTTATCCATTCTTCGACTGAAGTGCATCAAGTTTGCTTGCACTGCAGATTCTGGCTATTACAAATAGTACTGCTATGAACATAGTTGAACAGTCACCCTTGTGGTATCAATATACATCATTTGCTTATAAGCGTAAGACTGGAATTGCCGGATCTTGAGGTAGATTCATTCCCATTTTTGTGAGAAACTACCTTACTAATTTCCAAGTGACTGTACAAATTTACATTATTACTAACAATGAAGGTGTATTCCCCTTTCTTCATATCCTCTCCTCTATAAGCAGTCATTGGTGTTTTTATTTTAGCCATTCCAACAGATAGAATGGTATCTCAGAGATGTTTTGGTCTACAATTCCCTGATGCCTAAAGATGCTGAGCAATTCCTTAAGTGCCTTTTGACCTTTTGCCATTTCTCTGTTGAGAATTCTCTATTTAGTTCAGTACTCCATTTTTAATTGGATAATTTGTTGTTTTGGTTACTATCTTCTTGAGTTTTGTGTATATTTTCGAAATCAGGCCTCAGTCAGAATTGGGGTTGTTGAAGCTATTTTCTCGTTCTGTAGGCTGCCCTTTTGTCTGGTTGACTATATCCTTTGCCTTACAGAAGCTTCTCAGTTTCAGGAGTTCCCATTTATTAATTTTCAATCTCAATGTCTGTGCTACTGGTGTCATGTTAAGCAAGTGGTCTCTTGTACCAATACATTCAAATATACTTCCTATATATATATGGATTTTTTTTAATTAAACTTGTATCCTGTCCCATACATAAAAATTTTTACAAAGACTTTAAATTATCAAAATATAAATATTTTTAAAAATAATGGCTAGAAGTATTTTTAACGTTGGAAATTTTTAAGTGTTAGTATTTTAACATTGCATTTTATAAAATATATTTTGATCATATTTCCCCAATTGAATATTTTTATTAATATTTTGATCATATAAAATGGGAACTTGAGCTTCAATTGTCAAAGTATTTTATTAACTTTATGTTCAAGAAATATTCACTAAGGCGCATTTTCTGTTAAATGTTGGGTAAACAAAATATCAATTTATGTAAGTGGAAAAAAAAAAAAAGGACACCTGCAAGGTTGTGGAGTTGGTTTTCCGAAACTAAGAACATTTCCATGTGAGAGGACCCATGCAGCATGTAGCCTTAGGATTCCTTGACTCAGCATGCTATTTCTGATATTCAAGTTCTTACATGTATTAACAGTGCATGTGTTCCATGTTTTCACTGAGTAATCATACAATATGGCTGAACTATGATTTGCCCATTTGTCTTCCCATAGCAAGGTGCTAAGTTGTTTCAGCTTGGAGCAGTAAAGAACTAGAACTGCAATAAATATTCATTGCAGGCATTGTGTCAGAATAATGTTTCATTACCATACAGTAAACATAATTAGCTGTCTCCAGGCAAGTGTGTGTTTCGGTTCATGAGAGATGTTTGAACTGGAAGTACCATTGTGTGCTTCCCTCCAGCACTGGGCTGTAATGTTACATGTTCCACATCCTTGAAAGCACTCCACATTGTTAGCATTCTTTCTTTAGCATCCTAAGAGGTATTTGGTAGTGCCTGGAAGAGGTTTTAATTTGCATATCCTATGGATTTTAACCTGGTTATATAATACATAATCATTGTTTTTTTTTTTTTTACCATTTTAGTTCTATTTCCTCTCCAGTTATTCCTATCTTTAGGTGAACCTCATCAAATTTATGACCTCTAGTTCTATGTTTCTCATTGGAATTGAGAAACTGTAAGACCATGAGGGGAAACAACATATAAGCCCATGAGTTAAATTTAAAAATCATGAAAATGAAGCATTTAATTTTTTATTATTTTATTCCTTTTCCATGAATGAGTTTTGGCAATCTACGATGTATACCGGATTGTTTTATTCTTATTTCTAAGTTCGATTTTCTAGACTATGAAATGGAATTTTTAAAAACACATAAATCACTGAAAGAAGATAAAAATAATACTTTCAACAAGGAACCCCATGGAATTTTTCTTTTGAAATGTTATTATATTGTTTTAGTGTATATTTGGCACTGCCAATTATATTCTATAATTCCTGCTCATTGCCATCTCAAAAGAGAGAGGAAGCCAAATAACTGTGGGGTTTTTTTTTTTAATCTAGTTGTTATCAAAAAGTTTGCAAAAAGCCCCTTAAGCATTACAACAATTACAAAAAATTAAAACAACCATACATTTACAACAGGGTAAGGGAAGCATGATGTTTAACTGGTTGGTTTGTGTATTAAACCCAATGTTTAGTTGTATATTAAACCCAATGTTATTATTAGCACCAATCTTTAGGAAGACAGGATTATTTAAATAAATTGTTTCATGCTATCAGTGGTTACCATTTTTTTGTAAAATATGTTTCAACCAATGTTGATTTGAAAATACAAATATAAACAACAGAACTGAATGAATACTATGTCACATAAACCAAAACTGTCCCTGTTGTCTCTAGACAACTTGAGGTACATACTCTACCAGTTCAGTTCATGACTGGAGATTATGACTTTTAATGCACATTAAATTTTTTTAAGCACTAGTTTTCTGACTAAATCTGTGAACACAACTATATAAATAGAAAATTTAGTAAAACGGACTTATACATGAGCTTTTCAAGCTGCTGTGGGTTAGGAATACCTGGTCCTGAAGGGTGAGGAGGTGCTGCCTCCCCTTCTACGGAGTGGTTAAATGTTCCTCTGGAAGCCAACCTGCAGCTTCCTCCTATATCAGAATCAGTGAGATGGGCTTCCGTGTCCTCCATCGGTTTGCTGAACTTCTTTAGCAAGAAGCAGGAAAACCAAGAAGAGATGGGGAATGTCGGATGAAAAAGTGGAAGGAAGGGTAAGAAAAGGAAGGAAAATGTTAAAAGGAAAGAAAAGAATATAGGTTAAATAAACTCAAGCTTAAGAAATACATATGGAATAAATGAATGAATGACTAAAAATAAATTATTTAAAATAAAGAATCCCTTTTACATGAATGGAGTTGATATTTAGGCATCCGTATTGGCCTGCCCTCAGGTTCCTGACAAGATATACCCTCAGCTGTAGTCACTAAGAGCACCACCTGTGCACATTCACCACTTTACTTTTTAAAAGGCCCTGCCCAATTCCCATCTTCCTCTCTTTCTCTTTTTCTCTGCTTCACTGCCTGTCTCTCACCCTCTCTCTTTCCTCTTCTGCTGATCCTTTCACCAGAGGTCAGTCTCCTCCCTTCCCTCACCCTTTCCCCCAATAAAAAACCCTTCCACCCAAGTTCTGTCACCTTTGTCTATCATAAAATTACAACAAATGTACTTCAAGTGTAAATTATGAGTGTTGTAGCCTGTCATTCTTACAAGGTATAAACTGGCAGGAAGGTACATAATCTGGTAATCTGAGAGAACACTTTCTTAATCTGCACAGAAGGTACTAGATGAAGGCACAAGAGGTATCTAGTACTTTTAGCTGCATGGTTGTATATACAGTCCTGTTAATTTTCATCTGAAGAATAGCAACATGATCATGAACACAGTTTCTAAAGACAGACTTCCTGACTTACAATACCAACACTCACCAGTATTTTTCCTAGCTTTATGATATTTGTGCCTCAGTATACTCATCTGTCAATAGAAATATTAGTGATACCCGTCTACTAGTGCTATTGTGAGAATTAAGAGTTATAAGTACAGTGAAGCCTTAATATTTAAATTTATTAAAATGTTGTTTAGTATTACTGTTACCTAAAACCCAGTACAAAAGTGTGTTGGCTGGTTGCCTGTGTTACTTAGAAAAGTAATGAAGTCATCTTCTGTGTATTATAGGCTCTCAAAGTGTTGAACTGAATATATTAATAGAGATATTTGCATTGTAATTATTGGTTTTGCAGAGGAAATTAGCCTCCTATTTGAGCAATTTTTTTCCTTTGTTAGATAACGTTTCCCCAAGGAAGTTAGCTATGCAGTCCTGGTTAAGAAATATGCAAGAGGAAAAATTATTCTTACTTTATAAAGGGCAATCCTCCTACTCTTCTTGGTGCCCTGTAAATAAAAGCAGCTAAATAAAAGCAGCTGCTGGACATATGAGTAACCAAATTGATATGTCTCAGGTCTGGAATACAATTGCTAATCATTTATTACTAGTTAAGCCTCACAAAAGATATATTCTCTCTGTGTGTCTCTCTGTGTGTCTCTCTGTCTCTGTCTCTGTCTCTGTCTCTGTGTCTCTGTCTCTGTCTCTCTCTCTGTCTCTCTCTCTCTCTCTCTGTGTGTGTGTGTGTGTGTGTGTGTGTGTGTGTGTGTGTGTGTGTGTGTGTGTGTATTTGTGTTATAGTCTGAAAGAACAGTGACATGTTGCTCGTGTTGTTAGAGATTTGGCCACTATACCTAAAGTTAACATGCTTGAGATTAAAAATGTTAGTAGTGATGACAAAAAAAAAATGAGTCCACAGATTTACATTTTAATTGTAACTCAAAAGGGGAAAATCTCAACAGATCTTGCAAGAATGGCAATTGAAGATTCTACTCTTCCAGATATTTGTTAGTATAGGGTGAAAAATATGATGGAAGAATCCCACATACTGAGTAGTCAATGATTAACAAAAGTTCAGGAGGCTTAGTCCATGCAAAATGGGGAGGTTTGTACTGTCCGAGAGTGGCTCTATATGCTGAATTCTTTATTCATTACTGACTAACACATTTTCAATATTAATCTGTTTGGGTTTTTGAACAAAGTCATCTATGAATCAATCAACAGTACCAAGGGCAGAAGACAAAAACAAAAGTGTTCATTTACTACTGCAAGAGCTTTCAAAAGTACCAATTAATCAATAATGATCATTGTTCTAGTGAACTTCCATGACTTCAGGGATTTGCTTTACCACACTTCTCTGGAACCATTTTTGTGATGCAGCATCTCTTTGGATTGTCAGTCACCTCATTAATTGCTGCCCTGTGCTCCCTGTCAACTTTTAGTTCCTTTTAGTAATAGAAAATACTTCATAAAGGGAAGATTTAATTAACTGAATTTCCAAAAAGCTATTTACAGTGAACTGGGAACATTAGCTTTGATTTTTTATTGTCCAAGAATGAGGATACTCTTTTCATGACAGAGTCAATGCAACAAAACAACATTTTAGCAACACTGAAGTATGAGGAGCCACAGGAAGAAGTGAGTTCTGCTGCCAAGAGGACAGAGCCTATGGTAGTGGAATGAGAGGATGCTTATTGCCTTAATCCCCTTGTCCTTTCTCTGATTTTCATTGAGTCACCCTACACAGGTTTTAAAACCTGGTGACAGAGAGGTGGACCACTACTAGGAACAAAGCATTAGAACACCGTAAAATGGAGTCTTTTATTTTTTTCTCTATCCCTCCAAAGCAGAATTTTAAAGAAGTTTTTTTTTAACACTGCTAAAATTTTTTTCTAGGTGTATCATTGGACAGTGTTAATGAGAGGAGAAATAAAAATTAATGTGGCCTTGACGGAAGAGAAAGGGCTGGAGGTAAGTGATATGTCAATGTGGGGGAGGAGGACCTCATACCCTGTAAGAGAGATTCGTTATTTTACACACAATATGATTGGTTATTATGTACCTGGCAATCCAATAGGGCAACCTGTGCTCCACCACAATTGTGCATTTACAAAAAGGTCTTTGGAGTCCATGTATTCTCATTGAAACTGTGTCTTGAACCCTTTATGGAAATTAGCTGCTATTGCAGACTAGCAATTTTTCAAAGTGAATATATTCCACAATTGTACCTTTCCTCTCACTTAGTAAATTAAATTAGAGCATATTATAGACTAATACCTTATGAATTGCATTTATTAGATCACAGCCCATCTGAATTATGCACCCAGAAGCACCGACTGCCCTGCGCAAAGGAGAGCAGGGCTTAAAGGTTTACAACACTGAGTAGTTTCCCATCCATAAAAGACCTGGGTTCCATTTTTGTTTTTTTTTTTTTTTTTCAGACCTTGGAAAACTGACATTCATGGCTATCCCATGACTCAGATCCTCATTGTGGTCTGCTAGAGATGAAAAAGCTGAACAAAGAAAGGCAGTCATGTTTAGCAAATTTCTATAAAAGTAGGATTCATGATCTGTTTCTAGCTCCATTACATGCAGATTAGCGGGAGAAAGCTAATTTTTTAAGACTTCACATTTATTTTTTGATAAAAGCAAAATTATTTTTATCTGTATAATGCCAAAAAACATGCCAATAGATTGACAATGTAAATTCACACGAACCGAGTTTCCAGAACAAACCAAATCACTAATCTGTTGGGGGGGAGTATCTTAGAAGGGATAGCTTTTATTGCCATCTGCACTCTGAAGCAACTCATTTGCGAGTTGACTTGTGAAGAAGTGAAATGCATCACCAAATAATTCATTCCTGATGCTTATTCTGCCTTTGCCATGAATCAAAGTTTGAGAGTGCTTCATTTGGTGCATTTGTATGGTTTAAATACATCTGGAAACACTAACCCTGTCACATTCAGAGGTCGAGTGTGGGAATGAATCTCTAGACACAGAGGGTAAAATACTTCAAGTGGTATCCCCAAGAGATTTTAACTGGACAATCAGAATTTACTTTCCAAGAGCAGGGTGTCCCTGTGCATGTGAGCCCTTGGTGTGTTTGAAAGTCTCCTTAACCTGTCTCTGCACATTGCATAAATCACAGCAATAAAGTCGTCCTATTCAGCATGTCGGGGCTTGGGGCAGCTGACCAGCTGCTGACCTTTGATTCTGGGCCCCTGCTGACCCTAACTTCGAAGTTCAGGCGGTCAATTGCAGGTCACTGAGGGCGGTCTCCCAGTTTTTTCAATTCCCCTTGGACTACAAGGTTAAATGAATGCATAACAGGTATTTTCTTAAGTTTCCTGAATGTGTAGTTCATAGAATCCATACCTATGTGACCACAAAAGACAAGATCACAAAGAAGGAATGAAAGAAGGGGTGAGGAAACATTAACAATTAATTTTACATGGTACCCTCCTAACCAGGTCTGCTTTGGCATCCACCAGGTTGGTCGTTTATCAGTATAATGGATCTACAGTCAGCCTCAAACAATTGTCAAACATTCTTTTAAAAGCCATTAGTTTTTCAACTAATATATATCTGGTTTGTGCATTTGTTGAACCCTTCACTTGTCACTGAGAACTGGCCTGTTAAACTAAGCAGAGGCCTGATCAGTTTTCAGTGAGCGTTGAGCCTCAGGGTTCACCTGGGTCATCGAAAGATTTATGAGGCCTGGTGCCAGTATCTGATTGGGACTGCTAGTGCTAAGGAAAGCTGACACTTCCTCCCTTTCCCTCCTCAAGCCTGACATACAAAGTCCACTGACTTAACTTGTACATTCCCACTAGCTGCCTAAGAGGCAGCAAAATTGATGACCTGTACAGACACCAAAGTGGACATCAATAAAAAAAAGATGGATGTGAACAAGTGGAGTGGCATGCCTCACTGCTGAGGGGATTGAGAGAGAGAGACAGAGAGAGAGAGAGAGAGAGAGAGAGAGAGAGAGAGAGAGAGAGTAGAGAAAAGGTTAAAAAAACACTGGAAAGTTATTTATATAAGCTTCAAGGACAAGGATTTTGTCACCACTTGCCTAAGGATTTGCACTTATGCCATTCTTTCTTGTGTTTTCTATCCTTCTCTGGTTGACAAAAAAATCTGGGAAATGTTTGTCAATTTCCATTATTTTTACTTGTTAGTTTAATGTAGAAATTAAATTTTTGTTAATCTTTTGTCACAAGCAAACGATACCCTGAGATGAACTGAAAACTGTTATAGATTTATAATCTATAAATATAGATTATATTTATTATATTTATAATCTATAAATATAGATTCAAGAAAGGGACAGGACTCTGTAAATAGGACCCAGACATCCTTAGTAACTAATACAGATGGATAAATCTTGAACAGTTGATGTTTTACACAGTGGGCACAAATGCTCTGGAATATGCTGATCATAGGGTACTTCCCATGGAACTGCATTTGTATACTAGGAATTATTATTCTCATGAGGGTTGGCTGGTACATGGAGTAGTCACCTGGTGACATTAAAGTCACTCTCCATTTTATACCAAATGTGGACCCATTCCAAAGAGCTTGTGAGAAAAGCTACTTGATAGTTTAGCTAGCAGAACAAATTATATGGCAAAAACACAGAATGAAAAATGGAAGTTTTTTTTTCTATTTCATTCTTAATGTGTTTATTCACCTTCTGAGAAGATTTTTCTGTGCTTATACATTATATAAATAAAACCAAAAATAAAAATGTGATCAGGGCGGTTGGAGGTGATTTATACATGGTGATGTCAGAAGAAATGGCAGAATCCCCAGATGTTAGTGTTTTCAAGTATTCTTTCACACTTCACTCTGCCTTGATTTTTATGTTACATTTAGAAAATATTAAATTGTTATCTATTTTCAGATGGCACAAAACACTTTGAAAGATAAGAAAGTTGTTTTCAATAATTTCATGTGCCTCAGGTAATAAGCATCTACTACATAGATACAACTCCTTTTTAGGATTAAAATCAAAGAAACAACAATGCTGTCACAGTGTTCTAATTGTGTATAGAGACTGAACTTGGTATCTTCTTGAGCTGAAGATTTAAGGTCTGTACTTTGTCAACAATATTAAAATGAAAGCAGTCTAAGTTCTAGTCTATAGTCTGTCATTGTTCTAACCACAACAACTAGTTGTCAGTAGACTAGACTTTGTCCTTGTGCTACCACAGAACCTGCAACAAGTAGAAGCAATGTTCTTAGCTCTGTCACTTCTTACTGGCTTGTGATAAGAAGGCTACCAAAAGGCCCAGTGATGTATTTACAAAGTCCATGTTTTTTATCTTAGAATGTGAAAAGGTGTGATGTTTCATGCTGTCAAGGAGATTCTTCCAGCCCTGATAATTTGTCTAGCACAATTCAGAAAGACTAAACCAAATTTTCCCATTTTCACACATGAGACTTCAAATCTTTGATTTGAGGATTCTCTAAAGGTCTAACATTCTACTGGCACTTCTTCAGGAGCAGGAAGTTACCCCACCTTACTACCAAGTGAGCCAGGTCTTCAGAAAAGATGATCTTTTTTATGGTATCAGCAAGAATGACTTACATATGGAAATTCAACCTTAGAGCAAGACCAAAGTAACTGCCAACAGGAAGGTAATAGAAATGTATAGAACTTAATCTAACAGTATGTTGAAGAGGGTTTTATAGCTACAGGTGTAATTTGTCTTTTAACACGATACATGAATTTTTCACTAGAATAACTATTAAACTACACTTTCTTTCCACCTTAGTTGTTTTTATTTTTCTTCATTTTGTGGAGTTGTGAGGGTTACCTAGCATAGTGTTCGGCATCACATGGGTATTTAATTCATTTAGATGTACTTAACACAGCTCTATTGTACCTCTTTTGTAACAGGGCATCATGACTCTGGAACATGGACTTAAAAGGAACTTTAGCTAAAGTACACATGACTTAGTATTTTTATTGCAATTTAGGAAGTTAATAAAGAATACTCAAGTAATAGCCATCATTTTCTCCAGAATATATGAGTACCTCTGAAGTATTCCTTTGTGACCTTAATTCTGTTCATTTTCATTTAAATGTTAATATATTATTGAGGAGTTTGTAAAAACATCATTCAAAAATTGTGTTTCCATTTTTTCCTTCTATTGAAAAAAAGCCTTTGTTTCTCACATAATATATCTTGATTATAGTTTCCTTGTTGTTGGTCAGTTTTACTCTTTACTTTTTGGGAGGCCTGCCACCCAGCTCCCAAATAAATCACAGGGAGTCTCATCCTTTCGTATGAATATCCAGTCTTTGCTTGGCTTGTTTATAGCCAGCTTTTCTTAACTTGAATTATTCCATCTATATTTTGCCTCTGGGCTTTTATCTTTCTCTGTTCTATATCCATTTCTTTACTTCTTGCTCTGTGGCAGGGTGTGTACCTGGATGGCTGGCCCCTGGAGTCCTCTCTCCTCTTTTTTGCTCCTTGATCTCTCTTTTACTCCTCCTATTTATTCTCTGTCTGACAGTGCTGCCTATCCTTTCTTCTGCCTTGCTATTGGCCATTCAGCACTTTATTAGACCAATCAGTGTTTTAGATAGGCAAAGTAACACATCTTCACAGAATTAAACAAATAGGACATAAAAGAATGCAACACATCTTTGCATTTTTGAACAAATGTTCTATAACATTTTCCCTTCCTCTATTCCTTGCAGTTTCTCCCCACACTCCATACCATCCTTATCCACGCCCTTTCTGTCTCTCATTATAAAACAAATAGGTTTTCAAGGAATAATAATATATAATATAATGTGATAAGATAAAATAATCGCTGTTTGCATTCTTTAAGCATTTCACTATCCATGAGACTGTTTGAGATCTGCCAATGACACTTCCAGCAAATGGTTCTCTGACTTTCAAGAGATAGTTAGAGGTCCTTCCTGCTTCAACACTTCTGGTGGTTTTCTTTGTTTGTTTATTGTGGCAAACTGACAACCTGGACAACAATTTAGCCTAAGGCAGCCCACATTCGTCAAGCTTCCACAACCTGTTCAACCTCAAGGCCTGAGTGTTCTTTTCTAGATGCTGGACACATTTCATCTCTCCTGAGCTAATTGGGAGCATGGCGGGGGGGGGGAGCTAGAAGAAAGAGAGGGGGAAGAGAAGAAGAGATCAGGGCATGAGAGAGCAAGAAGATTTAGTAAGGGGAAGAACTGAGGAGAGCAAGAAATGAGATACCTCAATAGAGGGAGCCATTATAGGTTTAAAAAGAATTCTGGCACTAGGGAAATGTCCAGAGATCTACAAGTTTGACCCCAACTAAAAATCTGAGCTGTGACTGAGAGGCTACCTTAAATACCCTTCTCCAAAAATGAGATTGATGACTACCTTATACGCCATCCTAGAGCCTTCATCCAGTAGCTTATGGAAGCAGAGACAGACACCCACAGCTAAACACTGAGCTTAACTCTAGAATGCAGTTGCAGAGAGGGAGGAGTGACAAACAAAGGGATCAGAACCAAACAGGAGAAACCCACAGGGACAGCTGACCTGAACAAGGGGTTGCTCATGGACCCCAGACTGATAGCTGGGAAACCAGCATAGGACTGACCTAGACCACCTGAAGGGGGATTTCAGTTTAGGGGCCTAGGCAAACTATGGGGCCTCTGGAAGTGGATCAGTATTTCTCCCTAATATACGAATGGACTTTGGGAGCCCACTCCACATAGAGGGATACTCTCTCAGACTAGACACACAGGGGAGGGTGTAGGCCCTGCTCCAAATGATATGACAGTCTTGGAAGATACCCCATGGAAGGCCTCGCCCTCCCTGGGTAGCAGAAAGGAGTTGGAATCGGGGCTGGGGAGGAAGGGAGGATGGGAGAGAGGGGTAACTGGAATTGAAATGTAAAAGAAGCTTGTTTCATATATTATTCTTAAAAATAATGGAATTTTCCAAAGAAGGAATGTCCTTAGAAAACATAAATAATTTGGAACAATGTACAGGTAAACACAGAAAGGTTGTCCACTATCAGATTGTTCTCACTGGTAGTTTTATCAGGAAGAAAATAGTAAATAAATTGAATTACATTTCTTTCTCTCTTGTTTATATTTAATGCTATTTTAGTTAAAAATAAAATATAATAATAAAGTATATCAAATAAATGTCTAAAAATTTAGCAAAAAGTAGAGACCAACTGATAATTTTAGCTCAGTGCAATCATGTCAAGTGAGCTATCTTGACCTTGATGTTAGTGGATACATTTCAGTTGAAAGGTTAAGTTAAAATATTTATAGCTTAATGCAGGACTCTATAGTACAGGAAAATATGACCACATACTAATAGTTTCCTTTCCAATGCAAATTGACCAACATCAATAGCAACATAGTGCCAGATTTCTATCTACCCATCTCATCACAGGAACAAGGGGTTTCAGAAGTCTTCACCATTTAACACATGGAATATGTCATATAAGTTGCCTCTGAATTAAAATATCATAAGCCATGCATTCAAACATTTATTTTAGAAAATAGGTATATATTTTTCATGTTACTGACAAAAAGATAATTAATGGATTAGAAAAATATTATTTTAGTATTTGTTACTCCTTTCTGAAGTACATGTCTGCTTGGTTTCTACTAATGGACATTCCTAGCATGTAAGAGCTTGCCACAGGGATTGTAGTCAGTTGTTAGCAACCACAAACTATTTATTGTGCTTTCACAGCAAAACACTCTTTGGCTAAAATGATCAAAATCTTTATTTCTACTGAAAGCATGTCTTGATAAAACAAATATTTGCTTTCCAAATTCCTTCTTAAGTTATTTGAAATCTACCAAGTAAAATATTTATGATGGTAATGACTATTTTATGTGTAAAATATGATTCAAAGTAGATGCAGCTAAAGATACAGTGCTTATTTTTCAGTGGAATTATTCCAGATACCTAAAATTATTTATTATCACTTCATTGTTGTTATCATTATTACAATCATAGAAATGAGAAAGGAAAAAAGGAGGAAGGAAGAGCGAGGGACTATTGTGTTGTCTTTATTGTCACTATCTCTTCAGGGTACTACAAAAACTCATTAGACTGGGCCTTGGGGAACATATGCAATCAGTTCTGGAGGTGGAAGCTCAAGTATAGGCAGACATCTTGACCAAGTTCTGGTAAAGCTCTGGTGTGGATTCCTTGCTGGATATAGGTTGTCAAGTCTGTTTTGAAGACTTACATGATAGGAAGGGCCAGATAACACCAGCCACACCCTCATCACCCCAAAGAGATCTTTCATGAAAACTACCACACTCTGGACTAGATTCCCCATGTGGACTTAAGTATATAGACTGTTTGATCTTTAAAGGGAAAAACAGGAACGATTGCCTGTTTGCTAGAAAGTCATTGCAATTTGTATTTGGACTCTCTCTAATTCTCTAGCTAGTCCATTTTAAATTATTCATCAATAATTCTGGACAAACAGAACAAAATGAAATATGAAAGGGGTTATCATAATTAACATACTAGTTCAATCCAGAAAAGTGATGTAAACAAATTTACTGGAATAATAGAGTGTCCCACTGTGTTCACATAATTTATGCAGCTGTCTTCCTGACTCCTGTAGATCATAGCTCCTAAAGTTGATGCCCAGCCACTTATGCTCATCAAGAACTCTGATGGTTACAGTATTCTTCTTTACCATGCTGGTATCCAGTTTCTGTTTTCCCTCCAGACATAGTAGACATTCAAGAGCACAGGAATCTCTCTTTTTTTAAAATATTACTTTCTACTACTTATTCTATTCTGCTGCAATAAAAAATCTATATTGCAAACTGTGGATAATGCTTTGCTTCCTCAATTCCCATGACAACTTTTAAAATTATGCTGTGGTTCCCGGTTGTGTTGATGCTCATTTAACAAATAAAACTTACACCTCAATAAACAGCAAGTCTGCATTTTAGATGAGAAAAAGATATGCAGTAAAAAAACACAGTTTATACCAAATGAAAAAGAGGGAAAAATCTGCCTGCAGTACAAATTGGGAAATGGGATTTTGCCCCATTCTAAAGGGTTACTTCTGTCACTAAGTTGTTTCTGGTATCCATGAATTGTTTTTTCAATTAAGATCTGCTGGGAAAATAAAAGCATAGTACAGATTAAAGCTTGCTGAAGATCATAGATGGCTCATCTTTAATAACATAAAAGAAAAGAGATAGCTCAGGCTTTAATTTCTGTAACACAAGAGGAAATTCTAAGCAATGTTCTGTTTAACCTAATCTGAACATTTTGGTATTTTTAACATTTTATTATGATGGTTACTGCTGACACAATTTTAAGGGATATTCCTTGAAAAAAAATAAGTTCAAAGTTAAGTTATTTTCTCCACTTCAAACCATTTTTAAAGATGAATGTCCTCAAACCAAGTCTTCTTATCATTAAAAGGGAAAATTAACTAAACAGATCAAGTTAAAAACAATAAATAAGGGAGTCACTTCAGTCCATAGAAATTCCCAGTAAAAGTAAATTATCTAAGTCAATTAATTTATGGCACATTTCTTATGAAAATTAACCAGGAATAAGTAATTTTGTGCAGTACTATATGAATATCAGTTTTCATATTTTGTCATCCAAAAATCACTTGAAAAAAACTATATTAATTGGTAATTAATAAGCTGGTGGACATTCATATACATAGAAGTATTTATACAAATGAATGTGAATGAAGTATAATATATGAAGTGTTATACAAGTGTCATGACCACCCTTGACCAGCAAGAACGACTCAACATCGAGGAATCTTCTTCTCACAGTTTATTCAGGAACCTTGATTTACAGGGAGTGGCCCCGGGTCCAGGAAGACGGGGCCTGATATAGCCTACAACTACCAATCACCTAACCCCACGTGGCGCACCAGGAGAGGTTGTCTCCAAGCAGAATTAAGAGGATACGTGGCCTTTACCAAATTAGGAGTTGTTTACCACAGAGAGCACTCGCCATCGGGCTGGCGGAAGGCGGAAACTGGCGCCATCTTTTAGGCACGGTACTCTGCAGCTCCCAACAGCTCCCCCTTTTTGTTTTAATATTATAGGAGTAGCAGTATCTGTCTGTTGTCAGATTTCAGTCATCTCTGTCTTAGGTTCAACCCCAGTGTCCCTATCTTACCTGTCAAAGAGTCACTGTGTCGCCCTCACAGGCTCATGTCTTAGGTCGAAGGGAACACAGGTATGCTTATTTACTCAGCAAAAGGGTAGGTGCCCGTCATTGAGCATGACTGATTCAGATACGCATCACTCACTCAGCAAGGGCGAGACAGACACCTATTTGTCTGTCAGCATGGATAACCATGCTTGAGGGGATTGTCCTGCTTTCACAGCAGCAAAGGCCTGTACTAATATGGCAGTTTGGGATTTTTTGCAACTTCCTGATCCTGCATAGACACCACAGGCAAACAAAAATGGCTAACAACATCATGGAAAGCATAACCCCCACCCCAGCCCATTCCTTAACCAAACTAAAGGCTTGCTTAAGAGTAGTTAAGAGGGTATTAACAGTGGGCAGGTAGAGGTGTCCAGTATTCACGGCAACAATCTGTTGTGTTAAGGTGTCTGTCAGGTTCTCAAACTGTTGACTCCAATTTCCCTGAAGGTAGGCACTCAGCTGCCACCTCAGGTTGCTGTTCTCCGTGAAATTGTTGGCTATCCTGGAGGTGATACATAAAGAAGAAAAGGAATGAATGCATCCTATGGAAGTTAGGGTTACCAAATCATCTACTTGCTCCTGTAATAGATCCACTCTTTGGTTCACAGTTAGAATGCCAGCTTTTAAGTGGCCATCAATAGATCTTAAGGTAGTTAATGTTGTGGCCGTTTTTTCTACAATGTCATTGACGGTCTCAGCTGTTTGGACCTGAGCAGCCATGGCAATGGCAGCAGTCGTAGCCGCTGCTGCAGAAAGGGTTATGGCAGTAACCAATGCTGCAGTTATGCCAAAATCCCATTTGGTTCTGATGATTTCCGTAATGGGAAATGTTCCTGTAGCCACTTTAACCAGAATAGGAACATACATAGGAATCCTCATCACTACTGCCGTATTAGCAGAACCATTCCAACATTGACTAGCAATACAGGAGACGTTAGTGGAATTACTCGAGAGCACTTCTTTGGTAGCATTAGTAGCATTAGAGAGCAGAAAGAAAAAGGGAGCTTTTAAACATACTGGGCTAGCTGGAACAGTGAAATTATCCAAAGTTTTATGTACTGATAGATTCTTAAGAGAAGGTCCCTTCTCATCCCTAGTACCGGAAACATTAAGAAGTCTTATTGTGAGATTCTGGAGAACCGCAAAAGGTTCAAGGGAAGTAAATGCTCCATGGAGAGAAATATTAGTGGCTGAATACTGGGCAGTGTCATGATCCAAATTCACACAGGGCAGACCCAAATCACAACGAATAGAGAAGAAGGCAGGTAAGACTTTAGACGTATAATGAACAGGTAAAGGAATTGGCCATGCTTTAGCTATGGCCCACAGGGTTTGTGGCCTGGCTTGGATCAGCAGCAGAGACATCAGACTCATCAGCAGGATCAATATTGGAGGCTTCATCTTGTTTGTTGCACCGTCTCCTCAGTCTTTCTGGAATCCACACCGGGTCTTGCTGATCCTGGGGAAAAAACACAAACAGAACCTCTTGCCCATGCTAAAACTGGGTCCGGTCCATGCCATAGACCCATAATTACATGTTTCCATTTGATGTATCCCTTCCAGGCGGGGCCTGATTCTGATGCCTGTCTGCAGCAGACAGATCCTGAGAATCCAAATTTTAAAAATTTAAGGTGAAGAGAGCTAAGGATAATAGTTCCCTTGGTGTTCTACCATAGCATATTCCCCCTTTTTGTTTTAATAAACACTCTTTCAATGTGCGATGAGCTCTTTCAACTATTCCTTGTCCTTGGGGATTATAAGGTAGGCCATGGTTTAATTGGACCTCCATCTGCTTACAGAAGGAGGTAAAAGATTGAGCTGTATAAGCAGGGCGATTGTCAGTCTTTAATTGCTGAGGTTTTCCCCAGGCAGCCCACGCCTCAAGGCAATGTCCAATGACATTGCGAGCCTTTTCCCTACTCATAGGGGTGGCATGGATGATGCCTGATCAGGTATCCACAGACATGTGGATATATTTGAGAGTTCCAAATCCTGAAAAATGGGTTACGTCCATGCCAAATTTTCAAGAGCAGTAGCCCTCTGGGGTTGACCCCCATGCTAGGGGGGTGCAAAAAGGTTATACACTGTTGACAATTCAATACTATCTGTCTAGCCTCCGCTTGGGATAGCTGAAACTTTTGCTGCAAAGTTTTTGCAGATACGTGGAATTGTTTGTGAAATTGCTGTGCCTGCGCCACAGGGGAAGCAAAAAATACATATTCCCCTCTAGTATAGTGATCTACGATCTCATTGCCTTTTGATAGAGGTCCAGGCAAGTTGGTATGAGCCCTAATATGTTGTATAAAAAATTTCTGATCTCGATGCCAGATCAACTTTTGCAACTCCTGTGAGCGTATGCAAACTGTACTATTAGGTTTGATAGGTCCTGCAACCTCCAGGGCCCTGACAGCATTCACAACATATGCCGAATCAGAAATTAGATTAAAGGGGAATGGGCAATTTCTAAACATTTCAAGGACAATTTTACATTCAATAATCTGGGGGAAGCCAGGCTGATATTGAAAGCACATTGGGTCCTGATGCTCTATCATATAGGCTCCACAGCCCGTCTTGGATCCATCAGTGAAAATGTTTGGGGCTCCAGCAATAGGAGCAGCTGCAGTCATTTTAGGAAAAATGACCGCATGTTCTTTTTAAAAAATGACATTAGAGTGTGTTTTGGATAATGATTATCTATTTCTCCTGAAAACCCTCAGCTCAGAATGGCCCAATCATCCACAGTTCCACAAAGGATCTTAACTTGTTACAGAAGCGATTGAGTGCTTCTACCTGGGCAACTGTAAAAGCTGCCATCACCCCATAGGTGCGTACTGACTCTGCCAGAGCCTTGACAATTTTAAAGTCAAGTGGCTCATGATATCTCTGTTGTTTACCATCCGTGAAAACTGGATAAACCAGTAGTCGGGCAATCCGAAACTCAGTGCGAACAGTATGCCACACTTCCGGACAGAAGGTGGAGCAACCAGGAACTCTTACTTCCTCTTGTGAGCAGTAGGGAGGAGGAGCAGTACGGCGGTGCCCTTGCTTTACAGCCGCCATTTTAGGGTGCTGTTTTTCTGGTACTTTTAAGGAATGTTTTTCCATGAGCTCAATAATCTCCCCCTCCTCATCCTCCGCGAGGTCCTCATCCTCATATATATCCTCCTCTGATTCTGAATCCTCTCCTGGTTCTTTTAACTCCTTCCTCAACTCTCTCAGAGAAGGATAGACTCGCTTCATATTCCCTTTCCGTTTTTCCTTTCCAGCCTCACTTTCTGACTGTTCTGATCTTTCTTCTTGAAGCATTTCAAGGGCAGCTTGTCCATTCGCTATAGCTTTCTTATTTCCCTCTTGGTCCTCTAGACAGCTGTGTATTAGTCGCCATACCGGCCGAACACACAGCTTCAATGTTCCTTGTTCCCAGGCAAAATCCAGGTCTTTCTCTAACTTACCCAACTAGCCACCGGAGGATTGCCTGTAATCGAGAACCAGGGTACAATGGCATCGCATTCATTCAGGAACCTCTGCAACGTGGCTTTAGTTAACTTTAATTTTCTAGAATGAAGCAGCTCTTGAAGAGCCAGAAAAATTGGATGTGACTGTGATGATCCCATTGTGCTTTTGTTAATTCTACTCTTTTAGTTTGTGTGCTCCAGAGGTGTGCAAGTTGGATAACACCACCAAAAAACAAAAGCCCACACTGCAATGTTAAAGAGCAGCCAAATCACCACTATAATAGCAGGGTCCATTCACTTTACTCTCACTCTGCAAGTTAAAGCAGGAACGAGGCCTTTTACTTTCAGTTCACTTCGGCTGCGAACATTCTTGCTCCTATCCGGAGACCTTATTGCCTCTTTACCGAGGTCCTTATTGCTCCTTACCAGAGACCTTACTGCCGCATTCACCGCAGACCTACTTGTCCCACTTGGGAACTTACCGGTGCTGCCCCGACTGTGAGAAGTTCTGATTCCCCGTACTGGCCACCACTTGTTGCAACCACCCTTGACCAGCAAGAACGACGCAACACCGAGGAATCTTCTTCTCACAGTTTATTCAGGAACCTTGATTTACAGGGAGTGGCCCCGGGTCCAGAAAGACGGGGCCTGATATAGCCTACAACTACCAATCACCTAACCCCACGTGGCGCGCCAGGATAGGTTGCCTCCAAGCAGAATTAAGAGGATATGTGGCCTTTACCAAATTAGGAGTTGTTTACCAGAGAGAACACTCGCCGTCGGGCTGGCAGAAGGCGGAAACCAGTGCCATCTTTTAGGCGCAGTACTCTGCAGCTCCCAACATACAAGTTCAATAATATGTCAAGTTCTATGCAGATGACTGAAATCTGCCCCATTATACAGAAGCTCAGAGGGTGTATTTTATACATAGTAATTTCATACATCATCTCATAGGTGAAATGTTTTAATTGTTTCTAGTTTAACACTATCGATGATGCTGCAAAGAATAGTTTTGTCTTTCCTGTTTTGATCCCATTTTGAGACATTTTGATTATATATATCCAAGCATTTTGTGCCAAGCTACCAGTCTCAGATGCCAGAGGCCAAATTCTTTTTATATATTTTCTATATTTCATAATTTCTCACTTACTTAAAAACATGACAGACTAAGCCATTCACCAGGGAAGCATAATCTGCACTTCCATTTGTATAAAATTGATACTTGTGGAACATATCAAAACTTATTTGTTTTTAGGTGTTTTACATATTGTGGTATCCATTAATTCCTATATAACTTGAAAATGTCACATATAGTAATATAAATGCCCGATTTATTTGTTTGTCACATATAAAATGATTTTTTTTGCATATTACAGGTTTCAAAATTAGTTACAATGAATTTACATTAGGTCATTTTATGTTAAGCAGTCAGATTTTCCTTTGCAGAATCTTTTTTTTTTCTTTTCAATATTTTTATTGTAATTAAAATATTATAGTTTTCTGCTCTCCCCTTTCCTTCCTCCAACTCCACTTGTGTCCTCTACCTCCCTCCAACACCACACAGACCCTTCTTCTTACTCCCCAAATTCCTGACTTCTTTTTATTTTATTTTTATTGTTACACACATACATATCTATGCATTAATATAGATATATAAATAAACCTGCTGAGTACATTTAAAGTTGTTTATTGGTATATGATTTTAAGACTGATCACTTGGCACCGGTAATTGATCAGGGGATTCATCCCTGGGGAGACTAACTCTCCCTCTGTTAGGAGACATCAGTTGCCTGTGGTCCTTTGTCTAGGATGGGTGTTATTGTTTTGTTTAAAAAGAAGAAAAGAGAAATTACTGAAACATATATATTGACTATAAGTTTATTATAAGGACCGACAGAATGGGGAGACTAAGAGGAGGAACAGGGTAATGGCTGACCGCCATGGCCGGTCGCCATAGAGAGACAGAGTGGGAGACGGGAGAGCACACACAGAGAGAGAGAGACAGGGGGAGAGGGAGATGGAGAGGAGAGAGAGAGAGAGAGAGAGAGAGAGAGAGAGAGAGAGAGAGAGAGAGAGGGAGAGAGAGCGTAAAGGTGCAGGGGCCTATCTTTTAAAGGGGTCCTCTGCACTTGCGTGCAGACTTCTTTCCCATGGAACCTTGGGCTGACCAGGGTATTGCCTGAGTGGATTCCACCAGGTAACAAGGGCAGGCCAGCATAATGCCTGAACCTTTCAATGGGGCCCCTTGACAGTTCCCCTTTTCATGTCAGCGTGTCAACTGGTGTTCAGGCCATGTTTAAGACATACTATAGAAAGATCATTGATATAGCATACCTGCCATTTTTAGGAGACTTTTTGTAGAATCTTAAACAAATGACATATAACAAATGTTCCCATATGCATTCTTCTAAACTTTTATACCTTTTTGTTTGACATTAGAATCCTTATGCTGTTTCCAGGAGGCTTCCTTCTCATGGAAAATGCATCTAATATACATTTTATCAGCTTGGAAAGTAGATAGTAAATTCCAAAATAAGATAGGATTTAAAATTATTGTTTCCCAATTGAATGTATTTTTTAAAGACTTCTAATCAAAATGTTATAACAAAATGTATTTTTACCCTGATTTTTAAAATCCCTGGGATTTTGATATTAGGCTTTTAAACGCATCAGACAACTCAAATAACAAAGTAGTCAAATTTTGCTTAAAATACAGAAGAAATTACAGATAGTATTTCCAGGTATGCTTCTATATATTGGTCATTTTTCTGAGTAATCAAAGAAATTAACTATTTTTGTCATGTATACATATATGTATATGTGTGTATGTATGTATCATTTTTATACTAATACATTTTAAGAACATATGATAATAAAATGATTTAAAATGCATATCTTATTTGTACAAATGTTAAAGAACTTGCAAATAAGTAAAAATGTCACATAGCATTGTATAGACCCCTAATCTATTCAATGTGATGACCTGCACAGTTTGAATAGGCAATCTGAACAGAAACTTCCAACTAAATTTTACAGTTTCAGGACTGAATTTATTTCATGTTAAGTATCATCAAATGCAAAATACCTGTGGCAGAATTAGAATTAGAAAAAGAGATAACTTTATTAAAGCCTCTTTTATACTTTGTGCCTATTGTCGACATGTCCTTTCTCATCTCCTATATTCAGCTTTGGTTGCTCTCTTTTCTTCGTTATACTGTACCTTCATGTACACTTGTTTACATTATTATCTGGATTACACAGGTGTGAGAAAACATGGTTTATTTCTTCCTGTCATTCTGTGACATCAATATTATACATTTTAGTATATCCATTTTCCTAAAAATTTTCAAACTTCATTTTAAGAGCTAAATAGTATTCCATTTCATTATACAAATAATATTCATTATTCACTTATATATTGATGAACAGATAGGTTGATTCCAACTCTTTGCTGTAGTTAACATGACAGAAATAAATATAAAGGTGCAAATATCTCTGTGGTTGGCATGAAGTTCTCAGGGTGTATTCCCAAGAGTATTTATAGGATTCACAAAAAAATCAAAAGATTGTGGAGTCAGGCAAACCATTTCATGAAGTTTCCATATCATATTTTTCACATATATATTTTTAGGGTCACTTCTTTTACTTGTATGTGTATGATCATTTTATCTGCATTTATGTAAGTCCACCACATGTATGCAATGCCCAAGGAGCCAAAATAAAATAGAATAAAAGTAAAAGAAATAGAGTAATAAAAAGCCATGTAAAAATGAAAAAATACACAGATTCTGGATACTGTATGCTATTGTGTTGTTTTTGAATTGTTTGATTGCTGATGAAGGACTAATGGCTGCTAAAACTCTTTTGATTATAAATGCTGCAGCTATATATTTTAAAAATGATTTGACTTCAAAATTTAAAAATAAGGACATTACTCTGGAAAAGCGGTTCTGGTTTTATTTCCACAGACAATGAAAAGCTGTGGATTCCTCCCAGACAAATATGGTTTCATCAAACAAGACCCCCTGAAGCAATGGCCCATGTGATCCAACATCCAAAAAAGAGCTAAACCAATGCATTCTTAGACCATTACAGCCAGGATTTGGCCAGGTTTCTGGGTATTCTCCAGTTTCCCTTGAGATGGACATAACCCCCAAACATCGGGAAGCAGTTTGAAGAGAGCTACACACACATTCACAAATATTGTTTTAAATGTTTGTTTTCATTTAAATGGGGTTGGTTATAAATGGTTAATGACCACAGTCAATATCTTTCAAAGACCTTCAAAATACAGCATGTAAAATGTTTTTTGGGGTTATTCATAACACAAGAGACACAACTGCTCATGACAACACCAACTACTTCAGAGAAGAAGATGGGAATTCAAATAACTCATTATGCAGTTTGCCTGCGACATGGCAAGACTACCCATTTGGGCAAGAAACTGCTCTTGCCTGGACTGTTTGACTGTATGCTGTATAAACAGGACATGCAGGACCTATAGGAAAGTGACTGCTGAACTTGCAAAACAAGGTGTACAGTCTTTCAGGGTTTATGCTTCATGGAAGAGTATGCCAGACATTCTGCAGGATCCAGAGAAAACTGACTGACAAACTGCCAATGCAGATAGACAGTTTCAAATTTCCTGCTTCGATGAGAAGTCTGCCAGACATTCTAGGCCAATGGGCTGAAAATGGATGCCCCACCATTACAGACGAAATTTGGATGACTGTCCAGGCAGCAAGATGTCTCTGTCAATTCAAGAGTTTATATATTATCCATTCTGAGGTCTTTGATGGAGTTATGTTCATGGTTTTTCTTAGTTATGATAAAAGATAAGTTACATATAAAACTTTAGACTCACAAAGATAGGATAGATGATAGAATATTTTCTTTTAACTTTTCCAAATGTTAGTGGCCTAAATATTGTTAACTATAGTTCTTGTTTGACAACTATTTTGTTATATATAATTTTGCTATGCTAAAGTTAAAACCTTTCCTTTTATTTAGACAAAAGACAGGAGATGATTGTTGATGTCCTTCTACATACTGTGAATATATCTTTCTCTTATTGGTTGGTGAATGAATGCTGATTGGCCAGTAGCCTGGCAGGAAGTATAAGCAGGGATACCAGACTAGGAGAATTTAGGGAAAAGGAAGGGCAGTCCCTAGAGAGAGACACCATGTAGCTGCTAAGAAGCAAGTGGGCATGGCATCAACAGTAGCCAAGACAAAGTGGAGATACACAGATCAATAGAAATGGGTTAATAATTCAGACAGAGCTAGCCAATAAGAAAAACATATATTTGTAACATACAGCATTGCCTATCCCTGGGTATAGAGTTACAACAGGTTGTGAGCAACTATGTAAGTGCTGGAAATGGAACTGAGGTCCTCTGCATGAGCAGCAAGTGATATTAACAATTGTGGGCAACCTCTCTAGCTCCTCCATATCATATTTTAACATTAAAGATTAAATAGCTCCAAATTCATTTTCTTATCCTATCAGACTGCTAAGCTTATACATCACTTGAAACATTCCATGTCATATTTTTTAATTTTTCTAACTTTGTGTTGTCTGTTTTATGAGACAAAGACCAGGGACTTTCTTTTCCTGTGCCTTTAATATAGTACATAACTTCTATTTAGGGGTCTAGTGACAACTGTAATGGACAATTTACAACCTACAAGCTTCTGGATTGAATAACAGGACTCTGTAAACCAACAGGCTTCTTCCTGACTTTGGTGAAAGCACAAGTGATTTGTTTATTGCCCTTTACCAGTCCCGCAATTACAATTGATCTCTACTTAGAGTGCTGCTAATTGTTGGGGAAGAAAGAAATAACTTAATCCTCATAGTGTCTCTTAACCTGTGATTTCTTCTTATAATTTAAAGCCATAATCTCACCTAGGCACAGATAAATAGAATCCACACAGCTAATCATAACAAGTACTTTTAGATTTAATTTACAAACAATCAAAGTTGAATAAGCTGTATGGGGAACAGCAAAACATAATGACTGATTGTATCTGATATTGAACCAATGACAGACAAACATGAGCATTTGATTAGAGCACTTGTCATGCTGGATCACTACTCCACTTTTAAGAGTTTATCAGCACTTAATCTCCTTATCATGTTCTGGGTGTTGATCAACTTAAAGTACTTAACATGATACAGAATCCCTACTGGCATTTCCACTTAAAGCCGTAGGCATAGTAGTCCATTCTCTTCTTATCATATTTTTACCCTTAAAAGTGTGAAAAGAAACAGCTGTCATCATCAACTAAACAGTTCCTAATTTAGTCTTTTAAACTTTTGAATTGTCTGTTTTAGAAAAGTTTGAGTTGCTTAAGTTATACTTTCAACTTCTTGACCATTTTTAAAAATACACTTATATTCATATTTATAGTGTTCTGTAACTTACCATTAAACTTTAGAATTATTATTTTAGAAAGGTAATATTTAGTGTAAGCCTTTAGTCTTGATTCAACAGGTCAGAAAATGCAACTATACATACACATGTAAAAGTGCTTGTTCAGCACATAGTTTAAATTCTGGCTTCCAGTTTTAATACAGTCAATAGAGTACCCCATCAGATAAGAGCTTAACACAAGGAACAAGATCCTTCGAAGCTTTGTTATGTCACAGATAAACACAACTTCAACCATATCTTGACTTAGGGGGCATTCCACATTTTATGTTAAAGTTTTCTCCTTAGTTGCTACAGCAGCCTAATGTAGGAGAGCAAACACAATTCCTACACAATGTTGTGAGTTAAAGCTACCTATACACTATGCCTTACTAAACTACAGTCATCTTTTTTTTTTCTAGTCCCCTGTTCACATTTCTAGAACAGACTGAGGTTATTTGTTGTTTTAAAGAAATAAAATTGATGACTATGATGACAAAAGTCATGTAAAATAGACATTTTGAATACAGAAAGAACAATCATTTCTTTTATATTTTGAGTTTAACCTATTAGTACTTTTAATTGTATTTCAGTTCTTTCCAATCTTTGGACAGTTTGGAAGCAGCATGAACCCAAAACACAATGCATCATTTTTCTATTACAAGGTATGTAGAAGACACCACTCAGGTGAGAAAAGATAGTTTACTATCTCTGCAAATGCCTCTAAACATTATAGTGCTTCATGTGTTTCAGACAGACATGTTGTTAGCTGTTTCTTTAGTGTCAAATTCATTAAACCTGAGAAAATGAAGTATATTGTAAATAAAAGTTGCCCTTCTGAAATTACTAGACATATTATAAAAGGTATTTTAGGAGTCTGTTTTAATGATGTAAGCAGATACATGAGGAAACACTTGATTTATTTGGGTGATATTCTACCAATCTTGGAATTACTGATAGGATTCATTACTTTGAAATGGAACAACCATGCATCTCAAACAGTCAGTGATATTGAGCTAAGTAACACTGTTGGCTAAATCGCACTGAGGCATACATAGGAGAAAATAAGATAAAAGTCTATTATTTCTTGACTATGAATGCTTCCTAAAGTAATTCTGATGCTTCCATTTTAGTTGAATATTGTTTTTTGTTTCCTCTATTAAGTAGTGTTTAAAAATCACAACTTCAGTCAATCGGTAAACAAGATCATTATTTCTTAAGTGTTTCAGATTTTAAATCAAGGGTTTCATTTAATTTTCCTAGCAGAATAATGCATATAAATGAGGATGTCAAATTGCAAATAACCTGTATTAGAATAGCGTTTACAGTGCTTATGGTAAGTAATCAACATTATTGACTTAGCTCAGGGATTTAAAATGCTGAAAAACACTAACAGAATAAATTGATTGGAAGAATAGAGAAGTATATCACTGTGTTAAAGATTTGAAATGAAAGTGAAATGCATTATATGATTTTATAGTCTAAAAGGACATGTACATACAGAGCATGTATATAGATAGATATGCACATAGATGGATAATGTGGACATTATTGATTTAAATTCCCTATTGGGATTAAAGAGAGAATGCCTGGTTTCACTTCAATGGTAATGTTGGGATTCATTATCAATATGATGAAATACAAATTGATGCTCAGTAATACAGATTTAATGCCCCATGCTGAACTTTTTTCCATTAGTAACTAATGGCAACTTCTGTTTACCTTCTATGACTACAAATGATGATGCCATCTTTTCTCTGGGATCATCACAGTTACATAGGAAATGGTTTTCTGAAAATGAAAATAGTCTACCTACTTTAGAAAATGATAGAGCTTGCATCTATAAACATGATTTTAATCTATGTCTTCTATGATGTGTCAGCATTCTCAAAGAGAATTTTATCCTAAGTTTATAAATAGAAGTGAAAATTTCCATAAATTTGGATAGTAAGAAAAAAAGCTTGTTACATTGACTTAAGTGAATCATCTTATCTCTCAACATAGCTGATAGTTTTATCATACATAAATAAGGTAAATATTTCATTCCATTATTAAAAAACATTTAATTATGATAAACCCTTGAATTGTCTTTCCTTTTTATGTAGCAGTGCCTTATTTTTAGAATAGCTTTCAACTACTAAGTTGGATTTATCTTAAAGAAAGAGGAATACAAAATCTCTTATTAATTTATTTTAATTAAACCCATTGCAATAATCCCTGGGGAGAAAACAATTAAACACTGAATAAGAGACAATAAAAAATCAACTTCATTTCCTCTCTGCCTTTGAGTTCCCTTAGTCATCTCTTTTTCTCAATCTAAGCCTTTAAGTTTTGTAGATTTTTAAGTGGAATAGCACAATTTCAAATGAGGTTATAATACTAATACTCTATATCATCACATATCCGATTCATATCATATGCTATTCTAGGCAGTTAATGTGCTTGCTTAATTCTCCAAAAGAAGCTTATGAGGTACAAGTTCATTGTTATTCTCATTTTTGTACTAAGTAAGCTCCAAAGAATTAAATGAAAGACAAGCCATTCAATATAACATATTTGCAGATCACACATAAATAAAAATTAAAAACTATAGTGAATTATAACTTCACAATTACAATTATGGCTAAAATAAATGAATAAATAAAATAAATGAATACAACCAAAACCAAGTTGTAAGAAAAACCAGAATGTGATACTTAGCAAGCAAAAAAATAAATAAATAAAAACTAAACACTGAACTGAACTCCTGGAATCCAGTTGAAGAGTTGGTGGAGTGATAAACAGAGGGGTGAACACCGGCTGGAGAAACCAAAAGTAACAACTGAACTGGAGGAGGTGGAGCTCATGGACCCCAGAATGATAGCTGGGAAACAAGCATAGAACTGATCCAGACCCCTGGAATGTGGCTGTCAGTGAGGAGGTCTTGGCAATCTATGGGGACTCTGGTAATAGATCAGTATTTATCCCTAGCACATGAATGGACTTTGGGAGCCCATTCCACATAGAGGGATACTCTCTCAGCCTAGACACATAGGGGAGGGCCTAGGCCCTGCTCCAAATGATATGACAGGCTTTGAAGATCCTCCTTGTAAGGCCTCACCCTCCCTGTTGGGGAGAAAGGAGATGGGATAAGGGGTTAGTAGGGAGCGGGTAGGAGGGGAGGGAGAGGAAACTGGGATTTATATGTAAAGCAAGTTTGTTTCTAATTTAAATTAAAAAATAGAAAAAAGAAGCTACATGCTGAAAAAGAAGGGTTATAAAAAGTATGGAGAAGCCGGGCTTTGGTGGCACACGCCTTTAATCCCAGCACTCGGGAGGCAGAAGCAGGTGGATCTCTGTGAGTTCAAGGCCAGCCTGTTCTCCAGAGCGAGTGCCAGGATAGGCTCCAAAGCTACACAGAGAGACCCTGTCTCAAAAAAAACAAAATAAATAAATAAACAATAAATAAATAAATATGGAGAACATGAGGGAGCAGGAAGGTTGTGTCAGGGGAAAAAGAGAGAAAGCAAGAAAAGAGATACCATAATAGAGGGAGCCATTATAGGTTTACAGAGAAATCAGGCACAAGGGAAATGTCTGGAGATCTACAAGGATGACACCAACTAACAATTTAAGCAACAGAGGAGAGGCTACCTTAAATGCCCTCCCCTAATAATGAGATTGATGACTACCTTATATGCCAACATAGAGCCTTTATCCAGCAGCTGATGGAAGTAGAAGCAGACACCCACAGCTAAACACTGAACTGAACTGGAATCCAGTTGCAGAGAAGGAGGAGTGATGAACAAAGGAGTCAAGACCAGGCTTGTGAAACCCACAGAAACAGCTGACCTGAACAAGGGGGAGCTCTTGGTCCCAGACTGATAGCCGAGAAACCAGAATGGGACTGATCCAGATTCCATGAATGTGGGTGTCAGTGAGGAGGCCTCCGAAATCTATGGGGCCTCTTGTAGTACATCAGTACTTATCCCTAGCATAGTTATGGACTTTGGAAGCCCATTCCATAGAGGTATACTCCCTGAGCCTAGACCCATGGGGAAGTGCCTAGGCCCTATCCCAAAGGATGTGACAGACTCTGAGACCACCCCCCCAGGGAAGGCCTCAGCCCCCTAGGAAGTAGAAAGGGTATGGGATAGTTAGAGTGTTAATGGGGGGCAGGGGAGGAGGAAAGGGAGAGGGAACTGGGATCGATGTGTAAAACAATCTTGTTTCTATTTTAAGTAAGAAAAAATGGAGAAAAAAGTATGAAGAAAAATATCACTGTGTGTAGAGCAAACCCTATTGACAGAGGTATGGGTTAGCCAGCCTCCATGCTGTAAGCATGGGAGAGCTGTCCCCATTACTCATCTGTTGTGTAGCCTCATGGGCAGGGGAGAAGTGCCCTACACACCCTCCAAAACACACACACACACACACACACACACACACATCAGTGACCAAGGCAGGTGGGAAAACTGGTCCTGAGGTCACAAGAGTGGGAAAGCTGTCCCTACCCCCAACCACCTGAAACATTTGACAAACATTAGGCCCTGCACTTCATCTGGGCAGCAAATAGAGCCACCCTGGTGATAAGGACAGGGGAAAACTGGCATGCTGACCAACCCTACAGCTGCCCACACCAAGACCAGATTGTGATTTTGGAGCAGCTAAACCGACCTGACCTGCAGACCCAAAGCTTCAGGATATTCAAAACACAAGGCAACAACAGGCTATCTAAGATGAGTTCAAGTTAGGGCTCAGCTTAGATAGTGTAGTAGAAACAAGAGGCCTTGAACTCAGACCAATGACTTTTTGCAATGAATACTTTCAAGTGAAGATATATGGAAAAGGGGAATTGCTCATGACTCACTGTGTCATGTTGAAGCTTCCATGATGAGATTTTTTTAACTTTTCCTCTTTTACTTGTTTGTTTTTCTTTTTTCTCCTTAAATTTGTTTTGTTTGTGGGGGTGCAGGGACAGAGAGACAAAGGGATGAGGAAATGAATGGGATCAAGATACATGATGTAAAAGACACACAGAATAAATAAAAGGAAAGTAAAAAAGAAAAAGAAAGTACCCTGTGAGTGGATAAAGCCTTTCCTAGGAGCCATAAGTTGTTAAAAATGGAAATACTAGTGTCAGGGTTGTTACCCTGTAAGTTGCTAGCCAGGGAAACCCTAAGTTATCTTCTCAAAAAAAAAAATCAGGCAAATGTCACAGCTTTTGGTTGACCACAAGAACTAGTTGATATCCCTGAAGATGTCACAAGTATCTAGATGTAGAGAAATAAGGCTGGAAACTTCCTCCCTACTGGCTAGCTCTGGCAGTTCTAGAATAGTATTTCTCAACCTATGGGTCCAACCCCTTTGGGGGTCAAAGTATACATTCACCGGGGTAACCTAAGACCAATGGAAATTTCAGAAATTTACATTACAATTCACAAAAGTAGCAAAACTAAAGATAGGAAGTAGCAATAAAAATAATTTTATGGTTGGGGGTCACCATAACAAGAACTGTATTAAAAGGTCACAGCATTAAGAAGCTTTAGAACCACTGTCTAGAGGATTGTTCAGGCTTCTGGAGAATTTTCATAAACACTCTTACACAACTGTACATTCTGTGTGCAACTGCATCAAGCCCCCCCACAAGATCAACGTACTGGTGTAATATGGTCAAAAATATTGGGGTTAAACAACTGTTTCCTTATTGGGTTTGATTTCCATTTCACAGGGAGAAAATTCAGATGTGGTATTATAAACCTGATCAAAACCATATGGCTGTGTAGATCATAGACCTTAGTGGGGACAGTGTTGTTGCTGCTTATTTTAGACATGATGTGCCTGCAAGAGTACCTTCTCATAGTTATTTGCACACATAGAATATGGCTACTCTCAAATTGGGTAAAGAGATTTCATTGATGACTGCATCAATGCATAAATGGCTCAAGGAAGAAATGACTGTTGAATGCTCACTCATAAATGGAGCATCAATAACAACTCCTCCAACATGCAGCAAAAATCACACAGGAAGAGCAAGAGAACACAGAACAGGTGCCATGTTGATATATGAATAGGATGTAGCTACTGTATTCATGATGCCACAACAGCTGAGATTACCTCCTATACAAGGTCTCCAAAGGAATGTGCTTCCTGTAATCCCACCCATCCCTGAGTATTTTACACATAGATAATGGTTGATGAGGGAGGGAGAGTTATTTTCTTCATTGATAACCAATTTCATTACTTAGACATGTGTTTTAGAAACCATCTTCCAATCTAGCGCCAAATGAAAATCCTCAAAGTGGATATAAATGAGAAATTCAGCATAGGTAGGGAAGGGGGTCGTGCAATACATACCCTCACTAGAGAAGCCACAGTTAAGTGGTGTTAGTAGAAGGAGAGTTGGTTTTCTGCAGGGATGTAGGACTATATTCCAGTAGATGTTCCATGCACATACAGGCAGCATATATAGACTTCACAGGGCTTTGGAGAGTGAGAGAGACTAGGAAGAGAGAGAAAGGAAGGGAGAGTGGGAGGGATACAAAGAAGGAGAGAGGGCACATAGGAAGTTGGGAAGGACAAGTGGTGTGGGAGATAAGAGAGAAAGTAGAAGGGAAGGAATAAATTAGGTTTTATAAAAACACATATTTATAAAATTTTCAAACAATAAATACTTTAGAAAAATACAAAAACAAATGAAAGTTTAAAAAATTGAAAGCTGCATGTAACAATGATGAATTAAGCTGTCTCAAGACACTAGCATCATTAATTTTGACCATTTTGTTCTGCTATACTTACAGCAGTGCCTTGCTCAGCCATTATAAGAGAAACTTCCTCCTATAGTCTATGGGAACAAATACAGACTCACAGCCAGACAATTTTCAGAGAAGAAGAGATCTTGGAGCACCCAGTCCTACATGGGATATCTCCATAAAATCCCTCCCACTAGGACTCCGGCAACTCTGTAGAAGAGGAGAAATATTGTAAGATCAAGTGATGAGGGAAGACCCCAAGGAAAAAAGACCTTCTAGACACAAGAGGACTGAGACCCACATGAAATCACAGACTGTGGAAGCACGCCCAGTGTCTGCATCGGTGTAAGTCAAACAGGGTCCCATCAGTGAGAATGGGCAAGCATAAGCCCCCACCCCTAACCCAGAAGCTATTTCTAATTGATAAGTGCTTGCAAAAAAAACTTAGTTTTCTTCAATGGAGTCTTAACTGGGTATACAGCAAGCTCCATGCCCAGTAGTACATGGCCAACACAAAACAAAAGTAAAATAAAATAAAAAATATAAAGAAAAAAATTTCAATAAATCAAGAAATTTGTAAAGCACAGGACACATTCACTTGGTCCTATAAAATAGATCCATCTCTATCAATACCTAGAATTTACATTTTTGTTGCCATCACTTTCTACACCATTGAGAATGCTGAAATGGGAGACACTAAATCTTTATGTCTCTGTAAATGTGTGCAACTCTTCTGAATGAGACCTTACTAGTTCCCCAGCTCTCCTCTGCCTTGAATGACATGATTCTTCCCAACATGGCACTTTGTCAAACACCCAACCCCTCCTCTGGACACTCTTCCCCCAAATCAGAGATTCTGGAGTCAATTATGAATTCTACCTTATAATTGGTTTTGCTCTGCCTCAATTTCAAAGGTAATTAGCTAAAGTCAACATTAACCATGCTATAGCATATATACTAATTATATGTGACTGATCATATATTTTATTGACTTGGAGTTGTTCTTACAGACTTGAAGTTGTTCTCTAAGGTTTACTTTTTAACTCTTTTAAGATGATTATATACTTCCTTTAAGGCAACCTCTAAACTTCATTGATTTGTCATTTAAGCTTTACTACAAAACTTATATATGTATCCTGAAAATGCATTCAGGACCCAAGGCACATGAACAGGAACAAACCTATTTTACCTTTTGTCTGTTTTTGTATCTGCCATGTGCTGATACCTCTAAAGCTGTCTCTCCTGGTCTCTTCTAGTTCCTAATTTGTCACCAGGTTGCTGATCCTCTGCTTGCAGTGCTTGATAACAGCAATTTTTGATAAAAAGTCCTATTGAACTAAATTGAGATGTCCCTATGTTATAAATAATTTATTTTAATAAATTAATGGCAGTTATATTATTATTCTTTTCCATTGAGAAATGCAATGCATCTGTTTGCAAATTAATAATGATGGTAAAGATTTTACACACTTACTAACCATTATCCATAAATCTTGGGTTCAGGACAATGATTCTTTTCTTTAAATGTTAAGGTATCTGGATTGTAACAGCATTTACTTTATGAGAAATTGAATGTTTGAGGAGGGTGCTTTCATGACAAAGCATGCATTTGTTCATGTGGAGATCACAAAACAGCCTCACTTGTCAGTCCTCACCCTCCATCCTGTTTAAGACAGGCTTTCTTGCTCACTACTGTGTATACCAGGCTTGCCGGCTAAAGTTTCCAGGGATTCTCTAGGTTTGCAATAAGATGTATATGTGCTACAGGGTCCTGCTTTTCCTGAGATCTGGAGATTGACACTAAGGTTCTCCTGTTTGCACCACAAGTATTTTACCCACTGAGCAATCTCTCCAGCCTCAGACAGTTACATGCATTATTATTTTTTTAAAGTTTTATTTATTAGTTGGGAATTCGTTACAGTATATTTTATTATATTTTGAGTAAAATTCAGAAATCTAATACACCTATTCTGTATATCTCTAAGGGAAATAGAGCCTTTTCCCTACTTGATCCTTCTTCTCTTTATCTCTAAGAACATTAGGATTTCCATTTATTTCTTTAGAGATGGAAAGAATTCTCCTGTAGCAGACTGGACAGGGATGGAATGAGATCTGTGAGGCAACAACTCTGTCTAAATCTCTTCACATTCATTGTTGCTATTACAGAAATTCAGATGAACCGTATGTTGGGTATCTTTTGCTTGTAATTATAGGGATTATTACCCAAGGCTAAAGAGATTCACTTTCTGCATATCATGTTGAGTTCTCTGGTATACAAATTCACGTGACTACTGGACTAGGCTTCCTTCTAATCATGACAGCTTCATCCACTGTGCCAAGGGGTGGGACTCGCCACATAAGTCCTGCTCAGACATGCCACATGCTAGTTTAGTTTTCTATTCATTTTAATGTTTTGCTTAACATCTTTAAATATCATAATTCTAATCTTACAAGCTTGTCTATTACATAGAATTATATTTGATTAAGCACATACCCACACACAACACACACACACACACACACACACACACACACACACACACACACACATTTCTTAAGATACATCTGTTACAGCAATTATATGTATAACAAGAAAGATTATACGTTACTTTCTCAAAAGTAAGTTAAGGGGGAAAAGAGGTTTTATATAGATCTTTTTGCCTCCAGGACGTTTTTAATTGCTTTACTGAAGTAGAAAGTAAAAACATATAAAAATGCATTATAGTTTCATCCCTTGAATCTTTGCACCAGACTATATTAGACATGAATTTTATCAGTTCTCTACAAGATCACATTACTCGGTCCACAATTCTAACAACCAAAGAGATTTGAAAACTAAAAATTTTCAAAAAGTCAACATCAAATTCACTAAATGGCAAAAACTGACTCAAATTAATATGACATCACTTACTTACCTAGTGTCACTGTTCACATATTTTATTTCATAAATAATTTATGAGATTTCAGGCCCTGTGGCTACTGGTGAGATATAATACATGTCATAAGTACACTACAGTATATTCCATGTTGCTAAAAAGTCTAAATTTTGAAAATGCATCTGGCCAAATAATCATCAATAGAGATACTTGCTTCTGAATGTTAATGCTAACTCAGGAGCTATTCACAAAATACAATAATCAATCCCACACAATTCAGATAAGACAAAATTCAAAAGAAAAACTAAGAAAGCATTAAATGTCAGGCTGTATTCATTACTGTAGTGTTTAGAATAAAACTGAAAGCATCATGAATAAGCAAACTGTGACACTGGATATGTTTAGGTACTCCTATGAAAGAGAAGTAGATAATCACTCAAATGCTACTACTATAAATCAGTGACAGAAAAGTATTTACAGTTCATTGATCACAGAAATGAAGGTCATTAACTTGAATATGATGAAATTTACATAAACTTAAATGTAAATAAGTTAATATGTACAAATATACAATAAATGAATGGCTATTTCCTTGTAATGATCTTCTCCATGGCCTTTTAGCACTTTGATTTTCCTTTAGGTCTTTAATTTTTTGTATGTGCATGCACATATTTGTGTTTGTTTCCAGGAAAATGTATCTGTTTGCATTTGTAGACCAGAGGTCACAATCAGGTGTCACTCCTAAGTTGCCACTTAGCTCTCATTTTGGAAACAGTCTCTCACTAGCCTGGAGCTCAGTAGCCTGGGCTGGCTGGCTAGTGAAACTCAAAGATCCACCTGTCTCTGCCTTCCTAGAAGTAGGACTAAAAACAGACACTGTCATGCCTTGGTTTCTTTAAGTAAGTGTTAAGGATCAAGCACAGGTTCTTATGCTTAGAAGCCAAGTGAGTTATGAACTGAGCTGTTTCCTTTGTTCCACTTCTGTGTGTTTTAGGCACTTGTTTTATTTGCTACAAAAGCCTACAGAAACATTAAAAAACAACTGAGGAGATCCTTAGAAGCAAAATGAACAGTAACTGATCTTCCAATGCTGGCTTAGCAATGCTCTTCGGCTGTGAAAAACAAGATGCTGTGCAGCATTCGCTCCAAAGAGCAGAGCTCATTTTATGAAAAGAGAATTGCATGGACAAATTTTAGCATTTATGAGCTATACTTTGTATACAAATTAGATGTTATGGACTTTGAAATTGAAGGAATTTCAGTATTTCTTCATGGCTACAATTACCAAATCAGGGAAGTGAAAGAGCAACTATGGTTTCCATCCACATGACAGTTTAAAACAAATTGCTGTGGCTTGTGTGTTAGGTTGGTTCCTATTGAATGCAATGAACTAATAATTAACAGTCCTAAATCCATATAAGTTCCAAATATGTGCTCTTTAAATAAGCAGATTTTAAACAAAGGAGGCACATATCTTCCTATACACACTATATATGACACCATTTTGCCACTATTTATTTTAATAAATATAGTTATATTTGATTGAAGTTTTACATAAAAATTATATTTGCACAATGAGGATAAACATCTACCTTGGAGTTCTAGATATTCATGTAATCAAAATATGCATGCAATATGAATATTAATCTAAATGGCCATAACAATCCCCAGGTTTCAAAGTCGGTTGATTAAATATAATTCCTTTTAAACTTAAGCTCCATGGTAAATGGTGGTAAGTATTATGCTAATTTATTACCAAATATGTATTAAATACATAGTTTCTCTTACTTTTTTACCAAGTACTTACAAAACTTTCAATCTACCTGAAAAAAAATAGATGGGAGTTGAATAATACACAAAATTTCAAAATAAAGAATATAAAGAGATGTGATTATATGGCACACAATTAAATGCCAACTATCTTCAAATATTTTAAATGAGAGTACTGTGTTTTCTGGGGTCTAGATATGCACTTCATAGGTTTGTGAGACAACAAGGCTGAGTAGTAGCCAGTGTTTCACACATGTCTGAAAGCAGAATGGTATGAGGCATAATTAATACAAAACAAGAATAAGAGAATTATAAGCAGCACTAAGATTGCTTTTTGAGGATCAACATGTGTCACATACTCTATGCCACAAAACCCTTATATAATAGTTATAAATATAAACTTGTTTATGACTACCCTGGTTTATGTCATTTTACAGTTCCTATTCTCTGTGTTTCTGTCACACTGGTCTGATTATTTGTTTCATTACCCCAAATTATATTTTTATTAATGTACTTAATTCATTACTATAAGCCCTAAGAAAGTCAGTACAAATTCATGTATAATGTTCATGGTATCTGTACATGTTTGTAAATAATAACTCACAGTTGTACTATTGAATGACTGAGTGTGGTGACTAACTAAGACTACCAAACTAAGATGCCACATAATATGGACTTCAGGACTCTCTTTATTCCAGGATAACATGTTACACTGCTGGGAGCAAAGCACAAAGGTCCTCGTGCCCACAACTCTCCAGAGAAACCAGGAATGTTAGGCATACATGATTGTCCTAATGGAAAATATGAAAAACCTGTTCTTCCATCCAGAAAGCTGAAAATTGGAAGGGATTAACAGCCTGTTGATCTGTGTTATCTGTCTGACCAGGCCATATGAAGCTCCTACAACCAGGACTGGAGGTTACTAGTAATCTAAATGACCCTTGCAGCCTGTGGCTCCCCCAACCAGGACCAGAGGTGGCTAACAGTTACTAGTAATCTAAATGACCCTTGCAGCCTGTGGCTCCCTGAACCAGGACCAGAGGTGGCTAATAGTGTTAGTATTTAAGCATTTTTACTGATCTGGAGTTTGGAGTTCTGATAGGATACTCCCTCAACTGCAGCCACTAAGAGCACCACCCGTGCCTATTCACTATGTTCCCTTTTAAAGGGGCCCTGTCCACCTCCCCCCACTCTGTCTGTATGTCTATTTCTGTCTCTCTTTCTTCTTTTCTCCCTCTCTCTATCTGTTTCTCCCTCTTTCTGCCTTTCCTCTCTCTCTCACTGCTCCTGTCCCCAGAGGCCAATCTCCAACCTCTCCTTTCTCTTTTTTATGATCCCTTTCCCCTAATAAAATACCCCTCCTTTTGAACTTTGTCACATGGCATCTTTCTCTATCAAAAAGCTATTTAAGATTGCAACAAATAATCTTATGATGACTTCTATGTTATCTGCATGACTGAGACAGCAGACCCTTAGGCCCTTAAGCTAGTACAGGTAGAAACTATGTTCTTGGAAGAAATGACATGTATCTGAATTGAGTTACAATGTGATTATGCTTCCAGAGATTGTAATACAATGTTACTGGAATTGTATTACACAAGGAAACTTTTTGTCAATGTTTTTTTCCAAATTAGACTGGACTTAAATATATTGGGAATAAATTGCCTGTTATTACACTCCCTGAAGTCTGGCCACGTTGACAAAGTCAGTCTGTGCAGGTTTTCATTCTTACCTCTTACCAGTTCCAGTATGAAACCTTCAGGGACCCCCTATTTCACTCCCCACAAACTCAATAGAAAACAATTATCTACCATCCAAAGAGCATATGCATCTGACTAGAGTTTTGCTTTACTTATTTTTTAGTGCATAATAATAATAGGAGATAAGATTACCATGAAATGTTAATATCAAACTACAAAGCCACTACTTTTCAGATGAATATTTCATAATTTTATTGTGATAAGATATACTAACATGTAAATAGGATTCCAAAAACTAACATGATCTATTACCATGCTGTAGAGTTTGAAACAAGAGAGTCTATGCTTAAAACAGATTCTTAGACAAAGAGATACCTGAAAAAGAACAACTGTAAACTTATATATTAATCGGATGATTTAAAAGGGAGTCAAATTTCAATGCACAGATGGAAGTATAAAGTAGTATAGTGAAAGGCCTGATGATTAAGACTGAAGATATAGCACTTGCCCTTCCCATCCCACAAAGGCTCAAGGGACAAAGAAGAGACAAGGATAAAAAGAATGTAAACCCCAGAGGATGGTGGTAGTTGTTATAAAAAATGGTGTCTTCTTCATATGACATGGCAGTCACACATATGGAATAACAGAAGCTGTGGTCACCTGAACAAGACCTAAAAAAGAAGCAGTCGTTAAAAGTCCAGCATGAGTACAGGAGGGCTTACCGTAGACCCACCCTAGCTAAGGAGCTAGTGGCAGTTGATGGCTGTTGGGGGAGGAGGACTCACTTTTCTTTATGGATGTGGTTATCACTAACTAGACTCAGGGGTTTACATACACACTAGAGAGACAGAGAGAGACTTGTGGAGTATTAGTTGAAGATATGTTACATTTGTTTATGCTGTGGAATATTTGTTTTATGATGCAAAGATATGTTGCATTGTTTTATGTTGCAACTCTGTGAAGCTGTGCTACTTTGCCTGACTAAAACATCTGATTGGTCTAATAAAGAGTTGAATGGCTAATAGCTAGGCAGGAGAGGGATAGGCAGGGTTGGCAGTCAGGCAGAATAAATAGGAGGAGAAGAACAGAGAAAAGGGAGGAGCAGGAGGAGAGGAGGTTGTTAGTGGACAGCCACATAGCCAGGAATGGAGCAGAAGTAAAGAAAGACATATAGAATGAAAAACTTTAAAAGCCCAAAGACAAAAAGTGAATGCAATAATTTAAGTTAAGAAAAACTGTCTAGAAACAATGTCTAAGGCCAGGCATTCAAAAGTAATAATAAGTCTCTCTGTATTTATTTGGGAGGTGGGACCTGAAAGATTAAAAAGTAAAATCAAACAAACAAAAAACAAATACATAGACAGGCAAATGGACATGATATTCATAGATGTTTTACAAGTCTGGAAAGAGTCAGTCAGGAGTGGAGGTTGGATATGACCAAGATACACTGCATATAAATATGAAATTTGAAATAATAAATTTAAGATTATAAGTAAGTGGAAGAAAGATACACACACACCTGCCCCAGGCCACTTGTCCCAGGTGACTGTAAGGAGAAAACACTAGCCCACCCACCAGTTTTTGGTGCTGGGCAGTCAGGCACTGTTATGATGAGCAAATCCATGTGGGGCATGGTAGAGAGGATGGTTCGTGTCCTGCAGAGAGAGGGCAGGGGCCAGATCTGAAGAGGTGAGGATTGGGCTGAGGTGGATGGCTTGCTTGTTACCTAAAGCCACGGTGAGGTTTGGGCCTGGGCTGCTGCCAAGGCCTTTGCCTATATCAGGGCCCTGCTTCACCTTGGTCTGCGTTGGTCCTTGATCTGACTTGGTTCATGCCTCCCATCAGAGAACAGGGCTGCACAGAGTTGGCCTGGCCCTTCACTGACTGCAACACTAGGGAGAACTGGTCTAGCCCCTCACAGGGTGAGAGGATCCTACTACACCTTGCCTGGGCAGCAAAGTAGAGCTGACCCATTTGACAGGAGCTTGGGTGAGCTGGCCCTGAGAATATGAGCGATGACACTCTGGGCTCCTTACTACCAGGGGCAGGTGGAAGAGTGAGCCCTGCGGTCATGAGAATAGGAGAGATCTGCCACTCACCAGCTGAAGCACTTGGGAGAGTGGCCCCTACACCTTGCCTGGCAACAAAGTAGTGTGTGTCCTGGTGGTGTAGGTGTGGGTGAGCCAGCCCTGATGGCATGAAAGCAAGAGAATTTGTCCACCTGTTTCTCCTTGCTTCACAGCTGGGTCAATGCTGGAGAAATCCTCCTGGTGAGGACAAGGGAGAACTGGCAGGCTGACCAACCCTGCAGCTATCCAGGTCCATAACAAAGGCTGTAAGTTGGTCCACCCCAATATCCCCCATCTATGTTCTGATGGAGCATATGAAGGGACTGGTCCTGCAAATCCAAAGCTGCAGGATCTCCATGACACAGAGCAACAACAAGATATCTGAAAGGGGTTCCAGTGAGGGCTCAGTATTGATAGTGTGGCAGAAACCAGAGGCCAAACACCAGAGCAATTCGTTACTTTGCTACGAATACTTGCAAGTAAATATGTATGGACTAAAGGGTGTACTGTGTGATTCACTTGTAACACAAATTCTAATCGGAATTAATACAAAAAAATACCAGAGTCAGATATTTGGATTGGGGAAGCTGAAAGATCAAAGAAGCAAAGCAACCAGCCACTAGTCCTTACCTCCCCTGAATCCTCAGACCAAAGGGGTAATTCTGTCTCTAGGAATCCTCAGACTGAATGCATCCTCAGAATGACTGCTTAGACTGCATTGATCTCTCAGAATCCTTAGACAAGGCTGTGAGGTCCTGTCTCCTCCCACCTTACATTCCTCTCTCTGCCCAGTCATTTCCCTTTCTGTCTCCACCTCCTTAGTGCTGCGATTAAAGGTCTGTCACTCCAAGTGCTGGAATCACCTTTGTGTGAGCTCTGTTCCTCTTTTAGACTGGATCAATTTTTTGTATCCCAGGGTGTCCTTGAACTAACAGAGAGTTCTGGAATTAAACTTGTGTGTCACCTCTGCCTGACCTCTGTGGCTAACTAGTGTGGCTGGCTTTGCAAGCTGATCTTGGGGGCAAGCTTTGTTTGCTAGATCATAAACAAAATATCACCACACTCACTATGTAAACAGCTTCTAAAGAGATTTTTCTCTTCTTTTGTTTTTCACTTTTTTCCCTTTTCTCTTAAATCTTATTTTACTTTGGAGGGGAGTTACAAGGACAGAGGATGGATACAAAGAGACAAGGTGACGAATGGCATAGAGATGCATGATGTGTAATACACAAACAATAAATAAAAAGTTAATTAATAAAAATTAAAATATTATGTAAAAACCATTGAAGATATAGGATTCAAGAATTATGTACATAGAAAGGAAAGTTAAAGATATGAGAGTAGCTATAACACCTAAACTCATAACATCTATAACAAGAAACCACAGAACAAACAGTTCAGTCCTGGAATAGGTGCACAGAGTAATAATGTACACGAAGATGTAAAACAGCATTGCTATTAGGACATCACCTGTTTACAGAGTTTGTAGAGAATAAACTGATTAAATAAAAATTGTGCATGCTCCAGTAATTTCTCTTTATTGTCATTAACCATACACATTAATTTTAAGTTATTTCAATAAATGTTAGAGTCAACAGACTACAATTCCCCAGAAAGGCATAATATAGGTATTAAAACTATTTCTAAACTGTCATCTCAGATGATGTATAAAGCATTTCACGAAATAGCAGATTAAGTGTCATAAAGTATTCGTCAAGTACTAAAATAATCACTAATATTCCACTTTAACAAAAGGCAATTTCACAGCCTCATTTACCAACTAGAATACCCCAAGCCTACTTAATAATTATTCTTTTTATTCATCTCTATAAATACCATTTATTGCTTTTTTATAATTTCTTAACATTAGTACCCTGGATATTATAAACTGAATTAACAGAATTATATATAATATATTACTTGTGTGTATTTAACTGTAGGTGATTTCACCTGTATTGTGGCAACCAATTTTTAATATCCTATTATTTTTAGAATTTATATTATTGCAGCTAATTTTAACCTCAATATTTTGGACATCTCTTTATGATGTTAGTTTTATAAATACAAAAATACGGAGAGTGGAGATATGTGGTCAGTTCTAGCTCTCCTCACACTGTTTTGGCCAGAGGCAGGCCTGAGGAAAAAAATCACTTCATGTGAGTTAGAACCCAGATAAAGAACTATAAAAGTCTTGTTACGGTATCTCCTTATTAAAATATATATTTACAACTCTTTGCAATGTGATACAATGTCAAAATAAATCCATTAGGCATATCTTGGAGAAAGTACATTTGGATGAAAAGTATAATAATCTTTCTATATGAAACATTTTAAATTTAAGGATAACCCATCTACTTACTGAGCCTAAAATTTTGTCTAAATTAACAGCTGTGTGGTTGAACTTTTGGAATTACAATATTGGAAAATCTTAAAGAGTCACACAGTCCTTTTTCCTTCCCTTATACAATTACATTGAACTAAAATGAAATGGAAGGATGAAGGGGGATACAGATTTATTTCATACAAACATGGGTACAAAGTTAGATAAGTCAAGGCCCCTATTTCAAAGAATTCATGAACTTACTTGGATTGTAGGCATATAAACAAATAAATGAAATAGCAAATATGGTTTTTTACACAGTTGTTAGAACAAAAGTAATTGGAAAATAATTCCTGTTTTAGGTCTTACTAAAATGTTCACCATGTGCAAGAAGTCATGAAGCTAATTCACAGTAGTCAAAAGAAAACAGGCTTATATTTTCATCTACCAGATTTTAAATCTGTATCTACTCTTTCCTTAAAATCATTATTGCCATATGCTTTCTAATATTTTGGCTACATTTGAAGCAATGTATGAAAGGCAAGCTTTATTTAGGTATTATTTCTCAATTTTGATTCCTTCCACACGTGGGCTATATGTCTTGGAAGACTTGGTGAATGCATCCTGAGCTGGTTAATAAGTAGATTACAGAAAAACACAACCCAGGTTTCTTCCAAGGAAAACTTTCTCACCTCCTAGTAATTTCTCACCTGTGTTGTTTGGTATATTTTCTAGAGGTAAACATTTAGCATATAAAAATCCTTAAATGATTTTGGTTGATATAACCTGAATGGCATAATGAAAGTTACAGGGGTACAGAGAATATAAAATGTAAACAAACCTGCTCCATTGCAAAGTCTTTTGTCTCACAAACAGAGAAGTTGTTTAAATGTCTTTATATTTTATGACTACTATTATAGTTTAAATGAAATGATTATAACTCTTTCTGTATCTATCCCTTTCAGTAGTAATGCTCACTTCTCCCTATGAATAATAAAGAATTTAATCTAATTATACTCACTCGTCTGCCTTGTCTGCATCTTAATTTGTATGTGTAGACATGTATCTAAGTCTTCTAATCTGTTCCATTGATCTCTGTGTCCTGGATATTATTGTGCTCATTTTCTTACTATTGTTTTGCAGTCTAACTTGGAATCCAGTGTTGTGATCACTCCAGGAAACTGGTATGTAAAGAAGCAATTAAAATTAAGTGATGCCCTTTTTGAGCTGGTGCACAACAGAGGGACTACTGTCATAAGAAAATCAAGAGACACTGAACAGCGTATAATACAAAAGAGTGTTTGAGGACATGGTGAGACAATCAGCATTTATAAGCCAAGGAGAGAGAACCCCAAGAGAGGTCCATCCTCTGGACACCTCTACTTCAACACCTAACTCCCAAGACTAGAAGGAAATAGATTTATGTTGCTAAACTACAAAATCTGAAGTTGTTATATTAGCATTAGAAAATATGTATGTTTATCTAAGATTTGGCTTAGTTGCCTTTTAATTGGGTACTTGTATAGGGCTAGTTACTAATATTACATATACCACATGCACACACACACAAACACAAGCACACACTCATACACACATTCCAAATTTTCCTTCAGTTTCCAAGTTTGGGAATGACTTTAGTAAGATTGAATTACCTGATCTCTGTAATCTGAGATCTCTCTTGGGAGTGTTGTTTTGTAATAACTTCTTGATAACCTTATTTCTGCTTAGAAAATCATATCTTATTTGTATGACAGTTTCCTTTGCTCTTAAGTTTGTCTTCATGAAGTTGTACAAAGTTTTATCTGATGATTTAAAAACCACTCTGCTTGTATGGTTATTTCCTCTGCTTCCTCATCTTGACTTAAGATTTTCTATGGTTGATGAATCTATTTCCGTTAGTGTATCTTCAATGTCTGAGATTCTCTCTTCCATCTCTTGTATTCTGTTGCTTATGCTTGCATCTGTAGATCCTGATCATTTGCCCATCTTTTCTAATTCCACCATTCCCTCAGACTGTTTTGTTTTTTCTCTATCTCAGCTTTCAAACATTGCACTGTTTGAATTGATTCTTGCAATTTTTGCTTTGTGTTTTCTTTCATTTCTTTGAAGGATTTTCTCATTTCCTCTCTTAAGTTCTCTATCACCTGCATGAAGTTGTTTTTAAGGTTGTTCTCTTCTGCTTCAACTGTGTTGGGATATCTGGTCTTGCTGACGTAGATTCCCTAGACTCTGGTGGCTTCATATTGGTTTTTCTGTTGTTGAGTGTGTTCTTATATTGTCATCTGCCCATCTCTTCTTCCAGGGGGTTCAGGTGGTGTCTCTTCCTTTCCTGGTGTGTTTCGGTCCAAGTTTCTCTTCCAGTGGGTGCAAGAGAGTCCCATACTCTGATGGGTCTCAAGGTGGGTATAGGTGAGTCTAAGGTACTCCCTCTCAAGGTAGGTGGGAGAAGGACCAGCACAGCGATATCATCAGACTTGAGGTTATTTGGTCCTCAGGGCCTGAGTCCATCTTCCTGGAGACCCCAGAACAGGGTTCCCAGAGTGGGCAGGCAGATGTTGGGCCTAAGGCAGGGGCCAAAGCAGCTCACCTCTGCCCTGAGTGGGGGTGGGCATAGCCCAGTGATCAGTGATCTCAGCAGATTCAGGGTTGTTTGGTCCTCAGGAGCAGAGGAGTTCCCAGAGTGGGCACTTCTTTTCTTCACAGGATTTCATAGACTGGTTTTATAGATAGAATGAGAACTAACTTATTCTATACTGTTTTTTTCTTTTACAAAGAACCTACTTTATTAGGCTTATTTTTATATCATTGTAATACTTAGTTTAATTTTAAAATTATTTTTCTATTTGTGTTTGTCATTTTTAATTATTTTCCTACTTTCTAATTAGCAATTTTACTTCTTGTATCATTCTCATTGATACAAGCAGTGAAGCAGGGTGACTTCTGTGCACAAATTTCACTGTGTCTTGCAGACAGTTCTCAGAAGCAGTTCTCAGTTCATTTTCTTTATAAATTTTTATCAGAAAATAAGAAACATTCTAATTTTATATATCAATCCCAGTTCCTTCTCCCTCCCATGCTCCCATGCTCCCTACCGATCGCCCCACCCTCCAGTCACTCCCCAGGCAGGGTGAAGCCTTCCATGGGGAAATCATCAAAGTCTGTCACAAAATATGGGGCAGAGCCTAGATCCTCCCCCATGTATTTAGGCTGAGACAGTATCCCTCCATAGGGAATGGACTCCCAAAGTCCATTTCTACTCTAGGGATAAATACAGGTTCCACTGCCAGAGGCCCCATAGACTACCCAGGCCTCCTAACTGACACCCATGTTCAGGGAGCCTTGTTGGGTCCTATGCTGGATCCAAAGCTGTCAGACTGGAGTCAGTGAGCTCCCACTTTCTCAGGTCAGATGTTTCTGTGGATTTCCCCAGCATGGTCTTGACCCCTTTGCTCATCACTCATCCCTCTCTAAAAGTGGATTCTCAGTGCTTAGCTGTGGATCTCTGATTCTTCTTCCATAAGCTACTGACTGAAGGCTCTAGGATGGCATTTAAGGTAGTCATCAATCTCATTATAGGGGAAGGGCATTTCAGTTACCCTCTCCACTATTGCTTAGATTCTTAGTTGGAGTCATCCCTGTGGATCGCTGGACATTTTTCTAGTGCTAGATATCTCTTTAAACCTACAATGACTCCCTTTATTAAGGCATCTCTTTGCTTGTTCTCCTCTATTCTTCCCTTGACTCAATCTTCCTGACCTCTCATGTTCTCCTCCCCCTCCTCTTTTTCCCAACTTCATATTCCTACCTCCCTCCACCTCCCCCCATGTTCCCAATTTGTTCAGGAGCTCTTGCCACTTTCATCTTCTCCAGGGAACCATGTATGTCGCTCTTAGGGTCATCTTTGTTTCCTAGCTTCTCTGGAAGTGTGGATTGTAGGATGATAATCTTTTCTCTATGTCTAATATCCATATGCGAGTAAATACATACCATGTTTGTCTTTCTGTGTCTGTATTACCTCACTCAGGTTGGGTTCTTCTAGTTCCATCCATTTGCCTGTGAATTTCAAGATTTCACTTTTTTCTGCTGCATAGTACTCCATTGTGTAAATATACCACATTTTCTTTATACATTCTTCAGGTGAGGGGCATCCAGATTGCTTCCAGTTTCTGGCTGTTACAATAAATGCTGCTATAAACATAGTTGAACAGATCCTTACATGAATGTGCATTCTTTGGGTATGTGCCTAAGAGTGGAATTGCTGGTTCTTGAGATAGACTGATTCCCAACTTCCTGAGGAATCTCTATACTATTTCCAAAGTGGCTATACAAGTTTACATTCCTACCAGCAGTGGAGGAGTGTTCCCCTTTCTCCACATTCTCTCCAGCATAAACTGTCATTGGTGCTTTCTATTTCAGCCATCATGACAGGTACAAGATGGTAGCTCAGAGTTGTTTTGATTGGCATTTCTCTGATGGCTAAGGATGTTTAGCACTTTCTTAGGGTGTTTCAACCAGCTTAGATTCCCCTTTTGAGAATTCTAGATTTAGTCCTGTAACCCCACTTTTTAATTGGATTATTTGGTGTTTTGGTTACTATCTTCTTCAGTTCTTTGTATATTTCAGAGATCAGCCCTCTGTCAGATGTTGGGGTGGTGAAGATCTTTTCCCATTCTGTGGGCTGTCATTTTGTTTTGCTGGCTGTGTCCTTTGCCTTACAGAAGCTTCTCAGTTTCAGGAGGTCCCATTTATTAATTTTCAATCTCAGTGTCTGTGCTACTAATGTCATGTTAAAGAAGAGGTCTCCTGTACCAATTCATTCATAGGTACTACTCACTTTATTTTCTAAGAGGTGCAGTGTGGCTGGATTTATGTTGAAGTCTTTGATCCATCTGGACTTAAGTTTTTTGTATGGGGATAGATATGGATCTATCTGCAATCTTCCACATGTCAGCATCTAGTAATTTCAGCACCATTTGCTGAAGATGTTTCCTATTTTCAATTGTATAATTTTAGCTTCTTTGTCAAAAATCAGGTGTTTATAAGTTTATGGATTGATATCAGTGTTTTCAATTTAATGACATTGGTCCACCTGTCTATTTTTGTGCCAATACCAAGCTGTTTTCATTACTACAAATATACAGTAGAGTTTGAAGTCAGGGATGGTGATGCCTCCGGAAGTTCTTTATTCTACAGGGTTGGTTTTTTGTTTTTGTTTTTGTTTTGTTTTTTTTTGATATCCTGGGTCTTTTGTTTTTCCATATAAAGTTGAGAATTGTTCTTTCAAGGTCTGTGAAGAATTGTGCTGGGATTTGATGAGGATTTCATTGAATATGTAGATTGCTTTTGGTAAGATTGCTATTTTTACTATATTGGTCCTATCTATCCAATAGCATGGGAGATCTTTCCATTTTCTGGTATCATACAAGTGTTTCACTTGTTTGGTTGCTGTTACCCCAAGACATTTTATATTGTTTGTGGCTATTATAAAGGGTGATGTTTCTATGATTTCTTCTCAGCCCATTTATCATCTATATATAGGAGGGCTACTGATTTTTTTTTTGAGTTAATCTGGTGTCCTGCCACTTTGCTGAAGGTGTTTATTAGCTATAGGATGTCCCTGGTAGAATTTTTCTGGTCACTTATGTAAACTATCATATCATCTGCAAATAGTTTGATCTCTTCCTCTCCAATTTGTATCTCCTTGATCTCCTTTTGTTGACCTATTGCTCTAGCTAGAAATTCAAGTACACTCTTGAAGAGATATGGAGAGAGTGGACAGCCATGCCTTGTTCCTGATTTTGGAGGAATCACATTGAGTTTCTTTCCATTTAGTTTGATGTTGGCTGTTGGCTGTTGGCTTGCTGTATATTGCCTTTATCATGTTTAGGTATGTTCCTATCATCCCTGATCTCTCCAAGACCTTTATCATGAAGTGGTGTTAGAGTTTGTCAAAGGCTTTTTCAGCATCAAGTGAGATTATCACCTGGTTTTGCTTTTTCAGTTTGTTTATATGGTGGATTACATTGATGGATTTTCATATTTTGAACCATCCCTGCATCTCTGGGATAAAGCCTACTTGATCATGTTGGGTGATTTTTCTGATGTTTTCTGGATTCAATTTGCCAATATTTTATTTAGTATTTTTGCATCTATGTTCATTAGGAAGATTGGTTTGTAGTTCTATTTCTTAGTTGTGTCTGTGTGATTTTTGTACCAAGGTAATTGCATCCTCTTAAAAAGAGTTTTGCATTTACCCTTCTGCTTCTATTGTGTGGAACAATTTGAGGATTATTGGTATTTACTCTTCTTTGAATTTCTGGTAGAATTCTGCACTGAAACCATCTGGCCCAGGGCTTTTTGTTTTGGTTGGGAGACTTGATGACTGCTTCTGTTTCATTAGGGGTTACAGGTTTTTTTAATTGCTTATATTTTCTTGACTTAATTTGATAGGTGATATCTATCCAGAAAATTGTCCATTTCCTTTAAATTTTGCATTTTGTGTAGTACAAGTTTTCAAAGTATGACCTGATGATTCTCTGGATTTCCTCAGTGTCTGTTGTTATGTTCCCCTTTTCTGATTTTGTTAATTTGCATGCTCTCTCTTTGCCTTTTGGTTAGATTGGATAAATGTTTGTCTATGTTGCTGATTTTCTCGAAGAACCAACTCATGGTTACCTTGATACTTTGTATTGTTTTCCTAGTTTCTACTTTATTGATTTCAGCCCTCATTTTGATTATTTCCCTGTGTCTTAATCCTCCTTGTTGAGTTTGCTTGTTTTGATCTAGAGCTTTCAAGCAGCTGTGTTGTTAATTCTCTAGTATGGGTATTCTCCAGTTTCTTCATGTGGGCACTTAGTGCTATGAACCATCCTCTTAGAAGTGCTTTCAAAGTATCCCATAAGTTTGTGTATGCTGTGCCTTCATTTACATTGGATTCTAGGAAGACTTAATTTCTTCCTTTGTTTCTTCCTTGATCCAGGAGTGACACAACTAACCATTTTTCAATTTCCATGATTTTGTAGAGTTTCTGCAATTTGTGTTGTTGTTGAATTCTAACTTTAAACCATGGTAGATCAGATAAGATACGGGGGTTATTCAAAGTTTTTGTTTGTTTGTTTGTTTGTTTTTGTTTTTATCTGTTGAGGTTTGCATTGTTGCCAAGTATGTGGTTGATATTAGAGAAGGTTCCATGTGATGCTGAGAAGAAGGTATAGTCTTTTGTGTTTGTATGGAATGTTCTGTAGATGTCTGTTAAACCCAATTGGGTCCTAACTTTTGTTAGTTCTTTTGTTTCTTTTTTAGTTTCTGTCTGGTGGTCCTATCTAGTGGTGAGAGTGGGTTGTTGAAGTCTTCCACTAGAAGTGTGTGAGGTTTTATGTGTGATCTGAGTTTTAGTAATGTTTCTTTTACGAATGTAGGTACCTTTGTATTTGGGGCATAGATGTTCAGAATTGAGACTTGATGGATTTTTCCTGTAATGGATATGAAATGACCTTCTTCATATCTTTTGATTAATTTTAGTTTGAATTCTAACTTGTTAGATATTGGGATGGCTACACCAGCTTGTTTTTTAGGTCCATTTGATTGGAAAATATTTTCCCAACCTTTACTCTGGGGTAAAGTCTGTCTTTGAAGTTGAGGTGTATTTCTTGTATGCAGTATAAGGATGTATTTTTACATTCTTATCCAGTCTTATACCCACTGTCTTTTTATAGAGGAGTTAAGACCATTGATATTGAGGAATATTAATGACCATTGATTATTAATTCTTCTTGTTTGGATTTGTTTCTGGTGGTTGTATTATCTGTGGTTTCCTTTTTTTTTTTCTTTTGGTAATGTGGGATTATCTATTGCCTATGTTTTTGTGACTGGAGTTAGCTTTTTGAGTAGGAGTTTTCCTTCTAGTACTTTCTATAGGGCTGGATTTGTGAATATGTATTGTTTAAATCTCATCTTATCATGGAATATCTTGGTTTCTCCATCTATAGTGATTGAAAGCTTTGTTTGGTATAGTAGTCTGGACTGGCATCTGTGGTCTCTTATTGTGTGTAAAACCAGAGTTCTCCAGTACCAGATTTTCCATTGAGAAGTCAGATATAATTCTGCCTTTTTCCTTCACTGCTCTTAATATTCTTTCTTTATTCTGTAGGTTTGCTATTTTGATTATTATATGGCAAGGGGACATTTTTCTTGGTCCAGTCTATTTGGTGTTCTGTAAGCTTCATGTACTTTCATAGGCATATCCTTCTTTAGTTTAGGAAAGATTTTTTGACCGATTTTTTTGTTTTGCTTTTTATTAAATCAGTCAAAGTGACATATTTTTATGCAGTATGAACAAATATTTTGTGACAATTCCCCCCTTTTGTCTAAATAAAAAAGAAAGATTTGAACTCTAACATATTAAACCTATACACAATAAGAACAATTATCAGATAAGAATTACATTCATAATGTCCAGTCCAGTTGTATTTGGCAAATTTAAAGAAAATACTCTATTATTTATCTTATCTTGGTCAGTACAAAGTTTTGTATCTATTTTTTTTATGCATCAATAGCAGCAACAGCTTTTCCAGGTTCTGCAGTCATTTGAACAAAATTGTAGAGGCATCCAGCACACTCCATTTAAAAACAAAAAACAAAAAACAAAAAACAAAAACAAAAACAGACAACAACAACCACAATAAAAAAGTAAAAAACAAAACCCCAGAAAACATCACAGTTCTGTTACTCTTGTGGTACTTGGCACCATTTTTTTTAAGTTAGCTTCTCAATCATCATCTGGGAGGAAACCATTCTGAGCAACATCATTAAAAACAGCTCTGATAAAGCATGGTCACTACTATGTATCATAAAGCAGGTCTACATATGAGTGAGTACATATCACATTTGTCTTTTTGTGATTGGGTTACCTTGTTCAGAATGGTTTCTTCCAGTTCCATCAATTTTCCTGCAAATTTCAAGATTCCATTGTTTTTTTCTGCTGAGTAGTACTCCATTGTGTAAATGTACCACAATTTCTCTATCCATTCTTCGGTTGAGGGGCATCTAGGCTGCTTCCAGTTTCTGGCTATTACAAACAATGCTGCTGTGAACATTATTGAACATATGTCCTTGTTATATGAATGTGCTTCTTTTGGGTATATGCCTAGGAGTGGAATTGCTGGATCTTGTGGTAGACTCATTCCCATTTTCTTGAGGAGTCGCCATACTGATCTGATTTCCACAGTGTCTGTACAAGTTGGCCCTCCCACCAGCATTGGAGGAGTGTTCCTCTTTCTCCGCATCCTCTCCAGCATTAACTGTCATTGGTATTTTTGATTTTAGCCATTCTGACAGGAGTAAGATGGTATTTCAGAGTTGTTTTGATTTGCATTTCCCTGATGACTAAGGATGTTGAACACTTTCTCATATGTCTTTCAGCCATTTTAGATTCCTCTATTGAGAATTGTCTATTTAGTTCTGTACCCCATTTTTAATTGGATTGTTTGGTGTTTTCGAGAATAGCTTCTTGAGTTCTTTGTATATTTTGGAGATCAGCCCTCTGTCAGATGTGGGGTTGGTGAATATCTTTTCTCTGTCTGTGGGCTGATGTTTTGTCTTGCTGACTATGTCCTTTGCCTTACAGAAGCTTCTCAGTTTCAGGAGGTCCCATTTATTAATTGTTGATCTCAGTATCTGTGCTACTGGTGTTATGTTCAGGAATTGGTCTCCTGTACAGATTAATTCAAGGGTATTTCCCACTTTATCTTCTAGTAGGTTCAGTGTAGCTGGGTTTATATTGAGGTCTTTGATCCATTTTGACTTAAGTTTTGTGCAGGACAAAGGCTTGGGTCTATCTGTAGTTTTCTACATGTTTGCAGCCCGTTATGCCAGCACTATTTGTTGAAGATGTTCTCTTTGTTCCAGCGTATAAATTTGGATTGTTTGTCAAAAATCAGGTGTTCAGAGGTGTGTGGGTTAATATCAGGGTTTTCAATTCTATTCCATTGGTCTACCTGTCTATTTTTGTGGCAATACCAAGCTGTTTTCAGGACTATAGCTCTGTAATAGAGCTTAAAGTTAGGGATGGTGATGCCTCCAGAAGTTACTCTATTGTACAGGGTTGTTTTTGCTATCCTGGGTCTTTTGTTTCTCCATATAAAGTTGAGAATTGTTCTTTCAAGGTCAGTGAAGAATAGTGTTGGGATTTGGATGGGAATTGCATTGAATCTGTAGATTGCTTTTGGTAAGATTGCCATTTTTACCATGTTGATCCTGCCTATCCAAGATCATGGAAGATCTTTCCATTTTCGGGTATCTTCTTTAATTTCTTTCTTTAGAGACTCAAAATTCTTACGGTATAGGTCTTTCACTTTTTTGGTTACTGTTACTCCAAGGTATTTTATGTTGTTTGTGGCAATTGTAAAGGGTGATGCTTCTCTGATTTCTTTCTCCACCCAAGTGTCATCTGTATACAGTAGGGCTACAGATTTTTTTAAGTTAATCTTGTATCCTGCCACTTTGCTGAAGGTGTTTATCAGCTGTAGGAGTTCCCTGGTTGAGTTTATCAGGTGACTTATGTAGACTATCATATCATCTGCAAATAATGAGAGTTTGACTTCTTCCTTTCAGATTTGTATTCCCTTAATCTCTTTTTGTTGTCTTATTGTTCTAGCTAGAACTTCAACGACAATATTGAAGAGGTATTAAGAGAGTGGACAGCCTTGCCTTGTTCCGGATTTTAGAGGAATTGCATTGAGTTTCTCACCATTTAATTTGATGTTGGCTGTTGGAGATGGGCTTCTTCGTCTTCTTCTATACCTATTGTTCTTAGGTTTATTTTTTTTTACATTAATGCATCCAATGCCATCGTAACATGACCGTCCATAAGTAACAAATAAACCAGTAAATTGCTTGTCTATAACCCATAAAATTCTTATGAAAAAACAAACACGGAACACATGCAGTTCCTCCCAGGTCTTCACAGTGAACTACTTTGCCTCTGTAGTCTTCTATACCAAAGTGACCACTGAACATGCCAAGAGTTAAGCAGAGAAATGAGTTTCAGGAATACTAATAGCTCAGCATTTATTATCATTGTTGGCTTAGTTCAATTATGATAGGAGTTTGCCTGCGCCACCAGAATTTGCTTTCCCTTATTGTCTTGATTATGAGGTTATAACTTGATTAACTCAGTAGTTGTAATAATAATATACAATGTTTATATATTTTCAAAGCAGGAATTTTAAGCTTAGTTTCATACTTAAAGAAATGAGTACTCAGAAATAAAATGCTGAGATATTAATAATTCTAAAATGTATTGCCTTGGCCATTAAAATCAAAGTAATTTTTCAGTATATTAAAATGTAGTGAAATTTAATCCAATGTTAGATAAAATATAGATCTTGAACTTTCAACAGAAAGTGGAAAAAATGCAGGAGAAAATAGCAGATATTCCACTTTGGGTGGAATTCAGTAGTTCAAAGATTGGTTTTGCTTTCATAGATGTTCACTTCATATACTGTCACGATATTCAAGTGGGGGTGGGAATGCAACATCAGGATATAGAACACTGACTCAAGGAATGTTGTTCACAGTAGGATTAGAGGTCATTGTGTGAGAATGATGATGCAAACTATAAGAACCAACTAAATTATTACTTTGAAAGGAAATCAGTGGTAGGGTATATGGGAAGGCAAAAGAACCTGAAGAAATCTTCATAATAGGAAAATGAAGAGAAATTTTCATTAAAACAGCAGAAACTGCTACAGTGCCAGAAAAGATAAGAGTGCTCTTGGAAAGCAAATGAACACATAAATTGTAGAAGGACCTAACTGTAAAATACTTTTGATTTTAACATAAAGATAGTGGTGTTATTTTAACAACTATGAAAGAAAATATATATCTACATCAATTTGTTTAAAGGCCAGGTACTTACTGTCATAGAGCCTGACAGGGCAACTCCACAAAACATCAAAAAATGTATTAACTTGCAATTGTCAACACTGAGAAAAAAATGAAAACATGTTTTTATTCACAAAAATGTTGTTGAAATTCATAAGAATACTAATTTCCTTTACTCTAAAACATATCTAATAATTTAAAGAGATAAATCAATATTTCCTTTAAAATATTGAAACAAGGGCCTCTATCTGTAGCTCCAAGATAGCTTCCAACTTCCAATCCTCCTGTCCCACCTTTCTGAGTGCTGGAATTACAGGCAATGTTCCTATGCTCAGCTAACGTATCATTGTGTGGCATGTGACACAGATACTTGTCTATGAAATTGAAGCTTTTATACACCTGTAACTATATGTATTTTCTAGGTTTCTATGTGTGAATGATTTTTCTATGGTGAATTTTAGGTAGAGGAACTTCACCCCATGCCTATCAAAGATCTTTTCAGTAAATGAATACTGAAAACTTCTTCCTTAAAAAATAGTCCAATTCACACAAACCTATACATCTCATCACCTCAGTCACTGAACTTACCCAAGTCTTAGAAAATCTAACACACACAACAATAAATCAGATGGTAAAAATAATACTTCCCAAGTGTGAAAGAATGTACCAAAGAAAAAATTGAAATATTAATTATACATTAAAAGTAAAATATTTTGTTGAGTATTTTAGCATCGATGTTCATGAGGGATATCGGTCTGTAGTTCTCTTTCTTAGTCATATCTTTGTGAGGCTTGGGTATCAAAGTGATTGTAGCCTCATAGAAAGAGTTTGGCAATATCCCATCTGCTTCTATTGTGTGGAACAGTTTGAGGAGTACTGGAATTAGCTCTTGTTTGAATTTCTGGTAGAATTCTGCAGTGAAGCCATCTGGCCCTGGGCTTTTTTTGGTTGGGAGGCTTTTGATTACTGCTTCTATCTCATTAGGGGTTATAGTTCGATTTAAACTGTCTATCTGATCTTGATTTAATTTTGGTAAGTGATATTTATCCAGAAAGTTGTCCATTTCCTTTAGGTTTTCCAATTTTGTGGAATACAGGTTTTCAAAGTATGACCTAAAGATTCTCTGGATTTCCTCAGTGTCCGTTGTTATGTCTCCCTTTTCATTTCTGATTTTGTTAATTAGCATGCTCTCTCTCTGCCTTTTGGTTAGTTTGGCTAGAGGCTTGTCTATCTTGTTGATCTTCTCAAAGAACCAACTCTTTGTTTCATTGATTCTTTGTACTGTTTTCCTAGTTTCTACTTTGTTGATTTCGGCTCTCAGGTTGATTATTTCCTGGCGTCTACTCCTCCTTGGTGAGTTTGCTTCCTCTTGCTCTAAAGCTTTCAGTTGTTCTGTCAATTCTCTAATGTGACTTTCCTCCAGTTTCTTCATGTGAGCACTTAGTGCTATGAACTTCCCTCTTAGCACTGCTTTCAGGGTGTCCCATAAGTTCGGGTATGTTGTGTCTACATTCTCATTAAATTCTAGAAAGTCTTTGATTTCTTTTTTTATTTCTTCCTCAACCAAGGAATGGTGCAATTGGGAGTTATTCATTTTCCACGTAAATGTAGGTTTTCTGCAATTCGTATTGCTGTTGAATTCTAGCTTTAATGCATGGTGGTCTGATAAGATACAGGGGGTTATTTCAATACTTTTGTACCTGTGGAGGTTTACTTTGCTGCCAACTATGTGGTCAATTTTTGAGAAGGTTCCATGTGGCGCTGAGAAGAAGGTATATTCTTTTGTGTTTGGATGGAATGTTCTATAGATATCTGTTAAACCCAGTTGTGTCATAACTTCTTTCAGATCCTTTGTTTCTTTGTTAAGTTTCTGTCTAGTAGTTCTGTCCAGTGGTATAAGGGGGGTGTTGAAGTCTCCTACTATAAGTGTGTGCAAAAAGACAAGCAAGAGCCCTCACCCAGTGGCTGATGGAAACAGAGACAGACATCCACAGATATACAATGAGCCGAAATCGGGAATTTAGTTGAAGAGAGGGAGGAATGAAGAACGAAGGGGTCTGTACTAGGATGGAGAAACCCACAGGAACTGTTGGCCTGAACAAGGGAGAGCACATCGACCCCAGATGCTGTCCAGGAGGCCTGTACAAGACTGATCCAGACCCCAGAACATAGATGTCAATAAGGAGGCCTCTGCACTCCAGGGAGCCTCTGGTAGTGGATTAGTATTTTTCCCTGGTGCAAAAAGGGACTTTGAGAGCCCATCCCATATGAAGGGTTACACTCTGGCCCTGGACACATGGGGAAGGGCCCAGGATCAGCATAGGAAGACTTGGTGGACTTTGCTGAGCTCCCGTTGAGGGCCCTACCCTGCCTGGGGAGTAGTGGGTGGATGGGGTTGGGGGGATGGGCTGGGGGTGGGGGAGAAAGTTTGGGGGTGAGGGGAGGGAGAGGGAGAAGGGACTTGAAATAAGCTTGTTCCCTATCTAGAACTAATAAAATAAAATAAAATTAAAAAAAAAAAAGTAAAATATACTTGATACTTTGATTAAGATTTTGCTCTTTGTGAAAACAGAAATTGTTCTCATAAAAGAGGCCCAGTGTTATTTCTCCTGGTTAACATCCCTAACCTCTCATCTTTTTCTGTCTCTATTTTTCTGCATTGGCTACTTTGAATTTATACATCAGTTGTTTTCTGCTGCTAAAAATAGCAGTACACCTCCAGGAGAGTTTCTTCTTAACCTGCTTCACCCAAGGCAGTCTTAGGTAAAGCGCAGATTAGAATTCTGTGCCAATCTATGTGAATTCTTTCTCATCTCACCCTTAGGCCTCCGTGGCATGGAATTCATGTATTGTTCTAATATTCAGCGATAAAGCACTAGAGATTAGATGAATTCTGAACTGTATTTGTGTTCTCTTTTTTTGTTGCCTAGGAGAATGAAGAAATATTTAGAAAAATAAAAGAAAAATAACTTGTGAATTGATATGTAGTGCATTTTTCCTTTTTTTTTTCTTATAAAGGTGACAGTGTTGTACGATGTAGAGATGAGATGAGTTTTCTCAGGCAAGTACCTTTGTTGACAGCAGATAATTTCCTTTGGCAAACTTGAAAATAACTTGTTGTTGTATAAGTTACTGCTCTTCTGGGGTGTAGTAATTTATTTCTGCCTTTTTTTCTGAGCCCATTTATTTCATTCCATACATTTCAGAATCACTTTTTCCTCTTTCTCATCATTCTTCTTTGGAGTTGTGCATCTTCTAACATACAATGAAGAAGGTGCTTTAACATACGCAGGAGGATAGAGGCATGGTATACTCCTGGAAACAAATGGCCTTTGCAAAAGAAATTATATTCTATGATATTTCTTTTTTAACATGCTAAAACATAATTTACTTTCTACTACTCTTGTCCTAGTACAATTATTTTTGTGGAACAATAACCTGAATAAAAAGTTCTCATCTAACACAGTATTTTATTTCTGTCCTCCATTGTGTAGACAGATATCATAGAACAGCTGTAGGTTGAAGTAAAACAGGAAGGATTCAGGTTAGAGAAATTTCCTCAACCTTTAAAATCATTCCAGGTTATAGATCTTGTTGAATGTCTGTAAGATGAATACTAGCTGGGAGTTTTACTTCATTCTCCATTTTGTTGATAAAAAGGGAAAAGATCAGAAAAAATTTGTTTCCCATGAAATCCAGGACAGTACCATGTGAACTTCAGACAAGAAGCTTAACTGTGAATCTTGGTTTCTCCTACTGAGGCATTGCTCACCACCTCACAGTGAGCTTGCTAGTGATAGGAAACAAATAGGAAGAAAATTTGATTTTCTAATATTTTCTCTTGTCTAGCTAAGTCGACAAGAATCTATCCCCTTTACTTATTTTGAAAGTCCAATACATGATTTAAAAGAAATGCATAATTTATTTTTCTCTGTTTTTTTCTAGAGAAGGAAAAATTTTAGCTTACATAGTACAAATGCCAAAAACTGAGTTTGTGTCTATATTATTGATTCAATATGCTTCTAAAAAGACACACACACACACACACACACACACACACACACACACACACACACACCTATACTTTATTTTCATAAAACACTAAGTATGCGTTTTGCTCATAGCTTGAGGATTATTAATAAAACAAAACTACATCAGCAGGGATAAAAACATTTGGCTTTCTTAAAAAACAAAAGAAAACATTGCTTTGGAAAAGTTACTTCCTTGTCTTTTCCCAAAGAAAGTTTTTGTTCAAGAGGAAAAACAGGATGTCAAAGTACAATCTTTCTGTTGAGAAAGAAAACTTTACAAACAAGAAAAGTCCAAAGCTCATGTTATTTAACAGCTCTGGGCTGTTATCTTGGAGGATTTATCAGGACAAGTAGCTTGAATTTGGCTATGCTAGTTTATGTTTTTAAATTAAAATAGAAGTATACCACTTGCCTTTTCTACTCACCTCTCCCAGTTACCCAACTTAAGTCCCTCCCAACCCCCACAAGTTGATCACCTCTTCACTGTTGATTGTATTTGTTACATATATATGTATGTGTTGGTACAAATATAGACAGATAGAACCTTCTGAATCTGTTTTTTATTGGTAGTGTGTATATGGCTTCAAGGATGACCATTCTGAGGCCATCACAGAAAGCCACAACTGTACACAATACAAACATCAACAGATGGTGTCCCAATGCCAGTGGAAACATCATGGCTCTTGAATCTCTATCTCAGAGAACATATTGCAAAAGAGGAGGCTGAAAGGTTGTAGTGGTTACAACACCATGAAGTCTACTGTGAAATTCTTTCACCCATGTTAATTTATAAAGTCAACTCAGCATGTATTCAAACCAGTAATCTCATTGTCACATGAGTCTAGGTGCTAAATTATTAACATTTGAACACAAGGGTAGAAAAAATTTCCAAGTGTTTTGTTTTCTGGTTGCTTCTATTAAATAATTAAGTAGAAATTATGTTTTGTTTGCAATAAACTTGTTTCCATGCCTAAGATATACCCAAATCTATATTGGATGTGTACTGAATCAAGAATGCAGAGTATTTTTAACACTATAGAAGTAGGGAATCTGCAAACTTCCTCACCTTTACAAAGTCATTTAATGCTTATATGTATAATAAACAGGTGCTCTGCCTGCTTATGCCATAACATCAAACCTCTAATAATAAAAAGCAGAGAATACTTTTATACATAGCTATATTTGTGATTTGTTTGTTTAATAAACTAATGTTGACTCAGACCATTTGACTTATGTAACTTTGTCGTCCCAATTTCAATGAGTGTAAATAATTTAAATTTTAATATAAACATACTTTTTTATTATTCTAGTGACATTAAAAAGTAATGAAATTAGTGACAATCATTTGATTTGATTCTGATGGTATGATGTCAAACATGTTGTGGATTAAAAGCTCCACATAAGCCTCCTGTTACTGAAAGTGGCTAAAAGACATAACACAGAAACTGCAGGGAACTAACATTTCAGAGGTTTACATTGTGGATTCATGACCAAATTAAGTTAACAATAGCAAATTTAATCAGGCACAGGCAAAAATAGAACTTCTTCATAGTGAATTAAGAGAAAAGCTGATGGGTAAAAAGATAAAAAGCCACAGGTGCTGGCGACTTTATAAGGAAGACATTGCCATATCTAGTTTACTTAAAAAATGATAATATGAATATCATCAAGTCACCTCTGTAAGAATGTTTCCTTTAACTTAGGGATCTTCTATGATATCATTACTATGAGCAGTTTGTCGAGTGAAGACTGATTTCTCTAGTGTCTGTTGAATCATTTTGAATTCAAACCAATTATCCAGGCTACAGCAATCATTAACGAGTGGAATGTGATACACAGGCACACACAATTGGTTGCTATTCAGTCATAAAGAAGAATGAAATTATGACTTTTGCAGGAAAATCAATAAAAATATAGATTGTCATGTTAAATAGCCATACCCAAACAACTATCTCAAGTTTTATATGCAGAATCCATATTTATTTATCTGTATATGTGTGCCTATGCCTATATGTGTAATTACATAGTATTGAATATATATCACACAGTATGTATAATGTATACCACTTGTAATGGCATGTTATATAAGACATATAATAAGTGTGTGTGTGTGTGTGTGTGTACATAACAGCAAGAATACAGGGAGAGTCAGAGGAGAGAGAGATTAGAAGAGCAGCTATTTAGAAAAAGGAAAGGGACCAGAAGTATGTGGGGGGAGAGGGTTGATAAATAATGACTAGATATTATCTAAGTGCCATATGAGAATGCTGTAATGAAGCCCACCACTTTGTAAAATGAATGTATGCTACTAAAAATTTAAGAGACAAATGCAGACTGCTGTGGAAGAAAATCTCTAGAGCCTTATCCAGTGCTATACCAGTTTAGCACATTGCTATATTGACCGGCTAGCAAGATGTGTCCACTGGAGCAACAGTGGCATGGTGGTTATGGAGGTGACAAATAACACTCTAATTGGGTATGGGGCCTGCTCCACAAGAAGCTTTTCATGACTGGTACTGTAAACATGGCCCAAACCCCATGACTGGCGAGATTATAGGCACTAATGGGAACCAACATTGTTCCTTTGATAAATGTTCATGCAGTTCAAACTGTATCCTAAATAATATTCCTGCCCATAGATTTTGCTGCTGTCAAATTTGATTAGAGAAGCTTCCTTTTGTGGTGGGTGGTGATTAACACAGAGACTCACAACTGAAAAACGTGCCTAGTGTAAGTGATTCTGAGTCCTCACTGTGGATTGTCATCTATAATAACCTCCCATCATCCAAGGCTCAAAGAATCTCCCAGAAAAGGAGACAGAAAGAATGGAAGAGCTGGCAGGTTTGGAGGATAGCTGGGAAATGCTGAGTTCTAGTCACGGAATGGCTGTTGCATGCTTTAGCTCACAAAAGCTCTAGTCACCTATACAAGATCAAACCAGTCAAAGTTCCAGAATTGATGAGGGAGGGGCCCTTGAGGTCCCAATATCTTGGAAGAGCTATTGACAGTTGATAGCTATGGAGAGAAAAGAATGGCTCTTCCATTCTTTTCTCTGGTGACATTCTTTTCTCTGGTGACATGGCTACAGGTAGGTTGCTCATGCCCCAGAGAAAGGCCAAACACCTATGAATGTTTGGGAAGCCCTAACTGGTCGAAGTGGGCTATTAATAACAATTAAGATGAAAAGAAGACGTGAAGATGAGAAGAGATGGCATGGAAAGAGAGGAAGTGGGAGGGAGATAGTAGTAGATGAGTATGATCAATATACATTGTACAAATGTATAAAGCTTCCAAAAAATGAAAAATGTCATTTTTATAAAGGTAAATACTCGAATAATACAATGTTCAATGAGATACTTTGTTACACAATTTTATACTTAGCATATCAACCTTCTTATGGGAATATCTATCCACAAAGTTTAAAGTGATATAAACTGGATAGATGTCAGTTAAACTCCATGCACGTATCAACTTTAAAGATGCTTCTATGTGGCATAATGGTGGAATTTCTAATATTGGTTGCATAACTCTGACATTACATACTACTGGCAACACCATGATTTGTTGAATCGCTTGGAACTGGGACAAAAAAAAACCTCATGATTTGATTACATTTCTTCAGTCAAAATATAAGGTGCAGCAGCAGTGGAGGAGGGGTTGGCCTGGGCCAGGAATCTTCTGAATGAGAGTTGGGGTAGGAAACACTGCCTACAACCACTGATGTTTGTGCTGTTTCCTTCCCATTGTCTTTTGATGCTGCTGCTGGTGGGAACAGGAATTAGCATCAGGAAAAGAAATGCCTTCTACTTAGTAATGAAAGGAATTACGGGACTGTCTTTATTGGAATCCCAGGGCCATTCTTCACCAGCTGCTGGCTGACTTTGGGCAATTTATGGAAAATCTAGGCTTTATTGCCTCCTTCATGGGAAAAAATGAAAAAGGAGGTTTTAGAAAAAATGTTTTCCACTTCTACAAAGACAGATAACCTCTGTCTTTGAAGAAAAATGAAGTATTACACATAAAGCTCTTCAGTAGAGTTTTAGCACACATAAAAAAGTCTAGAACAACAGAGCAAAGTAAGCAATGTTGACAACAGTAATCTCCCATTTTCAGAGAATATGTAACATTTTAGTGGAAAGCAAGTTGTTATGTTTCAATTCATTTTTAGGTTAGCATAGTATATGATGTGTTTCACATGGCATCTGCTTATGTATATATGTGTCATTATATGTTCTTATGGGAAGGACATTGATGAAGAAATGGATAAGAAGGAATGTATGAAGGCTCCATCTTTGAAGAAGGTGATGTTGTGTGGTATAAACTGCCTTTATAAACTGGATTTCCACCAATCCTGGTCCTTCCTTGCTGTATGGCCTCCAGAAAGTTTACTTTGCACCTCCTTGCTTTCATTTAGAATCTAAGGAATTTTCATTTTATTTCAGGCACTCTTAAAACTCTGAGTGCTTATTTGACTCTGGTCTGGAGGACAGAACACCTTAAAAATGTTTGTAGACTTAAAAAAAAGTTTTAAAGTGTTTTAAAGGACACTTTAAAAGCTGTAGAAAGAGATGACCCTGTGCTGTTCCTTTCTGTTGTTTTTATTTTTTTTAAAGAATTCAGACAAGCAACCAGAAGCTTGTGAAAGATGCTACTTTCAAATAAAATAGAATTATTACATCAAATGAAAATTCATTTGATACCCATATTCTTCAATCTGCATGTGTGTTCACATGTTCACTGTACTTCAAATTCCACATACAAAAGAGGAACTTTCCATGCCCTGGTAGAATAAATTCCTACCATTCCTACCACAGAGTAGATTTTTAAATTGAGACATTTCCCTTTCATTATAATGTGTAAATTGTTACTTTATACTCCACTGCCCAGAGGTAAATTGAAGATGTGTATACAAAGTGAAACTATTCCCCTAATAAAACCACTGACATGTTAAGAGGCTCCCATTTCAGTTATTTATGCTGTTTTCTTTCATTTTAAAGATGACAATACCCTTTATTACATATTCCAAATGTGTACATTATATTTATACAACATATTTTCCTACCATGACCCATTAAAGTAGCATAATGCTTTCTGTAGTCATGCATCTTGTAGCAACCAACCTATGCCTTTAAATATTTTTTACATTCTTTCTCAGCAGGGGAAAAATGGCTTTGTAGTGAAGAAAAATCTTAGCCAATTATGACATTTTTATCCCATTTTCAGTTTCAACCTAGCATTATCTTAGGCTTAGTAGCAACAAATGATAAAATGACAAAATCTGGCATTCCTTTCCTAATCTGCATTCTTGGCCATCTTCATTTTACCAGTCTCTTAAGAAACTTAAAAAAAAAAAGATAGAAAAGAAAACCTCAAATATGACTGCCAATCTAACCCATTCCATTCTGTGTGTCATGCTGCCGAAGCAGCACTTGGAACCTAAGTCCCAAGTGCCACAACTGTGACTCATGGCACCAGATGACAAGAAAGCCTCTGTCCTTCGTCAGCACCAAAAACAGTGGAGGATCCGTGTGGGCGTTTATGGCTTATGAATAGATCTGGGGAGGCAGGAGTCCAAGCCTCAGCTTCCTGTATATACGACCATCCTGACAGATGGCATATTCTTGGCCAGAGTCCAAGGACCTTGGTCACCCAGTGAACTTTCCCTGACTCCATGCTGTCGATATCCCAGATGTCCAGGGACACAAGACTTACTGATGAATCATTTGGAAGCTGTTTCTGTGTATGTTCTGAATGAATGTTCATAAAGGTATTGTTCTTAAACCAAGTTATAATGTTTAGCACTTTGCCACACAATTACCATTTCTATCAACACAGAACGTATGTTTTATAATTTAATTCTAATTAATTTTTGACTCATAAATCAATAAACCTTTTTAGAGACTGAATAATAATATTTGCTTCTGAAAACATGTTTGATATCCACAAGGTCACAGTTTACTGTCGTTTTTAATAAGGAGGAAAATAACATACTCAAGGGGTATTTAACATATTTTGACAAGGTGACCCGCAATTATCCATTAACATTGTATTTATCTAAGCTTTGCTACATTGATATGCAGAGACTATGTAATAGTTCATTGATGTCCCTCTTGGGCGTGGAGAATAAGGCAAGTGGGACCTTTCCAAGGACTTTCATGGCCAGAATGCATCTTGCTATTGCTGTATTGATTAAACATTTGGATAGTTAATCAACACAGCTCAGCCCTTTTAACCTGCCAAATGCAAGATACAAAAGAAGGAAAGAAATGCCTGATACAGAAGCCATGAAGATATATTTTCTTATATTGAAATTTGATATAAAGTATATCATCCCAGAAAATTGTGACTATCATAAGATACTGCAAAATCTTCAATGTGGCATTAAATAAATGACATGTAAGCTTTTCTGGAATGTTTTTATGTAACTTCATTTATCAACATAAGTGGATTATAATATCATACTCTTTGGAAGATTCAAGCTGTATATTTTTCCACCCATATAAACCAGGTCCATGTTGGTTTTCCTCTTCACATGTCCTATTCCTCAAATTCAAAATGGAAGCTTCCCATTTTGGGCTCACTGGTTTATATCTACCTCCATATTTTCACTGTGTAACACAGGACTCTTGAATAATAATTCTTACCTCATGTTTAATTTCAAATAGGTTTCATTTCCCCATATGTAAATAAAGATGTCAGAAACTATTCTCAACTTTGCATATCCTCTAATAAAATCTTGTCCTCAAATGTTTTTCAAGGTTAAGTGAACAGTTGCAATCCACTGTTGGTGATTTCTCCCATCACTGCCCTTCTACTATTCAGCATTTGCCAACTTGTAGAAAGAGCAGCTAGCACCTAACTGCTCCCACTCTGTAAATCTGATCTGCACTCTCATAGTCCCAATTCTGTGTATAACCACAACTGTACATCAAGATTCATCAAGACACTTAAATCACCCTTTTTAAATGTTTAATCACGGAATTCACCAACTCTCATCAAATATACTTAGTCAAAGTATCCAAGGATAAGACCAAATCATGCAGTTTAATACACACCTGAAGGAATTCTTAGCATCAAGAAAGTCAAGGGTTCTATGACTTAGTTAATTCTTTATTCATTTATTCTCTGAGGCTATGTGTACAAGAACTAATTCTTCAAAATGCTTTTGCAATGAGATTTTGACTTGATGGAATATGGTTGTTGAACGTGGCCCATATGTCTAATTTAAACATATAATTTTATTTGCATTCCTGGTAAGTTCATCCCTTCTTTTTCTTAAGTTGAGATATGTGTGTTCATATATTTGTGATTGTATTATACAGATGTAATATCTGTTTTAAGGAATGATTCTTTTTCCTTTTCTAGTTTTAATAAAGAAAAGTCCATGTTGTTAGTTATACTGTGAGGAGGACATTATTAACATTAGGATGCTTTGCTTATAATTCTCTCAGTTTCATCAAAGATCTCCAGGTATATTTCAAATTGAGATGACAAATAGATACATATTTTTGGGGGGGTATCGAGACAGGGTTTCTCTGCATTGCTTTGGAGCCTGTCCTGGAACTCACTCTGTACACCAGGCTGGCCTCAAACTCACAGAGATCTGCCTGCCTCTGCCTCAGGAGTGCTGGGATAAAAGGTGTGTGCCACCAACTCCTGGCTAGATACACATTTTTAAAAAAACACTGGGAGCAGGAAATCTTCAGGTAGCAACCCAAGCATAAAATAAAATCACTGACACACAAGGAAACAAAGTTTCATCATTCCTATGGTACCTTTATCAGCCACATCTGAGGTGGAGGGCACTGGAATGGAAGAGAAGACATGAAAATCAAGCAACGCAGCAAAACATAGGACCACAATGGACAGGTTACTCAGTTTGCTGAAAATAGAAATCTCGTTGTGTAGTAATTATTTCCCTAAAGGCATGTAACAGGATGAGAATCTTGCTCAAAAATAGGTCACTATTAACTGGAAAATATGATTCTAGTCTTAAAAATAAGACTAGAAAATTAGTGGTGGGCATTAATTCCTTATTTATGAAAGCACTTTCAGAACAGACTCCCTTGAGTCTTTTTCCCTTTTAGGGAAGCAGACACCATTATTCAATTTTGTACTATCTTTTTATTAATAGGCGTAAAACATCTCCAGGGAGTACCAAAGCCTCAGCAGGAGCCAGGAGTAATGGAATAGATCTAAACCTAGGAGTTGGCTTACCTAGGAGCACCAACCCCACTACCCCTGTCTCCTGAAGAAGGATTCCAAGCAAAACTTCAGGGCTGACTCTGACTTCTGAAAGAATACTATCTTGGACAAATAGACATTTCACATTACCTCATTTTCTTCTTTGCGATGTTTTTTCTTATACTGAGTTAAGAATATCTGTTCAAGATACTTCTTTTAATGAAGTATTAAATAGAATTTTTATATTTAAATAAATTTTAAACACTTAACTTGAAAGCTGAAAGTAGTAGCAAAAAGGTAGTGGTTCACTGGGTGACAGAAAGTTAAAATAATAAAAGGTGAGGAAAGATACAAAAATTATAAGGAAAAGAAATCTGTCTACCTTCACTCTAGTTAAAGAGAAAATTGAAGATCTTATTCACATTCATGAGTAAGATTCTGTGGAGATCAATCTTTTGAAGGAACTGGATTCTTTAAGTTTGTTTTATAAACAGTTTCATGGCGATTTAAGGTCTATTGTCAGCATATATTTTTGAGGATGTCTCATATATTACCTTAAGTTGTTTAATCAAAATATTTTAACTGAAACAAATTATTCCAACATAGCTGTGATATTAGTTGAAAGTATCTTGGAATTTGTGTCAGATAAACTGATCTAATCAATTACATATTGTATTCTTCTTCCTGTAATGATGAATTCAAGCAAGATGCAGGCAGGCACTAATCTAGGTTACTGAGCATGAGCAAATCATTTTACTAAATCACCAAAGTCCATTCGAGATGATAACAAGCTAGACTTTGTCACTAGAGAATACTATAAAATTTGTAGACATCAGTCATCCCTCTTCTTTTAAAAGCAAAGGAAACTAATATAAATGGAAGGATGACAGTAACAAGGAAGGAGAGGGTGGAAAGAAAGTAATCTAGAAGAAACAAGTTTTCCAAAGATAAAAATTTAATGAACAGTTATTGTATAAATTGTACTGAATAAAGCATTGCTCATTTTTCAGAGAATTAATACCTAGCTTTATATTTGAATCAAAGAAGTTGTAGTCACCTTGTAATGGTTAAATGGCAAAAAGTAACATTGGGCTGGAGCCAAGGGCCACCACAAAGTCACAGAGATCACATGGGAAGTTTATTGGGGGAAGAGGATATAGAGAAAATGGGGCAAAAGGGGTTGCTTTTTATAAGGGCATATAGTGCATAAGCATAAGGAGAGTGGCTCTTCTCAGTTGTGGCAGTAGTCACATCTTGGCTGCCACTGCTGAAGTGTCCTGCTAGGTCCTCAAGGGTAGGCCAGTGTAAATGCCTGAATGCTAACACTACTAATGTGTCATGAACCTCATAGCAACTTTCTATTGAAAAAAACACAGTGGTAGTTGGGACACATGGTACAATCAGAAGGAAGAGGCTTTTTATAAATCCCACAACAATTATTTATCCAGTGATTTCAGTTTAAGTGATTTTTAAAGGAGAGCTGTTAAAAAATGTCTCGTGAAATCCAGTAAAATGAACTGTACAGACTTGGCTTTAGGATTTATTTAATATACCTGTGAGCACTGAAAAAGCAAACACACAAGATAGAGTACTGGTTTTGATAATGAGGAGGTAAAAACCATGGTCTATATTATATTAACTGTTATATTCCATTGTGGTTCTACACAGAGAATCTTCCTAAGCCATAACCTATCCCTATTGATGGTTAAAATATGACCACATGGTAACTAAGGGTGCTTGATTCCTCATCTCAACTGGTTCTGTGCTGTCCTCTCATTTCACAGAAAAACCAAGGTAGAATACAACCCATGGAGAACAATGCAAAAATATCTGAGAGCTGAGTAAAAGTAGGAAAGGTTATCTCTGTCAGAGACAGCAAAGTGTAGTATCACACCCAGTTGACAGTGGGCATCAAATGTGGAAAGTAAAGTGATAAAAGGTGAAAGATTTATATGCTTTAAAGACAAATCTGACAGTTGTGTAGCTTGGTCTTTTTGTGGAATTCCTAATTGTGGGAGCAGAGTTTTTCTAACTCTTTTGCAGGCTTTTAGGACACTATTCCTCATGTTGCCTTGCCTTGCCCAGTCTTAATACAAAGTAAAATGCCTAGTCTTACTTCAACTTGATAAGCCCTATTTTGTTGATATCCATGCAAGCCCTGCCCTTTTATGAATAGAAATGGAAGAAGAGTGGATGGGGGAGGAGCAGAGGAGGAGAAGAGGGAGGGGAAACTGCATTGGAGATGTAAAGTAAGTAAGTAAGTAAGTAAGTAAGTAAATAGTGACTGAAAGAAGTTAAGTGGAAGACAGAGACATAGTAAGAAAACAGGATCACTATGAGCAAACAGAAATGTGAGTTATGAGGAACTAATAATTCCAGCCCTACTTTTCAATCCTTATTCCCTGGTACACTCCAGACCCTGTAATTTGGGACCTTAGGGTCTCTTGAAATTGAAGCATAGGCAGCAGGATTTTTAAAAGCTGATGAGATGATTCTAACATACAGTCAACTACTGGGAGCATGGCACATCGATGTTGATTTTTTTATTGGGAATAAAAAGCAACAATGAAAATCTAATATCTTTCTGTTACTATTTGAATTCACACTTCAGGAGTTCTCAGTATCTAGAGTCTTTGGTTCTTCTGCCATTGTGTTTAGTCACTACCGGAAAGTGAGAATGTTTATCCCTTAAAATGCATGCAGCTCTGTTTCCTGTTATCTGTGTTCAAATTCTCACTCTTTCATTCTTACACATTTTCTGTATGTAAGTAAACATTTTCTGTAAGTAAACAAAGTATGTGGAACTGGAAGTACAAGGCAATGATTTAGAAGAGGAAGAGGACAGTGGAAGGAGAGGAGACAAAGGGACAAGAGGGTGATATGGGATGAATACAAAATACATGATACATTTGAAGGATGATGCCAGGAAACCCAACACATTTTAAAACTATATGAGCTAATAAGTTAAAAAAAATAATAGTATGTGGCAACCAGTGTTCTGATCAAAAGGAATTACCCAGTTGAATGTTACCAAGGAAATATTTCATACAGCTCTGGCATGGCTACAATGTTACTTTTCATCAGTGATTATTCAGACCCTGGCAGCAGCCAATCAGAATAGGGTTAAGTCCTTCAAATGACTATACATGAATTCAACAACAAAACTAAGATCAGTGAGTTGTAAGTGGCATGAACTATATTCGTAACTTGTAAATAAAAGGAAAATAGAAGAATAATCAAAAGAAAAACAATCAGGGGATCAGAAACTAAAGAAAATTTTGTATCTATCTTTAATGAAAGATACAAGCAATTAATTGCATATCGGTTGCCATTTGGTCTCAATTTCTCATGAAGCATTGGCATTCCACTTTTCTTTTCATAGCTCTTTAGTTTTTGCCTTTATTTGTTGTATTTATTTTAAATTAAGCAAAGCACTGAACACTTCATAAGCCTCTATATAATATGAAATTCCAGGTTCATATGCATTTCTTCCCAGAATAACTGGTATTTATAAAGTCAATTGTGTTTACTACATTTCATCTTTGTATACTCAAATCTGTTGTATCATTAATTAGTCATTTAAACCTTGCTTTTTAGGCTACAAAGTGGCCATAATCCTGTTCTTTAATGATTCTGTCTCTGACTTTTCAAGGTCATCTTAAATTATAAGTAGATTCTCTAGGATTCTTGTTATCTCTCTCAACTTAAGAGGTCTTCCATGAAACTTTATGAGCATGTTCTATATTTTATCATCCAAGTCACTGATAAAATGTTAAATATCACCACCCTAGATAGACCCCTGTAGAACCACATTTGACGTGTCCTTTAGGTTGCCTGTGAAGCATTAATAACTTCTCACTGAATATGATCCTTGAACCAGTCTGCACCAAAGTAAGAGCCAGAACTAAATTTCCCTAGATTGATAGTGCTATTTTAAATCTATGTGCTACAGCTCAGAGTGAGAAATTCTGTATTCTTTTAGCCTCTCAACAAAGATAGATTTTAATTTTATCAGCTCAAAGCTGACTGGTCAACATATGCCAAACAATAACCCAGGATAATTTAACACTGCCCATAAATGTGATATTTTCAAAAAAAACCATAAAAAAGAACTCACCATTAATAACTCTGACTGTAAAGGTTCATCACAGAGTACCATTCTCACCTCTTTGAACTTAATGACAACTTAAGTCAGTGCTCCCCTTTTTTCCTTTGTTGCAGCTGCTACAAGGGTGGGAAAGATTGTTGTTGGAAAAAACTGTTGTCCAGGCTCCAAGAAGTCCAGACAAGGTCTCCAGAGACACTCTATTTTTCCTCCAGATCCTTTTACTGACATTAATGATGAAGCAGCTTTGTCTGTGTCTCTGCCTGGGTTAGCAATGCCTCAGTGACAGGGCAGCTCCAGATGCATTGGATCAGCAGCTGATGCCATCATGTGAATGTCTAACACTTACTTTAGGTAGGTGACACTTCTTAATATTCAGTTCTGTCTTCACAATGTCGACTTGCCCCACCATGCAGTATGCTTTTTTGTCACTATTATTGGGATTGTTAATATTTTCCTTGTGATTTCTCTAAAGGATACTTTAAAAATAACTATTTGTAACCTTTAATGCCAGGAGGGCAGTATAGTATGCCTGAAGAATAAGCATCACACAGTCCTTGTTTAGAAATGGTAATTAATTTTACAGTCAACAGTAGTGTGACACACTGTGTCTGAGTAGACGTCCACTGTGGCTTCCTGCCAGTCGTTTGGAAGAATATTAATTGACGTCCAGCACTCAGCAGCCTTTTTCCTGGGATTTTGAATGAAACAACAAGCTTCACATTAAACAAATACATTCTACACTTGCATATTCAACATCAGGTCCTGAGTCTTGACAGCACCAAATTCCAGCTAGCTCCTATCTTTATTTTCCTCCTTTCTGTTTCCTTTTTGTTCTTTCATGGTCCTGAGACTTACAAAGCTCTTATTATTTCCCTTAATTTTTTTTTTTACCTCACTGCTTCTCGTACAACATTTTGCAAATCTGCTTGTAGAATATTTGCAGCCACAAACACCAGTCCTGAAAAATCCATACCTAGGTTATTTCTGTTTCCAAGGTGTGCTAGAGTAACAATATTTAACAATGTTTATACTAATATGGATGATGTACTCCCTTACTCTCCAAGAATGCCAGATTAAGTAGGATGGACAGTCATTTGTTTAAAGATTAAAATTCAAACTGACCTTGGAAGGCCAGAAAATTGAACACATAAATGGAATTTAAGTTAACAGAAGAAAGTAGCATATCATTTACACTGAGAGGAGAAAAAACAACATAAATGGAAGATAACAAGTAATGGTTAGCTCCCAAGGGTGTCCAGCAGGGAGAAAGCCTCTATACAGCCATTGTTGGGGAAGTCAATTGGTTATGAAGAAGTCAGAATTCCAGTGTTTAGAAATTAAAACATCACATGCTATGTATAGGTTGTTGGTTTAAAAGAATAGAAAGTCAAAGCTTGCATAAGGGAGTGGAAAATTCAGAGAAAATATATTTCAAATAAAGATTTACTACACAGGCATACTGCCCTTGTTCCACAAAACTTCAGATTGGGAAGATGTTTTTGTCCTATTCCTGTTTTAAAGCAAAGATAAGAGTCATCTGAAAGGACATACAATATCATTAAGAGAGAATTCATATGGATCAAACTATTATTATAACACCCAACAACAGTATTTACACAATAAATGTAATTAGAAGATAGAAAGTATCTGTGTTTATATCTTTCTTTAAAGTTCATACTATCCCTGTATTCAAAGGACAGATTCTGGTATTGGTCTGGCACCCATTAATTACAGACCGTCTTCCCTCATGAGAGGGAACTTGAGGCCAAGAATAAAGACAAACTTCCCAAGTGTCAGAAATTGCTACTGTCTGTGAGGAGTCTACAACTGAGATCCCTGGCCCAGTTACACTCCTTATACTGTACTTCAGAAAAAGAAGGCCTATGATGGTGCATTCTTGTTTGCTGCAGATTTGTTTTACTCCCATTTTTCCCTTTATAGTCTTTTAACTTTCTTTTCTTGTGTTCTCTCACTTATTTCCCAAAAGCCGTTTGTTATGTAACAGATGCATATGTGTTCCTGTTTATAAATATTCTAAAGTAACTGAATAAAATATGTGGAAATGTGGTGAGGGAGTGTTTCTAAAGACCCTAAAACCATACATTTGGAAATCGTGGGAGTCTGCTCATGTCTCCTGAGCAAAGGACTCCAAGGAAAAGACAGGGATACAGAATCTGGTCTTGGATGGTTGGATCCCATCCCATCTGTTCTACTCTCCATTTTTACTCTTTCCAAAATTGGAATGTTTGGTGTGATTGAGAATTACCTGGGGAAAATCAGTAGGGCACTGTGTGTAACTTTGTGATGCTATTACAGTAAACAAGAAGCTTAAAATCAAATTCATTACCAGGGAATTGAGTCCAGGGAACAAGGATTCATTAAAAAGTATGACTTTATAAATAACTGCACATAAACAGACTGTTTTGCCTTAGAGACTAATATATTTCAAAATTATTATCTACTTAAAATATTTTACCTAAAAGAATTCATAATTAGCTTTCAATATTTAAACAGTACATTAGAAATGAATGTGTATAAATATCAGGAATAAAAGCCACTTCATTACAGGATGAGCATTTGCTAACAAACCACATACTGGCTTTTGAATTTAATACTAATATGATTCACTATATCTGTTTTTTATAAAACTGAAATAAGGGTTTAGATAATAGCTACTATAAATATATGAAATGTCAAATTTATAAAGTAGTCTTTAAACATTTGTCTTTGGAGGAGTCTTGTTAAACTTAACTTTTATTAACTCAGGGAATCAACAAGAAATACAGTGATGCTGGTGAACCTTTGAGAATCCTTTATTTTATCACTTTTAATGCGTGTTTAATATTTAACATTCATCTTATTACAGACAGGAATTGTGAAATGCTTGTGCTGTTTCTAAACAGTTTTAAAGTTCAATGCACAGTCACAATTCAGAGGGGAGATTTCACACATTTATGGAAAATAAGTCATTTTTGCAGTAAAGTTGCAAAGTGTGAAAGAATTCTTGTTTTATCTGCCTTACTTATCATGTTTATGAGTTATTTTGCCTGGAAGTAAATTGACAAGTTGTCAATGAACAATAGACAGTGCCCTAGCTAGGCTTTTCACAGGTTCAGATGCCTTTGGGCAAAAGGGCTAAATCCGTAGTTGCAACCTAACATATGGAGCACAGAAAAAAGTGGCAACAGGGTGAGAGACATTCCCTGCAAAATGCATGTGGTTGCTGCTATCTAACCAATCTGCTTGGACCACTGTATATTATAAATTCATGTACCATTGCCTTGACATCCAGGAAAAGGTCTACTTGCCCTACCTAATAAGTTCATTCTCTTTCATCTCAGTGTACTTTGACCAATTTTGACAATTTAATATTTTTATTCCTATAAAGAACTACTATCAAATACTTCCCTTTGGTAATTAACATAAAAATAACACTTCATTCAAGGTGATTCTTTGTTTGAAGCTACTGAAGGACTTCCAAAGAAAGGAAAACAATCTTAATAAGATTGTCTGTGATTCAAGGGGGTTGGCCTAGGCCCTATCCCAAAGAATATGACAGACTTTGAAGACCCCCCAGGGAAGGCCTCACCCTCCCTAGGGTATGGGATAGGTAGGGTGTTAGTTGGGGAAAAAGGGGAGGAGGGGAGGGAGAGGGAACTGGGATTGATATGTAAAATAATTTTCTTTCTAATTAAAATAAAAGAATAAAAAAAGGAAAAAAAAGATTGTCTGTGATCAGCATTCATCCTTGGTTTCCACCTTTGCTCACCATATGTTAGAATTTGCTCACTATGATATCTCATGTCTTTTTCTCCCGAACCTATTTCATGACGATTCTATATTAAAATCAAATAATGAGGAGCAAGGTGACTTTTCAGTAGATGGCACTCTTTATTCTCAATCAGTGCTCTGAAGTTTTGCCCCTTCATTCACAGACAGGTGTTCTTTGAGGCTCCATCTCTTCCTCTGTCTCATTCATCAAAACAGTTAGAGGGGGTGTTTGGGGTAGAATCTATAGAATTCTAACTCAGAAAAATAAGAGGTCATTACACCTATGGCAAGCCTCTATTTTCAAAAATATTTACATTATGATTCATAACAGTAGCAAAATTGCAGTTACAAAATGGCAATGAAGATAATTTTATGGTTGCGGATCACCACACCACAAGGAACTGTAGTGAAGGATCACACCATTCGGAAGGCTGTGAATGCCTATTCTAGATCTGTCCCAGGTCCTGATCTCTATTCCACAATGACTCTAGTTTCCTCACAGACTCAGAGAAACTTTCTCTACTCTGTCCTCAGTATTATCATTTACCACTCATGCTATTGTTTGTCTCAAACTGCATTCTTAAAACAAGAAAATTATCCAATACTTCAATCCCTGTATATTTAGTTCCCAAATCCATTTTGCCTGTCTGAGTCTCGATGCTAACAATTTTAATGACAGTGCCATAATTTACTTCCTCTCATAATGTACTCCTTTGCTTATGATGAGGTTATAGACGGATAAATCCATTATAAATTGAAAATGGTGTTTGAAAACACATTTATTGCACCTAGTTTCTAAACATTGTAGCCTCCCAACTATAAGACATTGTAGAATATTAGTTGTTGACACCCATGGTTACGTGTCTGATTGTAAGTTGTGATTCACTGCCACTTCGAAGTACCTCCAGAAGATATTGTACCAAATTCTTATTGACCCAGAGAAAAAGATCAAAGGTCAAATCATAGGTAGTTATGGAGAGACAATGGTGTGAGGGGGAGACTGGAACAGAATGATTAAACTGAAGAAAGGCATAAATGGGGAGTAAAGGAGAGAAAATGGTGAGAGTCAACTAAAAATAAGGACAATCTTAGGAGTCATATAGAAACCTACTAGAATAGAAGCTTCTAATTGAGTTAAAAGAAATCAAAATGGAATCACCAAATAATGGGGAGACAAAGCCCAATTAAAAATCTCCTACCACCAATTGAAAATTGAAGTGCTAGAAATGGGTTACATTTAATTGAGTTGTTAGCCAAAAAAGCCCCATAGAAACCCTTAAATAACCCAGGTCATGTCAAGGCTATTGATTCCACTCCACAAAGGGATGGTAAGGCTCTATTACTGAAGGCAAAACTTACATATCTCATTGAACATATGGAAGTCAAGCTGGTGCCTATCTAGAGCCTTCACCATATTAAATAGTGTTCATGTGTTCATGGTACTAGAAGGTACACAGCACACTAGCAGAGGAGAAACATAAGCATTAATCCAGCTCCCAATTCTGCCATCTAAAACAATTACCTGACTGCATAATATGTTCATGTGATGGAGGCACAATTGTTATGGTAGTAACCAACCACTATTTGATTAGATTTTAAGCCCACTGGAACCCATGACTGACACTGCTCAGTTTGCCAAGAATCTGAAACTGTTTAAGCCTTGAACATTAGCAGACAACTAAAAGTGATTATTCTCCCAAAGGAGAATACAGCAATAAAATGATATACCCAAAGATTAGTGTCTTGTGCAATCACCATCAGAAAAGTTACCTCTTAATATGGAAACTAACACAGAAAACCCTAGCTGGACAATCTGTGGCAACTGAGAAACTTTGACTAATACTCAGTCATAAATGGGATTTATTCATTAAACCTCTCCCCAGAATGCAAAGAACTTTGCAGAAGAGGTATAGGAAAGATTATAAAAAGCTAGCAGAAACAGAAGACACCAAGGAATCAGTGCCTTCCAGAAACAATGGGATTGACACACATAAGAACTTATAGATAGTAGAAGCATGTACGATGTCTTCAGAGGTCAAAGCTAGATAGGGTCCCAGCACTGAGTGGAGGAAGTGGACATGAGCTTCTTAACCAAGAAACTATTTTAAATAGATAACCACTCTCAAAGGAAAAATTAGTTTTCTCCAATGGAGTCTCACTGTGTATCCAAACTACACTCAAGGACAGGCCAACTTAAAATTAATTCAGTGGTATTTGGGGGTAGGGGTTCAAATTTCATAATGCAACAGGCCACTCCTGACAGAAAACCAAGTAGGCTGCCTCCTCCTCTCTCTGTTCCTCCAATCACTAAAGAAACACCAGCTGCAACCTTCCATCACCCTTGCCCATATCCCCTGTAGATCCTACAGGACAACCCCTCCTAATCTCCCTGCCCCCACTTGTTGCCTTGTCCCAGACTCCTAATTCCAGCAGACTCTGCTAACCCAAGGTCTGAATTTCCCAGGGTAATGCACAGGCTGAAGACAGACCCATAGCTCTCCTAATGCACTTGAGATCCAACCACCTTATCTCATTCTCAGTTCTGAAGCTGGAAAACTACTGAGGTCTCTGTTTCCTCTCTGACAAAATCCTTCTCAAATTCTCCTTCTCTGACTCATCACAGTCACCCAGCTGACAACATCAGAAGGCATTCCCTGTAAACACACAGCTCAAGAGGCCAGTAAAACAGGCAATGCAAAGCTATCATAATATCCAAGAGACACACAAAGACTCCCAGGGAAAATGCTGCTGCATAGGATGAATCTGCAGAGCTTGCAGTGTCTTTGAAACAACTAAATAAAGGCAAGTCTTATAGGGTAAAAGCTCTTTAAAATGGTCTCATGATATTGGGAAAAGGATTGCAGAGCAGAGTTGTTCAAGCTACTTCATGGTGGGAATGGGCATATCAATGCTGAGTAGGGCCTGTCCTTGGTCTGCCCCATACTTGGCCTAGCTGGCCAAGTGGAAGCATTGAGCTGTTCTATTAGGAGAGAGGAGAGCTCAGGCCCAATGCAGAGAATGTATCTGGTGATCAGATCATTATAGAGCTGTGCCATGGCCAGAAGCTCTCTGCTGACCCTGACCCCAGGCACCCTGCCTATCTGTAAAAACACCCTGACTCTGGGAAGCAATAGGATATCTCAGAGAAATCTTAGCGATAGCTCAGTATTTATAGTGCTTCAGAAGCCAGAAACCTTAAACAAGATCAATGATTCCTTGCAATAAGTATTTGGGATATCTATCTATGTATCTATGTATCTATGTATCTATGTATCTATGTATCTATCTCTATAGTGTGTGTGTGTGTGTGTGTGTGTGTGTGTGTGTACCTATACATACATATATAGGTACACACACACACACACTGTGTGACACAAAACAGTTGGAAAGACTGCTTTGGTGAATAAATGTGGAATGAAGAGGTGGGAAAGATTACAGAACTAGAGACTCAGAGGCTAGAGCTACAGGCATGGGAAAGCAACTGGTGTTGGGGCAGGGTGTCACTGCCAGAAGGGTGGTGTATGGTAGCCTGGAGTTCTCCCAGGCTCTGCCCCTGAATTCACTACCCACCTATATGATTATCCTGGCTCAGAACAACAGCAGGATATCAGAGCAGGAGAAAGATTCATTTTCTGGTTTGGTCCTCTTCAAAAGGAGATAACGTGGGTGCCCATAGCTCATGCTGCTACCAGGGGTCAAGTTGGTGTTCATGGTTCCTGTTGTCTCCAGAGGAGACTATTTTGATATCTGTTATCCCGACTGTGGCAGGGCCCTTGTTGATGTCCTTGGTTCTTGCTACTCCAAGAAACCACCTGGAAGTTGATGAACTATGCTGTCATTGGCTGTTATGAGAAAAGAAATTTCTTTTTCTTTGGTATCTATAACTGGAACCTCATATTTAAGAATGAGAGACATTAAAGGCTTCTATGACAACATCATGCCTCCAGCCTCCCCTCCCCCAAATGCTCCCTATGGGCCAAACATTCAAACTAATGAGTCCACAATGGTTATACCTATTCAAAGTACCACAAAATTTTTGAAGAAATAAGATATCAGAGTATGGAAAGATCTTCCATGCTCATGGATTGGTAGAATTAATATAGTGAAAATGGCCATCCTGCAAACAAGTTAAAGAGAAATACAAAAGCATCCATAAATCCTATGGCCTACAGTCTGCCCTGCCTGAAAAATATATTAGGGCAATGCTGGCACAGAATTTGTGGGAGAAGCTAACCAATGTCTGATTTGACCTAAGGTGCACTCTAAGAGAAGGAACTCATACCCAACAGGGCTTGTGTTTCCAAGAAGCATATAAACATGTCTGAGAGAGAGAGAGTGTGTGTGTGTGAGTGTGTGTGTGTGTATGTGTGTGTGTGTGTGTGTGTAGTGGGTAAAAACAAACATCACTGGTCAAAATGTCAATGAAATGATTCCTAAGTGTATTCTGCTATACTTGTGCAACAGTCATCCAATCATCTAGCACTTATCCATTCATCATCAGAGAGGCTTCTACTGGCAGCAGATGGGAACAGAGCCCCACAGCCAGACATTAAATTGCAGGTCTCCATCAAATCCCTCCCATCACAGATTAGGGAATTGCATAGAAAATGAGGTGAAAAGATTGTAGGAGTCTGAGGGAATGGAGGACACCATGAGAACAAGAACCTCTAGATCAACAAAGCAAGGTGCATATGAGCTCACAGATACTAAAGCATCATCACAGGGCCTTCACGTGGTCTAAACCAAGTCCTGTATGTATGTATTTTACTATAGTATACCCTGATACTGAAACTCTTTAATGCAGTTCCTTAAGTTGTGGTGACCCCACAACCATAAAATTATTTAATTGCTACTTCATGACTGTAAATTTACTACTGTTATGAATCATAATGTAAATGTATGATATTTACCCAAAGGGGTTGCGACTCACAGGTTAAAAAACAGTCTATTATAGCTATAATGCTTTCTCTGGGCATTGTTTTATGTTAGTTATTTTTCTTATACATTATGGTTTCCAATAGTATGTTTTTATAGGTTTTCTATGTGTGCATGTGTCTTTGCCTATGTATGTGCTTCTTGTACTTTTCCTTGGTCTTTTTTTATTTGTTTGTTTTGTTCTATTCTTGTTTGCTTTTTCTGCTTCTTTTCAAAAGAAAGAGAGAAAAAGATCATGAAGTTGAATGTGTTGGAAGGTAGGAAGAATTTGGGAAGACATGAGAGAAGGAAACCATAATCAGAATATACTATAGAAAAAATCTATTTTCAATAAAAATAAAATAAATATTACAAAATTTAAAGGACAATTTCTACTGAATGCCTCATGGTTACATATCATGGCAAAGGAAAAAGACATAAATCAAATCACCATGAACTAAAGACCCTGGATATATAGAAAAACATTGTTCCTTGGAACCTGAGAAGAGCTTAAATTACTGGCCTTAGCTATTTTGGAAAGACTCTTGTGCCAAGCTTTGTTCATCTCTAAATTAAGTTCCATATCTAACACAAACTATGTTTATTAAGAATTTGCTATGTTATAACGGGATGGTGAAGAAAAATTCTCTCTAGATTAGTTTCTTCTGCCTCTTTATTAGTCTTCTGTTATAATGGTTTGAATAATGTCTGACCAAGTGTCAGTCCTTCCATCTATTTGCATCTGTCCCTGTTCCTAAGCTACTGTAGGAATTCAGGAAAATTCTCATTCTTGTGCTGTTAATCTTACAAGTTTAGAAACTCCTACTGTACCTATACCAAACAATCCCTTTACCTTACCTTGACTTCTTTTGATAATCTTCACAGCCACTTTTCAACCCACTCCCATTCCTTCAAGCCTCCTTCTGCTGAGTTCCAATGACATCATGGTTATTTTCCCTTTGTTTCCAAAGAATATAGAATCTGTGGAGTCAATGTCTCAATGCCTTACCCTGAGAGTCTCAATTTTTCTTTTTCAAACAATGGTGTCCTACTCATTTCCAAGGCTAACTTCTTCACCTTCTGTACTTTATGCCATTCTTAATCTACCCAGAATTGCTATGAAGAGCTCATAAATATTTGAAGATATCCTCATTGCTATGTGGATCCAATTTTAATGCACAAAGTAAGGAAAAGCCTTATCGTCTCGAGTTTGCAACTTAAACTTTACTTGGCCTTTCCTTTCAACCTCTACCCTTTGCCAGATTTTGCAACAGTTTATAGAAATGAAGTGATTTATATTTTATTTCTTATCCTTATCTTCTCACTGGAGGTCAGTGCTAATAAGTGAGGAAATGACAAGGAGGAAGGAAGATGCCAAGCAAGGGAGAAAAGAGTTTGTCAGGAAAAACCTATAAAATGAAATATGTTAGCTAGATAAGCAATTGCTGAATGATAATCTCTTTGCAAACAGATATACTCTAAGATAGTGTCAAAATTAATTAAGACATAGAAAGCAAGTAGGATTACAAAAATGTGCTTATTGTTCAAATCCTCATTCCCTACTAAAATGAATTATCCAAGGTACATAGTTTAATAAAGTTATACAAAGGTTAAGTCATAAAAAATAAACACCATATTTTTATTTGAGGTTTGAAAGCCATCACAAGCCCCATGTAAAGGCCCAAAATTCACAATGAAGGAATAACATTGCCAAAGAGATAAGAGTTGTATAGTTAAGCATAAATACCTTTCTGGAAATATAAGTGGAGGAAAGGTATTTACTCAAATGTGTTATTATAATTATATTATAGTATAATACTTCCTAGGTAATTTTATATTTGTCTTCTCTTTTCTCTCTATCTGTTCTCCTTCTTTCCCTTAGTCTATTTTTGCTATTATCATTTTGTCTGACTTTACTTTTCCCACCCTTTCATTCCTTCTTATTTCAACACCACTTACCCATTTGTTTCTAGAGATCACAAGAAATAGAGTAAATTAGCATATGCCTGCTGTTCTCATTTTACAAATGAGGAAACTGAGAACTTAAGGGTCACACTCCACATTTCATGGTAGCTGGAAACAGATCCTTAAACCTAAGTTTCAAGCCTCCTAAAATTATTCCAGTATTATTTCCATTATACCTATAACTAGTTCCATATCAGTCCTTCAAGGTCCAACTTGCCAGCAGGGAAGCATTTCAAGGATCATGAGAATAAGTCAATCAATGCACTCCAATAGTCAAAGGATGTATTCAGTACGTTCTATGACTCTGCCTTATGCCTAATCTTTCCCATCATGAAAGGATATTAGCCCTTAACCCAAGTACAGTTTCTCAGGTTCCCTTTCTATCACTACACCACAATCCTCATTACTCTACCCTGTCATCCCTTCTGAACATCCTCATCATTAGCACAAACTACCATGCCCATCCATAGGCTATGGATTCTACTTTTACTCTCCATAACATGTACTCCCTTACAGTAGTCCATATAAGATATATTTATTATATTACTGTTTGTACTATTTATTGTATTATTCTTCCTGTAAGACTAACATCTCCCTGAGAATAAGGAATTTTTTTCTTTATTTCATCTGTGTATTCTAGGCAGCTAAAAAACAAAGTATGGGTACATTGTAGATAGTCCATATTTGAAATGGTAGTTAACTGAGTGAATAAGACAAACTGACTGTCACACATAATGCTTTTCCCTTATGATTCCTAAAGACCCATGGGTATGATCACACTCAACATAAACTTAATATGAAAAAGAGTTCAGTTGCCCAAATTATTTGCTTTGCTTCTGTGGTGAGGATGACAGGGAGAAATGACAAGGGAGTGGAGATATTAGTAGAGGGATTAAGGTATGAGAAAGAAGAGGTGAAAAGAGGATATGTAGAGAAAGAGAGAGACAGAGAGAGACAGAGAGAGAGAGAGAGAGAGAGAGAGAGAGAGAGAGAGAGAGAAAGAGAGAGGTGAGAGCTAGTGTCAACAAAATACTTAACATGTATATTTTCCAGTTTTAAATCATGAAAGTGAATTTTTAGGTGCAACAATTTTTAGACCTCCTTCTTAGGGTTTCTGATACCAATCACAGATCCCTCTCCAAAAGCAAATGAGTTTTCATAAGTAGAAATTGAAAGATCATACTTGCTTTGTTTTTACTGTTGGGAAAATGTGTTGGAAATCAGTCAAAAACTAAACCAGAAACAAGGTTACTATTCCTTTCCCCATGTCAACATTTCCTACCTAGTCATGGGATGAGCAGCTGGGCAAGGACTGACCTATTGTTCAGTATGGTTCCCACTGGGCTTGCTCTGCAATGCAGCAGAGCTCTGCCAGCTACTAGAAGGAAAGGCCTGAGGAGGACTGCAGAGCCAGGAGGTACAGGGGCTCATGCTTAGTCATCTGTTCCTCCAGCTCTGTGGGAGAGGGCTGCTAGAAACTTCCTGCCAAAAACTTCCAAGAGGGCAAAAGTTCCTATTTAATGGGCCATAAATTCCTGAGGTTTCTTATGACATTTCACCGGGTCACAGCTTCTTTAAAAAATAAATAAATAAATAATAGTCTACAGTCATGAGGTGCCAAGATTGCTTCAACAGTTGACCTTAGGCCTTGTCTATGCTGACCTCTTGAACCTATCATCCCCTTCAATGCTGGAAACAGGAGCCAGGAAGCATCCCTTTACAGAAAAATAAAACTAACCCACTCAGGAAAGGGCCAGTCAATCAGTCATGCACTGAGAAGGAAAGTTAATATTCCCTTTCATAAATTACAGAAAATAGAGGTAAAAATACACTCATGACATTGCACCTAAGAGACAAACAACTTTGACTAACAGCAGGTGCAGAATCTGTGTGTTAAAACAAAACTGAAACATGAAACCAGAATCTTTTATAAAAGAAAAATAGACAATATCATCCATCCAACTGTCTTTATTCCCTCCAATAATATCTCCTTAAAATGCTACCACATTTCTTGAACTCAGCTTTAGGGTAACCTTGTAAGAGAAATTGTAATGTTAGTTTCGAGGGCAAGGACTCTGGCCTACATAGGCCTCCAGATGCCCTTGAAGACTGGATTCAGTTCCAGGACCCAGGGCTTCCAGGAAATTACTCTGTAGTATGAAGTCACAGGAACATCAATATTCCTTGATATTCAGAGATTCTAAACAGGATCAGTGTTTGCAAGGGGAAATAGGATAAAAGAAAAAATGATGACTTGCTAACATTTTAAACAGTCAATGGCTTTTTAATGTTAAAAAAGTAATTTGAACGATAACAATAAAAGATGCTCATACCCCATCTCTGGAAGCTGTGAACATGTCTCACAACATGTGAAAGGAATCTTTAATTGAGATTAAGCTTAATCTATCTTGAAATGGAGAAATTGTCCTCCATTATTTAGTTTAATTCACATAGTCACAAGTGTTCTTCCCATAGGAAGGTGAGAGGACAGAGTAGGAAAAAAAATGAAATGACTGGAGAATCAGAGATCAAAGTGATGATGCTGTAAGACAAGGTATGCCAACCGCGAGACTCTAGAGGTGAGCAGAAACAGAAATGAATTCTCTTCTGGAACTATGATCTAGCTATTACTTCTAAATTTAAATATTTTTTTCTGTAATGATAAGGGAATTTGCTAAGACCCAGGAAGCTCATGGGTCCCTCCTCAAATTTCATAAGCATTGTACAAATGCTGGAGGAGACTGGGGCACAATTGCTCACAAATTGTTCAGGGGAATTCAGTGATGTCACTTTTGTGAGTTATCACTCACATCGAGGTGGTTTTCTGGTGGTGCAGTTGCTTCTGGACAGCGTGTGTTCCTCTGCAAAACCTCATAGAACTCATTGGCTCTCATGGTGGAATCATTTCATTAGTATAGGGTTGGTTGGCTCTTTGGGGTAAGACTTCTTCCTGTGTTTCAGAAAAATTCACAAAAAAGTCTCCAGAGGAGTTGTCCCTGTGGCTATCTCTCTATATACTTCCCACATCAGCTACAGGTGGATAAATATGTGGGTTTTAAAATATTTATATTTCCTATTTACTGGCGGTATATTTCTTATTTATTGGTGGTATGCATGTGCCGGGCATGTGAGTGGGGGTCAGAGTCTAATTTGTAGGAGCCAGTTTTCTTCCAGGATATGGGTCCTGAGTATTAAACTCAGGTCCTTAGGTTTGGAAGCAAGTATCTTTATATTGAATATCTCAAGCTCCTTATGTGAGGTTTTTTTTTTTTTTATGGTTTTAAAGACAGGGTTTCTCAGTGTAGAAAAGTCCGACTGTCCTAACTCACCAGGCTGGCCTCAAACTCACTGAGATTCAACTGCTTCTGCCTAGCAAATGCTGGTATTAAAGGCATGTGCCATGTGCCATCACCAAACTGCTTTTTTAAGTCACTGAGTTTGAGGAATTTTATTACAACAGGAAAATAAACCTTGATATCAAGATTGTATCAGAGGAAATTATTTCATAATTCATTTGGTGTCAAGGAACACATGAATTTAGGTATTAAATAAAGCCCTGAAGTTCATTATTTATTTAACAAATAAACACTGTGTACTTTTGAAATAAATAACAACAAATGAAGATATTCTTAGAACTTTATAACTTCACTTTACTGATTGTATCACTAACAACCTGTGTCTGTCTGTTGCCTTAAAGCCAGTTTTGTAGGACATACTCTGAAACATCTACTCTATAGAATATCCCACTAATTAAACAGATATCTAGAGATTTATACTTAAGCTGAATTTAAGGATTCATCATTTGTTGAGTTTCCTTATTGGGTTATACAACACCAGCTTTTCAGCCCTGAACTCATGTACATACCAGCAACACTAAATGGCTTCAGAAAGTTGTATTTATATACCTGCTTCTGCCTCCCACATGCTGCAATTAAAGGCATGTATTTTATAACACACATTATATATGTGTGTTAACAATAATAATAAAAAAAGGATTGATAAGGATTATGGAAGAAATGTAATAATTATATTTTAATTGAATGTTTTGAAAATGAGGAGAAAATAAAGAGAACCTTCCAATGTGATGGCCACTAACATTGAGCCACACCTTAGTCCTGGCTGTCTTCAGATTTCCTGAAGATGCTCAGTTTAGTTTGCACCTATGTCCATAGTTGCTACTCTTAAAATACAAAGTATTAACATCTAAGTCACCTTAATAACCAATATCTAAATTAAAATATCACCACATGTCCCCTTATTAAACCAAATTACATGGGTTTTATTTCTTAGACTTCCAACATTTCTGTATGTTGGTTTGTTTTTTATGTTATGTCTTTATATCTCTTCTGCCTCAACAGTGAAATTTTCTTTCCTTTCTAGATTCCTCTAATAGTCAATTCACAGACAAGCCCACTTATCTTTTTCTCTAAGGCTCTTGCATGTATGTTTTCTCTCACTTTCTCAATAGCCACAAATAGCTGCCAGGACCACCATTCTGTTTTATCAAAAATACGTGTACCACCTCTTCAACATCCTTCTTTCTGCCTTGCCAACTTAGGATTATTTCTCTACATTCAGTTAGAAAATGTTTGCAAAATGAAAACTTGACCATACCGATGTTACCTTGCATAAAACCCTCCTAACTCCCATAGCCCTCATCTCTCTCAGGGTAAAATTGAAAACTGTTTTATATAGCATTAAAACACCTCTTGATCTCATTTCTTCTCATTTATAGCTTCACACCTCAAATTCCAGTCTACCACAGTTTGTTTGTTTGTTTGTTTTTAAAGTTTTACCAGAGGTTGTAGAACATGCCTTTAATTGCAGCATTTGGGAGGCAGAAGCAGGTAGATTGTTATAAGTTCCTGACCAACCAGTGCTACATAGTGAGACCCTATCTTAAAAAACAAAGGCTTTTCAAAACACTGTGTCTTTTACCTAACTTTATTTATTTATTTTATCTATAAACATTTTCTTCACTGGCAAGTTTTATTCCTGCCTAACTCATACTCATCTATCAAGACAAAGCTTGTATGTCTATTTCCTCTGTAAACTGCTGTGTGATCTGGTCCACACTGTAACTTTATAGCAACTGGAAGGTCATTGCCTCTTTATAGCCTCATTTCTGATGTTCGCCAATTCTTTAAATCAAATAAACACTTCTATTTTAATACTAGGTGGGCTGCTGTCTGTTAGATTCATCTAGTGATTTCTAACTACTTTCCCAACTGTAGAAGTAGACTTTTACTTTTACAATTCTGAGCACTCATGTCCAATTAGGACATACTCAACATATCCTTTCTGCACCTTGGCCTATGCTTGCAGACCCTGTAATCCCCAGTGCATAACTCAGATTCTCTCACTTCCAGGCCTTCTGTTATGCGTTATGTGTCTGCAATGTATTCCCTACATTCTTGCCCATAAACACTCCCTTTTTTCTAGTACTTCATGAGTTTTCTTTTTCCACTGAGCCATCCTATGAAAACACAATCACTTTAGCTCTGATAACAATGCAACAAAATGATTGAGTGGGTGGAAATCTCTTCTTTTCCCCTTTAGTTTGTAGTTTTCCTCCTTCATAACTCTAAAAAAATGGTATCTTGCCTATTCTATATTTTATGCTGTAAAATTCATATGCTAAAATATCTGAGTGGTATTGATAATATTTAATGTTCTACCTCGGTTGTTGTGGTTGAAACTCTGCTATAAAAAAGTAATATGATATATATCGGTACAGCTGAGGATATTATCATCTTAATATTATTTGCTGTTTTGTTATCTGCAATCTTAAGACCATGTGTCTTAAGAAATATTCGTGCAAACATGAATTTGGGAAATATTATAATCATTGGCCATAAAGTTGATAACAAAGAACAAATGATATGTGGAAAAATGCAAATTAGACTTGTCAGTTATATGTAGAAGACAATTGTAATGTTTCTTGATGTCAGTGTCTTCTATTTGACAAGGGTAAAATAGCTAAACTGGTTGATATTATCCTAGTAAAAGTGAATGGGGGTGGTACAGGGAAAGAGAATCAGCAAGCAAGAGGAATTATGTAATGCTATTAATAGATTTATAGAAAATAATGAACACAGTATATTTTAATGTCTTATAAACTGCCAAGTTATTAATGATCTGGAGAGAATATTTTCAATTTCTCAATTATAATTTCTTCCAACTTTAATTAAATATCCTCATGCAACAATGAAACACTTTTTCTACTGCTCTTGGTGAATATAGATTAGTGAAGGAAGGACCCAGAGACAGTGAAATCCCCTTTCACAGGAGTACCTAACATGAATCAAATGTGAACTAAGCATGGCAGCTGGCTCAGGCTCCAGCAGGGTTAGGAATGCTAGAAAGAAGAAAGAAGCTCTGGCAACGCCTCCCTGGCTAGTGGTTATCTAAATTTGCTCAGAGAAGTACCTCACAATAAAAGCCAATAAAGTTTAGAATGTCTTATTTTCTTGCAATTACCATTGGCCATGTGTAAGTACTTAGAGTTGGTAGCAATATTGACCCAGATTTTTTTATGTTTTGTGTTATTTTCCAAAAACCTATATTAGTCATTACAGAAAATGTAAAACTCAGAGTGCTGGCAGATTTTTAGACAATGCTTTAAAAATATATTTCCTTTATGATTCTTCCAGAAAGTAGTAAGTACTCTTGGATATCACTCTTCTAAGAAGTATAATAGTATTAAAACTTACTTCCTGAGAGTGTAAATTATAGATATTTTTAAAGGAAGACACTTAGTAATTTGATTAAGCTACATTTCTAAAATTAATTTAAATCTAGCAAAAAATGAAACATTTTGCCATAGCAATTATGTGGAATTGTATGCATGCCTTGACAAGTTTTTAAATTGAACAGAAATATCTGCCTTGTTAGAGGTTTTTAAATGTCCTGGCTAAGTTTTCCTTAATTATTTCTCTCCTTCTGTCAGCTGTGTTATTGCCCTACTGGCTTAAAGGTTAAACAAAGTACTAGATCTGTCAAAGTGAAAGAAACCAACTGGTGAAGAACTATCAGAAGGTAATCAGTGCTAATAGGTACATAATGGCTAACAGGGTTCTGTTTGCACTCAGATACATCACCACAGGCAGAACATACTTTTCACTGATGTCCTAGTTAAAGAAAACAGAGACCAAGCCAGGAGTTCTGAGGCTAAAAGTAAGTATGTAGATAGTTCTCATACCCAACACCCACTGTAGGATAGAAAGCTGATAAAACTCAAATTCTTGAAAATGACAGAGAGAATGAACTTGGTATTTGTGTGATAAAACCATTATTTTAGACTATAAATTACCAATATTTCCCTTACCTGTGTTCATTTTTAAATTAACAGGATCCCCATAAGAGACAAAGTTTTCTTTCATGAACATGAAAGATCGAGTGTCTCTCATAGGCACTATTCAAGCAGCAGTCACTTCAGAACATGACTTAAGCAAGATAAATCACTTAAAGTAAGACAGACATGAAACTAATCACAAAGATAAGCAGCGCTCATAGGGTACTTGGGCTCTAAAATAATTCTTCCAGGGATTTTCTTTCTTTTAGTGTTTATGAGACATCTCCCTAACTGATTGCTTTCCCTAACCTATTAACAAACTGAACATGAGCTCCAAGTCTTGCTCTCTGTCCTGAGCACATCCACACTGTAACTGTTGGTGGTGTGGAGGTTTATTGCAACATCATTTTGACAATTTTCTGTTGTGGCTTCAGTGCTTACAAAGCTTAGTGTAAAAAATAACGCAAAATAGCAAAGCATCCATTTACTGAGTGGTGAAACTATTTCTTCTTAGAAGCTCTTGTAATAGCTGACAGGAAATAAAATCTAAGATCCATGCAAAAAAATAAAAATAAAAAAACATTGGGCTACTAAACAATAATAGTTACATCTTCTGGAGTCCAGTGAAAAACCACAAAATAAAGGTTGAATTTTCTATTATATGTATCCATAGGGCTTGGAGTATAACATCACCTCTGTGAACCACAACAACACAATACGTGTCTTTGATTTCAATCAAGTAATATTCATACAGACTATAATTGGAATGTTCTTTGGGCAGCCAATCAGCTCCCAAATAAAGACATGGAAACTTATTATTATCTATGAATGTTTGGCCTTAACTTAGGCTTGTCCCACTAGCTTTTTTAACTTAATTTTGACCAGTTTCTATTCATCTATGTTTTGCCTCGGGACTTTTTACCTTTCTATCATCTATATGTCTTACATTCCTGCTTCTTTGGTGTCTGTCTGGCTGGCCCCTGGTATCTTCCTGTCATCTCCTTTTCTTTCTTCTCAAAGCCTAACTTCATCCTCCTACTTTCCCTGCCCACAAGTTCTGCCTATAACACTTCCCTTGCTATTGGCCACTCAGCTTTTTATTAAATCAATCAAGTGCCTTAGACAGGAAAGGTAAAAGAGCAACACATCTTTACAGAGATAAACTAATATTCCTGGACATATAGACTGTTTTAAAACTGTGTTCAGTGTAGGAAGAATTTGAGGTTGCAGACACTACATGATGCTGCTCAGCATATACAGTCCTGTGATATAGTCTTTTATTTTTTAGTTTTTAATTGTTCTATTAGGCATAAATACTGTGGAACTGTATTCAAAGCAAGTGATCTCTCTAAACTAGAAACAAAAATATCATAAAAGAAGAAATATATAATAGTACAAGCCTTTTCCTGTTCAATCCTTCCACATGTGGAGAATACAAAACACAAAAACAAAAATATGTTCATTACGCTCCAATAGAACAGGTGCTTAACTTTAGATCACTCTCCAAGTGGATGGTTATTTGGGAGTAATACTTTCATGGACATTGAGCTAACATTTTATAATATTAAACAGAAAGTGCATCAAAAAACAGCCACTGTATCATGAAAGAGGCTACTTACATGCATGAACTATGACATATGCATTATAAGGCTATGGTATTCATTTTTGAGAGCTAAGAATAACATGTAAGTATTCATTCCCCCATAGAATTAATCATCATTTTCACCTATGCATAGAAGAGATTTTGTTCTACATTTCTGGAAAATAAATTGATACGTATTGTTTGTTCTCTCTTTTGCTCTTAACATCTATCAATCTAAGTACAAGCAAAGATTAATGAGACAATAACCCTATGAACATTTTTATTTTCATGATAAATTCATTTTCATGACTGCTATTTCCAAATATGTTTCTTATTATTCCAGTGAATATATATATATATATATATATATATATATGAAAATAGTAATTACATTATATGGGACAATCTATTTCTCTCCTTTAAAGCAAGTGAGTTTATCAATGGACACTTAATTTTTTATTAAAAATGAAAAATTTACATTGGAAACAAAACAAATTCAACAAATGCTGTAGGCCAAACTAGATGGTTCACTTAGAAGATTCCAGGTAGATCCATACTTATCACCCTGAACAATCAATTCCAAATGCATCAAGGACCTCAATATAAGACCAAATACCCTGAATCTGATAGAAGGCAAAGTTGGGAATAATATTGAAGTCATTCACACAGTAGTAGACTTCCTGAACAGAATACCAATAACACAGACACTAAGAAAAATTAACAAGTGGGACCTCATGAAATTGAAAAGCTTCTGTAAGACAAAGGACACTGACATTTGAACAAAGCAGCAACCTACAGGATAGGAAAGATTTTTTACCAACTAAACATTTGATAGAGGGTTAATATCTAAAATATATAACCAGAAAGAACTAAATATCCAGAAAACAAATAACCCAATTAAAAATTATGTGCGTCACTGCCAGAGAAGCTAGTAAACAAGAAGGACCCTAAGAGAGACATACATGGTCCCCTGGAGATGGGGAAAGGGTCAAGATCCCCTGAGAAAATTGAGAACACAGGAAGAGGGTTGGGGGGGAGGGGACTACAAGAATGAGAAGGGAAGAGGTCATCAGGGAGCAGAAAGGTTGAGTCAGGGGAAGAATAGCAAAAAGGATATGTGATAGGTAGGGTTTTAGTAGGGGGATAGGAGGAGGGGATGGGAGGGAGAAGGGAATTGGGATTGTCATGTAAAACAATCTTGCTTCTAATTCACATTAAAAAATGATTTAAAAATTAGGTGGCCCACACTCATAAAGACAAACATAGTATGTATTCATTCATAAGTGGATATTAGGTGTAAAGTAAATGATAACCAGACTACAATCCACAGCTTCAAAGAAGCTAGGTAACAAAGAGGACCCTAAAAGGGACACATGGGTTGCCATGAGAATGGAAATTAGATGAGATCTACAGGGTAAACTGAGGTGGGTAGTAAGAGAGAGGGAGATGAATACAGGAGGGAATGAGGTGGCTGAGGTGGACAGAGATGCAATGGAAGAGCAACAAACAGAGAATTCTAAACAGGAAATACAAATGGTTGAAAAACACTTAAGGAAATGGTCATTGTCCTTCCTCTTCATGGAAATATATATCAAAACTATTTTGATATTTCATCTTAACTCCTGTAAGAATGGCTAAGATCAATAAAACAAATAACAGCTCATACTAGCAAGTATAAAGGAAAGGGGGAACACTTATTCATTGCTAGTGGGAATGCAACCCAGTGCAACTACTATGGAAATCAATGTGGTAGTTCCTTGGGAATCTTGGAATACAACTCCCTCAAGATCTAGCTATACCACTCTTGGGCATATACTCAAAGGACTCTACATCCAACTACGCAGACACTTGGTCAGCCATGTTCATTGCTACTTTATTCATAATATCCAATTATGGATATTATGAATAAATGTCCATCAACTGATGAATAACTAATAAAATATAATACATTTACACAATAGAATATTATTCAGCTGTTTAAAAAATAAAATTTGGGCCAGGCATTGGTGGAGCATGCCTTTAATCCCAGCACTCGGGAGGCAAAGGCAAGTGGATCTCTGTGAGTTCGAGGCCAGCCTGGTCTCCAGAGCGAGTGCCAGGATAGGCTCCAAAGCTACACAGAGAAACCCTGTCTTGAAAAACCAAAATGAAATAAAATAAAATTTGCATGTAAATGGATGTATATATGGAGAAAAAGAAATCATCCTGAGTGAATTAATCTAGACCCCAAAAGACAAATATTCTGTTTTCACTTTTATGTGAATATTAGCATGTAAGCCTCCAATAGACGTCCTATGATCTGTATAACCATAGAGGTTAGATATCAAGTAAGTGACTGGGAATTAAGGAATAGTATCCTTTGAAATAGAGTATATAGTTATGGAGAAAGAGAAGGAGACTAGAGTGGGAGGATTAAATGGGGATACGGATAGAAGAAAGGAGTAAGGTAGGGAATATGGGAAAGAAAAGAACCCTAAAGGTCATTTGAGGGGTTATACCAAAACCAAAAATAATGGGGGAGAGAATGCCCCAAGAGACATCTTTTACCACCATTTGACACATCTAGTAACAAGAATTGGTTGAGTTGTTGGCCAAAGAGGCCCTTAGAAATCCCAAACATCTCAGGTTTTTGGTTGCACTCCACAAACTGATGGTAAGTTTCTATTGTTGGAGGCAACACTTACACGTCTCATTAAACATGGAGACATTTAGCTACTGTTTAGCTGGAGCCTTTACCTCTACTGACCAGTGTTCACAGTACTGGAACATTCTCTGCATGCTACCAGGGGAGAAAGGCAAGTATCAACACATTTACAAATCCTGCCATCTACAAAATGACTTCCTGCATGATATACTGATGCAAAGTAGCACATATGTTATGGAAGTAACCAGCCACTCTCTGGCTGGATTAAAATCCACTCCACAAGATGAAACTCATGCCAGATACTGCTCAGTTGGCCCAAAACCTGAGATTGGATAGGCCATGGGCCTAGAAGAAAACCAGATACCATTGTTCTGCAAAGGAACTTAACAATAAAATGAATCCTAAGAATATATGCTATACCCATAGATACTGTTCTACTCAGCCATTAAAAGAAGTTTCCTTTGTAGCAAGTGGGAATTACTACTGAGAACCACAAGTGGACAAAATGTGCAGACTGAGAAATTTTAGAACACTCCGTCTTCAATGTGATGTCTCCTTGAAACCCATCCACTCATGGCTTAGGGATCTGTGGGAAAGAAAAGCCAGAAAGATTTTTAGAGACAGAGAACATAAATTACTACAGGAAAAAGTGTCTTTCAGACACATGAAACTGATGTACCTGTGAACTCACAGTCTTTGCTAGCATGCACCCTGCCTGCACAGGTTAAATCCAGATGGGTTCCCAGTGCAAAGAGAGGGGAGTGGACCTGGGCTCCATCTCTTAACCAAAGAGCCATCTACAATAGTACCTACTTTTAAAGCAAAAATTTCTCCCCCCAGTAGAGTTTCTCTGAGTATATTAACTACACTAACGATAGGCCTGAGGACCAGTAGCAGATGACCAACACAAAGAGAACTCAATGGTATTTTTGTGTATGTTTTGTCTCATATTCCCTTGTTTGTTTAGGCTTTTTGTTATTACTGGTCTGATTTTGTGATTTTATTTGTGTGTGTGTGTGTCTGTCTGTTTCTTGTGTTTTGTTATTATTGTTGTTGGCTTTAAAGTTTTATGTTTGCCTTTGATTTTTATTTTGTTTTGTTTGGAATGGAACAAATTCTTTATTGGTAGTTCACATCCTAGAAAACATCAGTGAATTCATAGAGGAGGAAAAACCATACAAATGTAATGAATGTGACAAACCCTCCACCAAGAAATGCAATCCTAAAACTCATCAGAGAGTTCATAAAGGAAAGAAAACCTACGAATGTAATGGATGTGACATATCCCCTACCTATAAAGTCAATCCTGGAACTTATCAGAGAATTCATACTGGAGACAATACCCAAATATGCCTTTGTTTTCTAAAGAGAGAGAGAAAGGAAGCGCATAGAGTTGGAAGGATAGACCTGTGGGAAGAATATGAAAGGAGTTCATAGTAGGGAACTGTCATAGGAATATATTGTATGAAAAATTTCATTAAAAAGAAGGAAAATTAATATGAGTTTATTTCTTGCTCTTCCATAGAGAGAAATAAGTTGCAAAGTCAAAGTTACCAACTCTTATTGACATAGGTAAGTATTTTATAAAAGAAATTAAGTCAGTGATATGAAGAGGCTTAATAAGTAAAATTCAGGAAAGGACTATGTGATGGTAATATTTTTCTTAAAACACATGTAATTCATATATTTACTTAGAAATAGTACATGGTCTATTAGAAAAAGACAGATATTGGATCATGCTGTGGGTTTATTAAGATGCTAAAGCTAATCATGACAGATCAACTTTCATAACTATTTACCTTAAAATATGTAATGACACTTTGAAGCTATAATCTTCTCAGTCTTTCACTATCTCTTTAAAAGATTTTGGCTTGAAAAAATCATCTTCTACAATTAAGGATGAGTACTGGAGAGATGGTTCACTGGTGAAAGCCACAAACTACTTTTACAAAGACCTGAGTACAGCCCCTGCATCAGGTGACTCATACCCTCCTGAACTTTAGTTCCAAGAGATCTGACCCCTCTTCTGTTCTCCACTGGCATCTGTGCACATATGCACACTTAAAATTAATTGAAATCTCAAGGATAATGAGGAATATGGTACACATGTCTAAGAAAAGATATCAAGTAGTGTCAACTGTGTAATAGAACTTTCCTTTGGGTTGCCAGCCCCAAATAATGACACAGAGACTTAGTATTAATTATGAAAGTTTGGGATTAGCTTAGGCATGTTCCAATAGCTCCTTTAGCTTAAATTAACCCATTGTTTATCAATCTATGCTCTACAATGTAACTTTTACCTCTCTCCCATTTTGTGTGTCTGACTTCTTTTGCTTCTCATTGGTGTCTCCCACTTCCCCTCTCTCTCTGCCCATAAGTCCTGCCTAGCTATTGGTCATTTAGCTTTTTATTAAAGCAATCATAGCAATATATCTTCACACAGTGTTCAAATATCCAACAACACAACTGCAAAGGGTCTGAGTATTAAACTTGATATCATGATTTAACCCCATCTACTTCCTTTATTCCATACTGTTCTGCAAAAGTAGAAACCCCATCAAACCTACTGGCAATATAATGCTTGTTTGTTTGATGGTTTGTTTTTCCACCAAACTAAGACCAGTTGACATCATTAAGAGGTTAACTCTTCTTTTGATCTTAAGATTTGAAAGGAATACACCTCTTCACTTTGGGAGTTAGAAGTATAATTGTCCTGGAGGCAACCACACTAATAGATGGCCTTACTGAAATCTGACACACATGGTTTGTTACATAGCATATAACAGAAAAGCGACTGTATGGATGGCTCCCTATGACATATTAACGCATGGAGAACAACTGCATCCTGACTTCCTATAATAAACAAAATGGCAATGTTAGAGAAATTACTTGGGAGGTGAAGGCTTGGTAAAGAATGTTATTTTTCATTAATAGCCTTTGATTAAGTTTGCATTATCTTTTCACATACCTGTATTCTCCCCCTTTACTAACCAATACTAGTAGAGCACCTTTGGTAGAGTGCCTTTGGGAGTTTCTTTTTAAAATATTTTTGAGATTATACTATAATTGCATCATTTCCTTCTTCTCTTTCCTCCTTTCAAATCCCCTCCTTTATGCTCCTCCTTGCTCTTTTTCAAATTCATTGATTTCTTAGTCATTAATTATTACACTCATATATGCATATGCATACATACATGCAATATACTTATATATACCTATCTACATATATACACATAAATACAACATGCTCAGCCTGAATAATGTGAACTTTATGAATGTTCCCATGTTACCTTTTGGTACTGGGTAACAAATTTGCATACTCTTCCCTGTGGGACCATTTTCCCCATTTTCAGCATTCCTTATTTGCCTACAGTTTGTTGACTTATGTTGAGGCCTCTTGGGCTTTCTTTTGCCTCTTCATACTACCATATCTATTGTTGCTGCCCTAGTTCCAGCTTATGTTTAGGCAGTCAGGCTTGTGAGATTGTATGGGTTATTTGCTATGCTGGTTATTGTTAAGTTACATAAGTATCACTTCTGGGAAGAAATGTTTTTTGCTCCCCATCTGTGTAAGCTTGTGTGGGTTCTTTGGTACCATTAAAGCTTCTGGTGTTTATAGAGACACAACCTCATAGCAAACTCTCTAATCATCTGACTCTTATAATCGTCCTGATCCACTTCCTTAATTGATCTTTGAGCCTTTGATGCAGGAATTGTTTTGAAGATATATCCATTAAGACTGGACTCCATTACTCTGCATTTTGACTGGTCATTGTTTTTCTGTAATAGTTTTCATTCATTTGTAAAGATAAATTTCCTTGATGATAGTATCAAGATGACAATATTTCTGTTGAGTATAAGGATAAATATGTAGAATATATTTAGGGATTATATTGGTTTAACAAAGTGGAAGTTGTGGGTTCTCCTTCAAGGTACAAGATTTCACCAGTCCAGGGTAGTAAGGTACTAGCCATGATTTTCCACTTGTTGAGATGGTCTTAAATTCAATTAGAGGTCTGTTGGTTACTACCACCATATGTTTGCCGTTAGTGCACTCTTGGGGTTGTTGTGCTATGCTCGTTATTGTTGAGGTACATAGGTGTTACAGCTGAGAAGGATGGACGGTTTCTTTCCTCTTTTGGAAGCTTGTATAACTCCCTTTGGTACCATGAAAGGTAATGCTCAGAAGGGATGATTACAGGTCAGTTCTGCTTCAGTGAACCCTGGGCCTTGCATCTGAATGAATTACATGGTGCCTTCAGCAGTAGGGACTTATCTTCCTCCCCTAGGAAGCAACCAAAAGCAACAGCAATAGCATATAATGTTTCAGAAATCTCTTGGACATCTCTGACCAAAAACTTAAAAGAAGTCTTCTCCTGCCTGGTGTTAAAAATGTTGAGAGGTGACCTTCGCCTCATTGAGAAAGCACTATCAGCAACATGAAAGAATACCATTCACAATAGAAATGTATCTATATACATAGACTTCTATGTGCTATAGGGTTTTTTTAAAGTTAGATAGTTAATTCCTTCCTTGTGACTTTTTTAGACATCCTTACTATTATTTTATCCTTGTTTCTTTCTTCTGTATTTTTCACCTTCCTCACCACTACATGATTTTAACAGCTATTGGAAGCCACATCATATCTTGTAAAATCCATTGAGAGTAACTAGAATTCATATTTGCTTTCCATTGAGCCAAAGTTCTAGGAAGGAAGAAGAAGTAAATAGGTGTTTCAACTATAAGATCAGCCCAGTATACTACACAGAAAATTAGCTCCAGCTAAAGAACAGTACATGATCTAAGCCTGAGTACAGAAACCCTAGTACAAAACAGCTTAAATAATAAATGAAACTACTCCAATATTTCAAGTATAATTGGGGAAAGCCTTTCATGAACAAAGAAAAATGTAGAGTTTTATTTACTTGTTTCAAATGGCCTCTTTCCTATGATGTTCTCAGTGGCATTGCCCATTGATAGACTTGAGAAAATGCTATCATTGCAGGGGGAAAATGAAAAGAATTGCCACCTGTAAGTCATTAGGCCTGGGATGAAAGTCAAGTTAAAAAGCTGCCTGTGGCTCTTCATTTAATTTTTAAAAAGCAGAAAAAATTGGACACAGAGAGTAACTCTATGTGTGCAAGACCCAAAAGAAAACATTCTTGACTACAAGCATTTAATCAGGAACCCCAGTTGCTTGAACCTGTAACTGCAGAATGGTTCACTTTGTCATTCACTCTCTTAGGGAATAAATGAGCCTTTTGGAAGTAAAGCTTCAGAGATTAGAAGTAGAGTGCCATAGTAAAACTAATATTTCATTCACAAAAGTATAACTGTATCATCCCTTTTCAGAATAAAAATAATCTTATATTTAGTAAAACCATTTGCCAACTCTAATCGCTCTAATAAAACTTTGGGAGTCAGAAGGTTCCACTTTTACTAAGCTGAATAATATGGCAGGGGGAGATATTGTCTAATGGATTTTGATAGCTTTTCAAATACTCAGTTTCTATGTGTGATAACTGCCCTCTTACCAAATATAATTGCTCATGAAAAACAATAAAAAAGATTATTGTATAAAACATCTATATGAAGATTAAGACTAGTCACAGAAATTTTGTAACTTCTCTCATATCAACCACTTCTAAAGTTTTATTTGCACATTAGCTCTACCTCTATTCCACTTGGAAATTATGAAATCTGTTTTCAGCCATTCGCATTGCCTAACATGGGGTCTCATAGGTGTCTCAACAAAATGACTAGAGAGCCTGCTGAGCACATTGATGGAAATTGATTTGAATTAAATGCTCCTACTCTACCATGACCAATGTTTTTGTTGTATGTCTCTTAAATGTGTGAATGAAGATTTTAGGAATACTCATAAATATCCCACTACTATATTTTTCCATTTATTTGTTTATCTAGGGGAGCAAATGCACCGCATGGTGTGTGCAAAAGTGAGCAGATGGTTCCTTAATTCCTGGGAGTCAGTTTTCATATGGGTTCAGATTTTCAGTCTTGGTGGCAATTGTCTTTACCCACTGAGACATCTTGTTCATCCCTACCTCTGTTCTTTTTGCTTCATGTACAGACAAATATTTGTAATATTTGTCTCATGTTGACAACACAAAATGCACTTAGAATCACTAATGCTGTCTTTTAAAGTAAAATATCCAACACATAGTAAAAGTGGAGTTTCTTACAAGAGCTGGTAACTAAAATCAGTATGATTCTTACCCTTATTTCAAAATCCTTTTTCAAATAAACTCTGTGGTCTTTATTTCTCTTATTGTCCCCTATGAAACCATAATTATTATATATACATTTACCATCTATATACATTTATCTTCTATTCCACTAGCTCTTTATCTGTAAATTGTAGTGTTTTCTCTCTTTAAAAGGAAAGAACTACCCCCATGGAATGCTTTACCCTCCCTGGGGAGCAGAAAGGGGATGGGAAAGGGGGTTAGTAGGGCCAGGGGGGAGGGCAGGGAGTGGGAAATGGGATTGACTTGTAACACAAGCTTGTTTATAATTTAAATAAAAAATAGAAAAAAATAAAAGGAAAGAACTAAAGGTGAGTATTCAAAGAAACACTTGTGCACAATATTGCTTTTGTAGCTATATGATTCTCAATAACCAAAATATGAATGCAAATTAAAGGTCCATCAACTGGTGAATGACAAATAAATTGTGGTAAAAATGCATAATGCAACATGTATCCATCCTAATGATAAAATAATGATATATGCTAAGCATAGGTAATCATGAAAATATAAGTGAAGGAAAAGTAGTTAGACCCCATTTTGGTACTCAGAGTAGATAAAGAAAGCAAATCTGAGGGTTCCATTGCTTGGGAAAGTAAGGAGTAGGAAAACAGAGAGCAGACACTGGTGGAGTTAACAATTACATTATATTTACTTATACCTAAAGACATTTAGTTTACTGTCTCGTAAGTCCTTCTGAGAAGAAAACATTTTGCTTTTGTTCCTCTTTTTGAGATTAAATAAAATCACATCATTTTTCCTTCTTTTTCCTCCCCCAAAATCCCTCTTAATATCCTGCCTTGCTCTTCTTCAAACCCATAACCTCTTTTTTCATTAATTGCTGTTACATGCATATATTCCTAAATACAGCCCTGTAAATCTATATAACATTACTCATATGTGTGCCATCAGGACTGACCATTTAGTATTGGATGACCAATCCATGTTCTCTTCCCTGGGGAAGACTATTTCTCCCCTTCTCAGCTTTTCTTAGTTACCTATAGGCTTTTGTTTTTGTTTGTTCATTTGTTGTTGTTGGTGGTGGTGTATCTCCCTCTTTCCCCCACCCTCTGCCTCGCTTCTGTGTGTGTGTATAATTGAGTCCTCATAATCTTTCCCTTGTCCAAGTTGCTGTTGTCCTTGATCAGCTCAGGTTTGGGAAGTCATTTGGTGAGACTTTGTGGGTATGGCTTTTGACTTTTCTAGGGAACACAATCTGACAGCAAATTCCTTAACCTGTGGCTCTTACAATCTTTCCATACCCTTTTCCATAATGTTCACTGCGCTTTAGGAGCAGGATTGTGTGCAGATGTATCCATTAGACATGGACTCCACAACCTCGAATTTCAATTGATTGTGGTTTTTCTGTACATCTGTGGTAGTTTAAATGTAATTGGTCCCCATAATTTCATAGAGAGTGGCACTATTAGGAGTAGTGGCCTTGTTGGAAGAAGTGTGTCATTGCTAGGGCAGGCTTTGAGGTTTCCTGTGGTCGGTATACTGCCCAGTGTGTCTCAGTTGACCTGTTACCTGCAAGATGTAGGACTGACAACCATGTCTGCCTGTACACCACTATGCTCCCCATCATGATGATAATAGGCTGAACCTTTGAAACCATAAGAAAGCCACCCCAATTAAATTTTCTTTATAAGAATTGCCTTTGTTATGGTGTCCCTTCATAGCAATAGAAACCATAAGACAATATCCTGATATTCCATTTTCTGCTTTATTCATTCTAGTTGGGTTATTTAGTTTGAATCTTAACCTTCAATTCAGTTTTAATTCCCTTCTATGTTTCTTTCTCCTTATCAAATTTCACTCTCAAGTACTGAATCCTCTTGCTCATTTCCATCTGCCTTATATTTGTGTTTTCTTGGGCACCATTCAGGCATTTATGCTTCTTAAGCTCTTTCTCCTTAATTTCATTGAGCTGTTTCCTTGTGTCTTCCTTAAATTCCTTCTGTTTTTTTTTTAATTAGAAGGGTTTGGATGCAGCACAGAGAGACCTATGGGTGCTTGCAGAAGGACAAGAACATTCTTGTTCAATCATTCATTATCTAAGATCTAAAACAGTTTCTAGGGAAAAGGTTCTTAATTACTGGTAATTTAAGTAGCAGTAATTATTGAAGCTCAGAAGAACTTTTTTTCTAGCTTTTGTTCCCTGTAGATTTTGTCATTAATAAGCATCCTTCTTCCTTTTGATTACTAATGCTAGAGTATACCTGGCCAAAATTATTTTTCCCAATACTTAGTTATCCTTCTGGTTCTCTGTCCAAGTTTATTGTACCTTAAGCTTTATTCCCCTGATGTTCCACCCTCTCTGTGTGCTTCACTTGCTTTGCTTCATTGTGCCACACAGCATTACTTCTCCATTTCCTCACTTTATCTAGTTTTGATCGGATGTATTGACATTTGATGTCCTGTTTGTTTTTTCACTTTAAGGAATGTTACTTATCTTTTAATTCTCATCATAATTACAGTTTCCTCAGGAAAGTCAGCTCTGAGGTTTATCTTATCAGCCTTAAAAGATGAGCTATTAATTTTCCTCACTTTATATCACTACCATATACTGACTCTTTTCAGAGTTTTACAGAATCAAATGGTGTTTTATACTTGCCATTCTCTCCTCACAAGGAATATCATTTCTTTATTGTTCTATCTGCAATGCTAAAACACATGAAAAGACCATTTAAAAACTTAACTTTAGCTCCAAGCTTTCTATTAGGCATTTATCTAGTCGTTAAATCTCTCATTTGATCTCCTCTGGACTATTTGCAGATACTATAATATGAATTTATTATCTCCATGAACACACATGTCAAACACTCTGATTTCTCACCACAATCATGTAAACATCCACCATGTTAACTAATTAGACATTTAAGATATATACAGAGAGTGTCTTCTTGTAGTCGAATACACAAAATCAGCGTCTTATAGCTTGATCTTTCTATTAAGCCATCCTTTATTTCAAACTGTTTTACATCCAGTTAGTTCTGATTCTCATCTATCATTTTCCCTTGTAATAGAAAAAGGTCTTAAAGATTTTCACCCTCTTATATTTAACCTTTGAAACTTCTTCACTGCTACTAGACTTTTAAAAAGCAGATCACATGATATATCTAAAAGTTTTCCTTGTCTACCCATCACCTACAGAATGAAGCATGGGCATTCTCATATAAATAGAACATTCTCAAAACATTAGCTCTCATGCCTTGCTAGCTGCACCTAGTGTTCTTTCCAATCAAATCATCTGACCCTCAAGCCCATACTTAATTAGTATTTGTTTTTAAAATGTTCTCACAAAATCTCACTTGTTTTCAAGTCTCTACACTTTTCTGAGGATTTCTGCAATGTTTCCAGAAAGAGTATCTCCTTTCATGTTCAACACTTCCAGAACTCCATCACAAAGCAAAACATTCTAATTATCACTTTGAACTGATCACTTTAAAATTATTTGTTCCTCAAGCTTTCTCCCCACCCTCTTTGAAAGCCAGCTTATTTTGTTTAAATCTTCCTGGCTTCCTTGCAATTCTGGATATAAGCAAGACACTCAATGAATGTTTGATGAATGAAGGGATGCATGTGTGTATACATACATGTATTTATTTACATATATACATATATATAATACATTGAATATGAAAGTAAATTTGATTATATTTGACTTAATGTATATTTGTAATTTAATACATCTGTGAATTTCCAAGTAAATGTTACACATTTTATGTAGTTATTAAAGAATTCACACTATGGACAGATGGTAAAGAATAACTGAGAATCCTGAAGGATACATATGCGCTCACACATTCTCCTCTGTGCCTCACTTATGCCTTCCTGGCCCCACCAAGCCTGTCATTTTTCATCTTCCCACCCTGCCAATTCCCATGATCAGAGAATGCAAACTGAAAAGGGTGCCATTGGAGAGGGTAATGGGTGCAGAAGGGCATATAGTTGTAAAAGCTTTGAAATGATTCCACTCTGTGTAATTTTCTAAAAGCAAGTACTACAAAAACATCCTTGTTACTCAATTATTATGGATAATAAGTTTCCCAGTGCTCAATCATGGTATCAGATCATAGATGGGGATCAGACACAAACTGAATGTTTTCCACAGGTTTCAAATCTAGTATATGTCTCCCTTGATGTGGAAATATTTGTTTAGATTTCAAAGTACTGGTTTGTGAAAGAGTGATTGGTTTTGTTTGTTTTCTTACCTGCAACATTTTGTTACTCTCAAAACAACTGGAGCCCTGGTTGGGGGCCCTACCCTACCTGGGGAGTGGCGGGTGGATGGGGTGGGGGGTAGGTTGGAGGTGGGGGAGAAGGAATGGGGGTGGGGGAGGGAGAGGGAGAGGGAAAGTACATGTGAAAATATTAATAATTTAATAAAAAAAATATCCAGGAAAAAAAAAACAAAAAAAACAAAATGAAAACAAAAAAAAATGTAAAAAAAAAAAAAAAAAGGTTAAGGCTTTGATAATGCTGCACCCTAAATCTGTAATTGAAAGGACTCCTCTTTTCCATCAAATAATAACTGTAATGATGGTCATTATAGATGCAAAAAACAAATTAATACTCTAAGAAAAAGGCTTAGAACAACATCGAACACACAACAAAACAAAACTCCCACTTAGAGAATTGTGATCGATAGATTTAAATCTATAACTGAAAAATCAAAAAAATAAAAAATGTCTAGACTTTAAAACTGAACCTTTTGGAAGATGAAAAACTAATATAAACACTCAAATTGTTAGATGTTTACTAAATATTTGTTTGCCAAATCAATGCATTTGTGAGTAGAATATTTCTAGAGAAAGTGGTACAAATTTGATTATATTAATCAGAGAAAAGCTGATATTTAGAATAAAACATGAATATGCAAGTTAACATCTATGGAAGTAATTTGGAAAGGTAATCCACAGTTACTTCAATTGTTAAGTTTTCAATTTATCATTAATTAATCAATAGAAACTAATAACCATCTTCTTGTTTGTCTTCATATTTGAATGCAGTGACATCAAGATTCAGAGCAGCAGCAAACTCACACAGAATCACTGCACCTTGCCCCACATCTTCCCTTGCTCTGGCATAGCAGAGTGATACCTGTAGGACACCTGTGCACAACACTGTAGATCAAAATGACATGACTGCTAAATAAGTTCCACAAATGAGGCTATAGAAACAATAATAAAAGAAATATAACTAGATTTATTTCTTCATGTAGATAATGTAAAACAGAAAAGAGATCTTAACTGAATTTCAGATAAACTCTGATCTTCTTTACACCCTTATGTCCTAAACTTCTATTAATGTGAACACACTCATTCTTTAAATTGCAGTCACACCATTCCTTCAAGATTAACATATAAGAGAGTAAAGATTACTGCTAGGCTAGGATTCTGTGTGCTAAGTTTCAGCCAGGAGCACATTTTTATAAGCAGAGTTATAAACCTAACCTTGAAAATAGATGTTTACAATGGAAATGTTGAGACCCCTAACTGTTGTGGCACAAATATTACTGTCATCATTTATCTAGAAAAGGTACATAACCAGCAAGAATATTGAAGTTATTGAAGCTTACACTCTGAATATTAAGCCTGGAAGTACCCAAGTCATATTTTAACACAAGTCTATCTTCCTTTGGAAAAAGAAATATAAGAGTGAAGGAAGTAGACACTGGAGGGAGAGTTTGTCAAGCCATTTGCATTTTGTTCTTTACATGATATGTATGGTAAATTTTTATGACACCTAAACAAACCAACTGAAACTAACGGCAGCAAATAATGACTGTATTCAGTCCATTGTAAAGATTTTTATGTTGTGCCTCACAATACTCTTCAGTAAAGACTTTAAATAAGGTATTATGCCCTCATATATAGTACAGTTTGATCCAGAACACATTGTGTCCATTTACACATAGATAAAAAAACTAGAGAAAAAAATCCTTCCATATTTATAATTACCTAAATGAAATAAGGAAACACTTGGAATCCTGGGAGGTGGTCTTTCTATCTCTGCTTTTCTTTTGGAAATAAATTTTCAAGCCCCAAGAACTAGGAGCATCTCAGTGAACTCTTTCTGGTACGAATGCTGTCTTACGATATTAAGGCTATGTTTTTATATAATCTGAAGCCTCTAGATAACAGATGCTCCTTGATATCAACTTACTTCTTCTCTGCAGTTTCCAAAGATCCTGAGAAAGCACAGCTCTCCACTGGCATAATTCTGGGAAGATAATATACTCCAAATGTGATAAATCTATCAAGAATAGCAAAGAAAAATGGCTCTCGGTGTAAGAGTAGCATTTGATAAAATAATCAGCAATTAAAAGTAATAAAAACTCAATGAATAAATCATGCCTTTTTACAGCAGTATGAAAAATCGCAGGAGGTTAATAGGGAAGGGTGAAGGAGGCTAAGGAGGAAAATCCACCTATAGTTATAAACAGATTGTTTTTAGTAAATTAAATATACAAAAAGGTAAGGTATACCAACATTACCGTTCAAATGGCTTAGCTGAAGAGAAGTGCTTAGGGTATAGTAGATGTTACTGATACATAATAACAAGATAATGAACTCAGAAAGTGACAAAATATATGAATCCCCTGATTCAGTTCAAAAATTCCTTTGTGAACTCCCATAAAATAATGTAATAGACATTCCAACTATATGATTTCTGGAAACTATCAAGACCAAGATTTTATGCCATACTTTCTCAAATTACAGGGGTAGTAAACAATATGTTTTTAAGATATTGGTACTAATCTTTTTAGACTGTATTCAATACAGGCAAAACCCATGACTTTTGTTTGAAAACAAAACCAATTATGCATATGTAGACATCATATATATTGAAAATACATTGATTTTTTTTCTAATACTAGATTTCCAAGGAACCAAAAAAGTAAATTTAAAGCTTCCATTTCCTGGCATCATAAATAAAATATTTGGATAAGGTTTGGCTTTGGTTCTCATGTCTTTTTATTTTTATGCCTTTCATAGTCATTATACAAAGTGGAACTATAAAATTCAATATAATTAAATGATTGTTTATTGCATGTATTTACATGTTAATATATATTTCCAGTGAAGAATTCTCTGTGATGCAGATACCTAAACTTCCTAGAGAGAGAAAAAGAAAGGAAGAGAGAGAGAGAGAATGTATGCTCACTGTTCTCTTCCCAGGATTACCACATTTCAATACTATCTTTATTGTCAAATGGAGATGCTGAACTCAAACTTGGAAGGTTAAAAAACATCACCAAGCTGTTCTCCTCTAAAATAGACTTTCTTTGCCATTTCTGAGATTCCATATTTATCTTCTCCAGGTGTTTCAAATTGTTAAAGACAAACAAGCAAAGAATTTTAAAGAACTGTCTAAATTTCTCAAAAAAAAAATCAAAGAGTGAATTTTTTAAATAATAAAAAAACATGGCTAAAAGATGTTTGGGGATCAGAAAATGATTCAACAAATATATTTCTAGCTCTAAATATTAAATAATGTTATTGCAGAAATTCACTCGTAATTAGAAAATGTGCCATTTGTCCTAGAGCACAGCTATGGGTCTGAGGTTGGTGCCAGGAGCATTCTGTAGGTCATGTGTGAAGGCCACATTGTGAGTAGTTGTTATAAATAAGGGCTCTGGGGTCAGATCAGTCTGTTCTTTGAAGAGGTTTGGAGGTTTCACCCTGAAAGCAACACCAGCCCTCAGTCTGGAAACTAGGTCCCCAAGGAGACACTGGGCAAGCACTTTCAAATAGCAAAAAGTGAGAGAGTAGGCACAGCAAATGTCAACTTACATAAACTCATATGAGAAGAGATGAGAAAATAGTGTCCTTTTTGCAAGGGCAGAAGTATAACTTACTTGGGAAAAAATGCAAAAATGGGAGCATCTGAGAAAATGTAAAGAAATCAGAAAAGCTAGTAAATAATTCCAGGCATTGACCTGAATTACAGTTGAACAATGAATTTAGATTAAATAACCTACAAGAAATAAGGAGGACACTGGACAGGCTTTTCCTATTAGTCAAGGTTGGAGGGAGGAGTAAAGGCTTTGAACTTCTTATACGATAAGGTCAAGAAGAATAATCATTCTTATTAAATAAGGTATACTGAATAAGCAGATTTGCTATAAAGACTTCCTCCAATGTCACTGATATTTTAAAAATATGCACCATAGAAGATGCATAATTCCATAGCCCACAGGATTATGAAATGTAAATTTCCTCAAAGGTTAACCTTTTGATGACCACCCAACAAATCCTTTCTTGAATTCTGGCGACCAGAATGTTATTTCTAGGACCCTTTTCTAGAACCTGTCCATCATTCCCTATTCATTGATATCATAACATCATTGTCTCTTTTACAAATTCCCTTACATGTCAAAGTCATGACTTATTCATATTGCACATTTTAACTTTCTGTCCCTTTTCCCAGAATCTTGAACCCAAAGCTCAGTAAGAGAAGGGTACAGCCAAGGCCTGAACACAATCTCTTAGCTTGTCCCCATCTTGCCTTTTGCTATCATAATTAAACAATACATATAAGAAAATACATCTAAATGGTTTATCTACCCCCAAAGATTGATTTTGTTTTACTATTCAAAATATATTTTATAAATGTTATTATGTGTGTATACACTCAATAAAACATTGCTTTCTGTTTTAAAATTGAATTAATCAGAATGTCATCTACTTATAGCTTAAATATAACATATGATTCATTGAAATGTTAAGAAAGTTTTAAAATACATGTATTTAAACAAGTTGGAAAAACTCTGCTCAGTAACATCATTTCTTAGAAATGTGAGCTGCCAGGTAGAACTGCCTTAGCTTGGTCAATATACAGAAACTATCTGCATTGGGTCAGACTATAGTCAGAACTCTGGTGCATGTGATTATCCCTAGTAGAAATGCCTATCATAGAGACTGTAGCAAGTTATTATTAGTATGTTCTGCCATTTCAGTAGTCCCTATTTTTCCCACTGGGTGTTATATTATTAGATGGATCCTTCTTCACAGATGTCAAAAGTTACCTGATGTAAGTTTTAACTCCTCCTGACTCCTTTATGAAAGAATATCAAAGAGTCAGCAGTAAGTAGATGTTTCCTGTCCCTACCATCCTGTCCCAAATAACCACTCTGAGGCTTAATATTACTTATAACTTCTCAGCCAAATGCTCAGGCTTATTACTAACTTGCTCTTACATTTTTAAGTTAACTTATACTCCTTATTTATGTTCTGCTACATGGTGGCACCTCTATTAGCACAGAACATTTATCTCTTACTCCCTCTGCATATTGCTGGTGACTCCTCACTCAGCCCTTCTCCTTCCCATCATCCTCAGTTTTAATTGCCTGCCTATACTTCCCACCTGGCTACTGGCAAACCAATCTTTTATTAAACCAATTTGAGTGACAAATCATGACAGTGTGCAAGAGGATTATTCAAAAGAAGTCAGTTTTTAGGTGAAAGTTAGTGATGCTGAGAGAATCATACATCATACCAGACACAGGAAATATCTCCTCCCTCAGTAGCTCCCAGATTGCTATGTGAGCCATTCTTGTCTAGCGAGCTTCGACAAATAATCCTTTAATAGGAGACAGAATTTAATATAAAGAGTAAAAGTAGACCTAAAGAAATAGTTCAGGGATCCATAACTTGAACTTAAACTCACTTTAGGGAATACTTCCTCATGCTAAATGAAGTAATGCTAAGAAAGGAGTTCCCTCACTCCAGGAGTTCCACACTTCCTTTCAGGTTAGGACAAGAGGCAGATACACTACAGATAGGTCACAAGCTTATGGTTTGACAGCTTTTGTTCCAACATTGCAATCCCCTGAGGGTTCTTAGAAGCAAGATTATCATTAAGTCCTCCAAGAATGGTCCTGGATTGCATCTCTCACTCCCTTTCATGTTAGCTTGGAGGATAAACCATTTATTTATTGGAATGATAAAATATTGCTAAGCATTAAACTCTATAGAATAACACACTATTTACAACTTAATCCATATTTTCTTGACTATTAGGAGTTTCCTGAGAATCTCTCAAAAATGCATATTTCACCCAAATCCCATAGTGAAATAGAAGTTTCACTCCCACTCCAGGGCCAATTATTAATGTTAACCAACCTACCACCAACTAAATATTTACTACTAGTTATCCCACTGCCTGTTTAGAAAAACAAAGCCAAAACAAATTACGCCTTTGTTTGGGGTATATGTATGAAAACCAAGGGAAATTTCTATGAAAAAAAAAGACAATACAACTGCCGGAAACATCATTTTCTAAATTTCAAAATATTTAATGAAATTTGACTTCAGGTTCAAATTGTCCTGATCTTTAGGCTTGTATTCAAATTTAGAAATTAAAGATTCATTTTATTATAAAGAAGTTTATTTTTATTGATGCAAACCCTATTAAAATTCTTATTAGTCCCATGTGCCCAAAGATATCTATGACTAACTCTTTGGTGTGTCAACTACCTTTTAATACAAAGCTTCATACTTAGTATTTTACCATGACCATGTTTCCACTTCAGTAGATACACATTGACACATTGAATATAAAAGCTATATAATACTATGCTCTGTATACCAAATTTGAGCTATCTGGTAAATATTTTTGTTTATAATCCAATAGTTTTCAACTTTGTGTTATTAAAAATAGCACTCATATGAATATTGTTGAAATATTTAATCATTTAAATTGTACTCAAAAATAAACTTTTTAAAGAATTAATCCTTTAAAATAAATAGTATATGTATTGTTTTCAGCAAGTGACATAAATCTGCACTTTAGTAAATAAAGGTTGTGCCATGTTTGTAACATAAGTCAAATCATATTTTGAATATATTGGAGTACTCATTTGCTGCCACTGTTGATAGCATATTTTTAAGACATGTATGCATACATATTAATAAGCACTATGTATTACAGTTTCCTTTCCATCTTCTGGGGTTTGAATTATTTCCTATACTTCTATGGTTGTGAGGTCCTTGCTGAAATAACCAAGTCATTAAGGGAAAATTTCTGAACTTTCATGTGGGATTTGTTTAAGTAGCTTCGGATTAAATTTGACCTTTTAAGATGAAGCTTGAACCACAAACCTAAGCAAATCCTAAATTTTGTTACTTATTAAAAGTTTTCATACTAGATTTTTTAACATAGTTAGTCTTAGGTCACATTCCTTTTTCTATTCTAAGGTCAGACACCAGACTAGATCAAATTTTATTAAATCTTTAGAAACAATAGTTCGACCAATGGTGACAGGCAAATAAAAGTGTGGATACTTAGCCAAAACTACAAAACAGCAGCAACCCATAAATTCTTTTTATAAGCCAACTTAAAAAACACATAACTATGTTTAAGTTAATAAAATATGTTTATCTTTTATATTCACAGTTAAGTTTCCCTTAAAGTCCAACTCACCTCATCTATTAAATAGCACATTATTTTATTGTTATTTTGCCTATTTAAGCCATGAAAATTTGACATAGTACTTCAAAAGAAAAAAAAACTGTTGACTTTCTTTCAACATGAATATTCAAAGATTTCTGACATATTTGGTAGTTTTTCAAGGACGTAAGCCCTGTGAGTGAAAAGATTTAACTGGAAGATGTCTAGAGATTAAAGAGCTATTGTGTATTCTTACTAGATATTATTTCTGTAGGCTTTGAAGAATTAAAATACTTCTCATGTCACATAATACAAGATATTCTATAATCCTGCCTCTAAGGGAGCATATACTTTGTATAGGAAAAAAAACCCAAAATGTTAAGAAACAAGGCTCAAATTTGAGTTTATATTTTAATTGTGCATGTGTCAAGTACTTCTTCACCCTTCTTGTTTGGAGACAGAATTTCTAGGCCACTTGTGTGGACTAGAATGTTATTAGTATTATATGAAAATGTTATTCTTACTTAATTTAAGGATATTTAGGAGTTAACTCTTGCAGTGTATGAAATTATTCATGCTGCAGAAATATTCCTTTATGTTACTTGTTGTACATAAACCTAGTGGGAATCTTCAAATGAAGAAGAAAAAAAAAACTGGCTAATGATCCTAACTCTTTTTCTTTGAAGGAAAAGTCAATGTTTTGTTTATATAAAGGAACATTGCAGAGTTTGATAAGATAGGTCTATTCTTTTAAAACCAAGTAATATATATAGTAGGCCAAATTAGCAAATCTCTGTATGACCCACCCCCCATCTGGCTTCCCAAAAGGAAAATGAATGTTATTCTCTCCTTGGATCCTCCCTGTATCAACTTGCTTTCTGTTGTTGTGATGCATGACAAAAGCCACTTGTGTATGGAAGGAATGATTTGGCTAGCACCTCCACATCACAGTCCATCATTGAGAAAAGTCAGTGCAAGACCCAAGCAGAAACTTTAACTAAGCAGAAATTGGAGCAGAAAACCTGGAGGAATGTTGCTTACTGGCTTGTTCCCCATGATTTTCTTAGCTTGCTTTTCTTTGTTAAACCCTGGACCATGCTCAAGGATGGCACCTCTCACAAAGGGCTGGGTCCTCTCACATCAATCATTGGGTAACTTACCTACAGGCAAGTAAGATGAAGACAACTCCTCATTTGAGGTTCTCTCTTCCCAGATGACTCTAGTTTGTTTCATGTTGACAAAGACTAACCAACCTACTCACATTAAATAGGAAATTGCATCAATGCATATCAAAATGAATAGACTGCTCAGGCTTCAGGTCTCATTTATGTTAGATTTATTAAGAATGGGTTATATATTCCTTTTTCTACTTTTCATGGGTACTATATTAACTACTTTCTTACTTTTGGTATATCAAAGAAATTTAGATAAGAAGTAAAAATATTATAGTATATTAGGCAAGCTTTAAACACAAAAGTAAAACAATTCATGACAGATAACTCTATTCATAAATAGCTAGTAAAATGTCTTTGAATGCCTCAAGTCCTTAAGCAAATATCACTCATCCAAACCAGCTTATCTAAATGTGTCTCTACTCTCTTAAAAGCTTGTGTTAACATAGAAAAAAAAGACTTCCAATTTACCGGGAATATTAAAATTACAAAATGCTTTCTATACTAGAATAAATTCTCTGAAAAGTTTCCCCCAAATACTGGGAATAAAATTAAATTAAAAAAATCAATGGCTTTACACATGCTGGGTGGGCACATAGCTACAGGTACAGATCCTGATTCCAATACTCCCAAAATTGTTCAGTAATGTATTATTTCTTTCTATTCCTATGTTATCTTCATAAAATGAGTCAATTAACACATCCACAGGGATATTCGGTACCCTAATGCCATTAAAAGGTTTGCTTCATATCAAAGGAGAGCAAATGTGGAATGCCGGGGTCCAGCCAAGGTCCAAATATATTCTGTTTCATTGGTCAGGGTGAGAAAGCTACAGTACAGCCCAAAGTGTCATAAAATGATCTGAATACAGGGGCAAACTAGCCAAAGGATAGACACCAACAGCAGCAACTAGTCCAGAAGCATTGGTTTTATATTACTGTGAGTTTGTGCACCTCATATAATACTAATGAACCTATGCTTTCCTGAGTATGAAATGTGACCAATAATTCTACCATTTCTTGGATTTGCTTTGAAAATTGAGTGAGATACCCATTGACAAGCTATGAGATACTAAGAAGAAATATTTGCATCTCTTCATCTCTTTCTCCAAAACAAACTTTAACTATGTTTGGGGACTGAGTCAGAATATTTGCCATCTCCTTCTTTATCATGGAGGATCCAAGCATGATCACAGCAATATTCTTCACAATTTCACAAAATACACATGACTGAGAGAAAAATGCAAAAGAATTTGATTGCTAAACGTCTTTTCCTGCCTTACATATCAAATGTTGAACTCATATTTCGAAAATGCAATTTAGATTGAAGACATTTGTTTTCAGTCCACCTAGTCAGCTTCCTACAAATTCTGATGGATAAACAGAGAGAAATTTTCTGGAGCTTTGTGCTAAGTGATTGATGTTTCAGCATTCAGTTAAATAATTTACTAATAAAGTCAGCATTGGGAATTATTATCACATAAAACCTCTATGGCTTTCATAGGGTGGTTTAATTTTGTTATTGTTCTCTCAGTTGTATTAATAATGAGTACTTAATGTGATGGTTTATATTCATCAGTAAACTCAGAATTCAGAATCTTTAGGAAAGGAGGCACTGACTAGAAAGTGAAGACATGAGAAGCAGACTACAAGTGGCATGGTCTATGAACAGGCTGGCCTGTTGTAGCACAGTTATCTTCCATCATTAACAAAGCTCACACCCAGATCACATGAGTGGCATGAAAGAGTTAATGAACTTCTGCCAAAGTGAGTGTTGTGGTCTTTTCTCACTGATAAGATCAAGACTAATACATTCTCTAAGTACTACTGAGTAGCAGTGAACTTCATCATCCTTATGAACTGGGCTTGACAGATGTCAGACTTTCACTCCTCAGGTATCATTGTCATTCACTCTGCATTAACCCTGCTAGGAGCAGCTGCTGGATTTAGCCTTCAAAGTCTCCTCATTATTTGGCAAGTTAGAAAAGATAGTGGAACTACTAGTAATTGGGGAACTACAACTCCATCCCAGCAAGTGACCTTGTCCCCAAACTAAGCTCTGACTGGCCCCAGGTAGAAAACCTTAATTGGCAGAGAAGTTATTATTTCAGCTCTTCACCAGGTGAATTCCAGGGAAGGAGTGGGCAAGAAGAGTTTCAGCATCCGACAGTAAAGAAGAAATGCTGATAACTCCATCTGAGGCTGGCGCATCATGTACAAGTGTCACCAGCCCTAGCTTTGTCTCTGTCACTTATTTTCCATCTCTAAGAAGAATTTGATTTAGAGCTTCAAAAATATCAGTGCAGATAAGTGAGAAATGAACTATACAAACAAAATTTAAGGTCAGAATTCCTTCTACACTTCTGTTTTAAAACTCATATTCCCCAGCAAGGAGTCAAAATGACATTAAGTGGATATTCAAATAACCTTGGGATAAACTTTTAATTAGTTTTTACATTGTTTTAGACCTCTATGCTCCCAAGTACCATCTAAAATCCATACACAACAGCTAATGCAGAGGCTATTTCTGGATTCCTAATAGTTTGTTTTCATGATCAAGTGGATTAAACATTTTAGATCTCAGTAGAAAGCTATGAAAACCAAAAGGTTTGAATACTAATGAGGCAATTTTCAAAAATACCTTACCCTTGAGATGCTTGAGACAGTTAGAACTAAACCAACAAGCAGAAGTTATCTGAGCTCTTGAATGGAACACCTCTTCAGCAACTTATGTATGATATATTCAAATTCTGTGGGAAAATTTGAAATATGGCTGCAAATTTGTTAGATTTCCTAAAACTGGTGCTTGCTTACATTACTTCTTTTTCAATCACTTTTTAAAGATTATATTATAATTGCATCATTTTGTCCTTCCCTTTTCTGCCTCCAATCCTTCCAGGTACCCATCTTGCTCTTAAATTTGTCACCCCTTATTCATATATATATCGACATCTAATAAAATGATGGAATGAAAGGTGAAGGTGGATTTATCTTTAAGCAAAAAGATAAGATTATTAAATAAAGATATAAATAGAAATTATCCAAATCAAGTTAACAATTTTGGCTTCTTTGTTTTTCCATTACTAAACAAAACCTGAAGATTTTATTAAGAATAAATATTCATGAATACTGAAGTTCTCTGACCATGCTACATCTTCTTACAGATGTTACATATTTAAGATATAGCATGTGTGTGTTACACTATGTAACATCTATGATTGTTTTTTGTGTATGAGAAGTGCCACTAAATTTATGTTTGTTTTCTTACTTACTTTATAATATTACTGTAAATCCTGGGCTCTCTGTGACACACAAGGTAAAAGTAGCTTTTTTATTTTTTTTAAACACACCTATAAACGCTTCAACTTCTGAGATAGTAGCTTTAATATTTAAAAACTACAATTAGCATAAACAATCAGGATTGACCAGCAACTCCAATTTTCTCAATAGTAAGATTCTGAGGGAAAATATTTGTGAGTGATTAGTGTAAAGCCAGGAACATCCGGAGGAAACCTTGGCCATCTTAAGAAAGAGAAGACCTTGGGCAACTTCTAGAGATGTGTCCATGAGTCTGTCCTCAGCAAACATGTGAACTGCTCCAAATGGTTTCTCTGCTGTTTAGGAAAGTGAAGGAAATAATGAGGAAATGTTTCATAGCTTTGGTTTTAAGAATACAAAAACAAATAATCTGAGAAATATTATGTTCTGGTGAGTGGCCCTTTGTAAGTGTTTTTAAAACATCTTGACATCCTGGACATAAATGTTGCAAAGCCTTTACTAAAAATACAAGCATGCTGCTGAGATTCTTACTGGAGCTGTAGTTTACTAGATGTGGTAGAAAATTCAATATAGTTGTACTAGCTCCGTACTCAATGGTTAGTTATATAGTTTGTCTCTAAACTCTTAAAATTCCAGAGTATTGTTTGTTTGTTTGTTTGTTTGTTTGTTTGTTTTTCTCTTCTAGCTGTAAGCTGGGGATTTCACTGGAAAAATTTCACATGATGGTGTGGCCTGGACTCTTAGAATAATGTTGCAGTACCAAGTAATAGTTAAAAGACTAGTAAGAGTTTGGGCAGAGCATGAAACAGTATCTTCTTGGTAGTCTTTTTGAAGTACTCGAGATCCTCTGCTATCACCCCTGCTAAATGAAACATTTCAACCATCTTACTAGCGCCAGAGCACACAGGTAGAAGTAAGAAGTAGTAATGAGTTTTGGGCCATTGAACACTGAATTTTCCCAGTGTACTGCAATTATAGAAACATCTGTGCTAAATAGGTTCCTCCTGAAAGCTAAGAGAGCTTAACAATCCTCACAGTTTCTCATTATCAGCCCTAATAGAAGAGAGAGTAAACTTTGCAAAAGTTTACCATTTTCAAAGAAAATCTCTGGGAATGTGATCATTTCCACTACTACACATTTCCCTGGATGATAAAAACACGAGAGATGATGTCCTTAGAAAAGAACATTAAACAGAAGCTTTAATAACATAGACCAGCACAGGGCAAATTATGCCACCTTCAACAACCCAAATGTTCATGCTGGAGTATCCCCTGTGCTGCAGTCTGTCAGCCAGGAGATTGATGGCATTCCTCAGCGTTCTCCACTGCCTCTGACAGAACAGTGGGAGCCTAAAATTACAGTTTCCTCAGACCTGTCCTAACCACTAAAGCCCAACTGAAATTGCTTCACACCAGCTGATGGCTTCCCACTGGGCTCATTCCAAAACAAATTTAGATTCCATGGCCAGAATCTGAATAATATTAATAACCACTAAAGGTCAGTACTTGTCACTGAGGGGAAGATCACTGCTCCAGAGAAATATGATTGAGTTAACTGTGAGTATCAATGGCTGCATAGGTGCTTCCTCAATTAGTTTGGGAGCAATGTAGCAAGTATTGGTTTGGAAGGAGGGAATGTATGAGAGACCATGAATGTCCATAGCTTGAACCCATTTGTGAAGAAACACAGATAAACCAAGGCCACCACAGGGCATTACTGCTCCATTATTTGCAAAGAGGAAATGTGATCTCCATCCACTCCTGTAAAAATAATAGCCAGCTTGAGTTCTGTGCCTGAAATGATTGCCTTGCTGATAGTAGACATAATATTACACCATCTTTAAAACACTGTCAAGATACTGAGAAAATGTGATAGTGAATTTTATGGCTCAACTTGGCTGAGCTGAGATACCAAGCCAGATACATGGCCTTGCACTTGGTTTGGAATTTTTTGTGAGGCATTATTTTTATCACCATCATCATAATAATTATTAATATTTTCTTGCTATTTTAAATAGTGAGACTCTGAGTAAAACAGAATAACTTTCAATATGTAGTTGAACCTCATCCAATAAGCTGGAAGACTATATAGAACAGAGGCCCACAGATGTACTATCCCAGTCTGCTGTCTTGCTAGTTCTCTAAGCACATAAATCATTTCTTTAAAATAGGACTGCATCTATTGTTCCCATTTCTGTGGAGTACCCTAATAATGAAATAAAATCAATATTCTATTTTTACCTAACCCTTGTATTTTCCTAATAATTAATACTAACAAATATCTATAGTGTGTCAGACACTATATTATGATCTTCATTTGGTGAGAGAGAGAAGACTACAAATGTTGGCTAAATTGGTTATATCTACCCATAGGACTGATGCATGATGCAGACTCAGATTTGGACTTTCCAGAGCTGGGTTTTTCACTTCTGGGTTGAGCTACCATCCAATAAAGAACAGCATTGAGAGATAGTCACCATTCAAAATGTGTCTGAAGCACACCTGTCAGGAGGGGGTAGATTTTGTCTTTCTCCATTTTTATTGCTTACTTTTCAAAGAGAGGCTGCAAGACTGGTATTCTACATCCTTTGGAAACTCAATGAAGCCTGTTCAACTGGATGCATTTATGTTTCTTCAGCTATTTGTGTTTTGAGGTGATTATCTCATGAACCTGTCAAAGGTAGATGATCATAAACAAATCCCTAACTCTCTGGGAGTCAAACATTTATAAATTTTAAAACAGGATATTTGCAGTAAAAGACCAATAAGTTTCCTTATAACACAATGGTAATGGACCCTCAGTTTGAATGTTAAATGCTCTTGAGAACTAAATAATAACAGACTTGATAGCACTGAGGAAAATGAAAAGACACATAACTGATCTAAAAGATGCTTATGAGAAAACACTGATTTGCTCATCGTGGGAATGCAATAATTGGGAAAGGTTGTGACTCTGGTGATGGTGATTCATGTAGCATTTTGGTTCAAAAAGGCTGTGTTTTTTGCTGCTTAGTGCACATACTACATTTATGAACTCTTGGTATGAAATGTTTCCATAAATTCCTACTCTTGAGTGATTCGCAATGACTGATCATCCATTTCCCCTCAGTTTCTACTCTTCTAAATTGCTCAACCATTCTGAGAATGCATTGACACCACATTTGCCCACATTGTGATTTCCATGCTGACTCATAAGCCCCATCCTCTTCTAGTGATAAGCATCATGCAGGCAGAAGCAATAGCTTTATTCTTCACTATCTAACACCTCACAGGGCTCCTGGTGGTCAGTTAGACCCAAGTTTTTACTTCTTAAGTGAATAAATGAATTATTTGAAGACTCAGATAGCTGTCCAAAATCATTGATCTTATACTTTTAAAACTCACAAGAATTAATTTATTAGTGCTGATATTGTTCTAAGTGATTTACTTATAATTTTTTGTGAAAAGGTTGAATCTTGCTTATTATTGAAAGTACAAAGGCATCTTTACTTCTCTTAGTGTTCCAGACATACCAAAACATTTGGACAAGAGTCTCTAATTTTACCGTCTGAAATCCCCTAAAATCACTACAGTGAATATTTGCTTTCTAATTTTGCAGTATCCACCTACACTAATTTGAAAAATGAATCCCTAATCTGTTTTAAGAACTTAACTCTTCCCTATTATTCTTTAGTAGAAATATATATCAAATTGCTCCACTCTCCCACAGCCACAGGAAAAAGGTGTACCCAAAGGCAGCCAATGGGACTTTATAAAATTCATTTTCTAATGTATACAAAATACTGAGTTTCATTTGGCATTTTGATACATTATCTTTGTTGGTATTCCTATACACACCTTCCTCCTACACACCCTTCCCCCATCCCTCTCTTCTTCCTCCTGGCAGCAAGGTAGGGTGAAGCAAGAAAGATGACCAGAACTTATACCTCCTAGCAAGTAGATAAATATCTCAAAGTCAATAATTCTTTATACCAAATTCCCTTAACTCTTCCACACTTTTTCAGAATGTTTTTTGAAACTTCATTTCTCCATAAAAACCATCCAAAATTTTCCCCATACAGTTTCTTGAATATGTCAGTTCTGCTGCTTACTACTCTAGCTGACACACACCCCTGCTGGTTAAGAGCCGAATCCTTTCTTGCTAAACCTGCTACTCTTTTTGTGTCTCAGAAGAGAGGAACCTAAAGTTGCAATTCACATTCTAGGAAGTTTGATCCTGTCTTCAAAAGATTTGATTTCAATCATAGACTGTGACTTGGATGAAGGAAGCAGATACTGACAATACAAAACCTAACAAGACACACACCTTGAAAATCACACAAGTGCAGCATGAGCTCCTGTAAGTGCTTACTCCTGAACCCCGCACTATGCATGTGCTACACTAAGTCCATTTCTGCTTTCAAGCTACCTTATTCTTCATTATCAGCCACCTAACAAGGCACTTATAATCAGTAAGACCATAGTGTTAATATTTTAAGCAAATAAATAAATTATTGAGGACTCACATTCCTGTTCAAAATTATTAATGGTATACTTTAAATGAGAACATTCTTGACTAAAAACTTTTGTGTTGCATCAGTCCTCTTCTAGGTGTCTAGGTACTTTAAGTTCAGGGCTGCAAAATCAGTTAGCTCTGAGGATCCAGAAGCATAGAAGGCTTTAAGGGACACTTAAGAATGTTTAGCTGTCACCTAATCAACTTCTCAGACTCTATTGCTATCTCCTACTGTCATTATGTAAGACCTGAATCATACAAGTTCCAGATTACAGCCTGGCAGGAAAGTATATGTGCACCTGGAGTGCTAATGGTAAATGGAGCAAGAATGGTTTCAACAGGACATGAAGACTAGCTGCTTCATTGGGACAGCTGCATTGAGCAAGAGTTTCTTAAAGAGAGGTTGGGAGCCCTTGAACTCTTAATGGCTTTTCCGAAAACATATAAAAACAAGTTTCATAATAGTAACTGATTGGCCTTACTACATGATCTTTGAGGCCATACCTTGAAATCATCTTTGGAGTGTTAACCCCTGTACCTGGTGAGAATTCAGAAATACTAACATTAAAAGAAATAACAGCATCAAAGTTCTGTGTATATTTGTGTGCACACTTTTTGCAATGTTGAATGAATTGTTTTCCTCATATTTTTTAAATATCAAGTTGGTGATAATAGATTTTTCATACACTATTGGCTTTTATCTCTGCAAAAAGAGATCCTACAGCTCATGTTTTCCAGAGGATCAACAGAGTACATAGGGAAATGAAATATGTAGGTCTTACCTCAATAATAAAATAGTTTTTGAAAGAAAGAGGTCATTTCTTCACTTGGAAAAGGAATTTGGCATAAGTAAAGTGGAGCAAAATCAATTTATTTGAGTTAGAACTTTTCAAATACAATTGTATCACAATTACAGTTATTCTGTAGTAGGATAGTAAGCACTCCAATGTAAAATACACATAAAATTAAAAGTTATAGTAACTTTACCTAGAGTTCTTATTTCATGAAAAATAGACTGACTGAAATTCTTAAGACAAACACATCCTTTGACCTCTTTCTGCTACTGATCCTGTACCTCTTCAAGAGTTTCCTGTTGATCGAAGTCACCTTGGTTACTTTCTCAATCATTTTCCCCTTCTTTCTTGTCATTCACTCCACACTCGGACATTTACTAGTCCTGTTTAGAATTCCAATTTCTTTCCATTTCCCCTAATATAGACTATAATAAAGTATTTTACCTGCTTCTTGGTTAAATAGAATAGCTTCTCTTCCCTAGGCACCTTAATTTTCTGTATTAGAAGCTAGAGGGAAAGTCCTAAGCCATGTAATTTGCTATGATTTTATCACATGGCCATTCCTGAGCAACCTGTTACAGTCTGAAGAGAATCTGGGTGTCATAGCAGTCAAGACCAAATTACATGCTGTCCTTGGAGCTTAAGATCAAATTAGCACTTCTAAAACTATAGGAACCAGCTGTGGGAAGATAGATTCACAAGTGTAGAACAAATGGACAAGGAAGAGTTCACAAAACAGCTAAGGCCTGCTGTGAGTGAAAAGAACACAGGGCAATATTATTAATCAAGAACCTATAAGTAATGCTAGTTTTCTAGCTTTCAGAAAAGTATGTCTCATGCTCTCAGAGGGCTCTATGATTTTGATAACTAGCCCACCTTATCTTTATCCAGTCCCTCCAATGTATTGTTCCTAGGCCAAAGCTCCAAAATCTAGACCAAGATTCTATATAACCAGCCTCTGCTGACTTCTGCAGCTATTCACAACTGTGTTCATACACTCTCTGTGTTCTGTTTACCCAGGGTTTTGACTAACACCTGGCCCAGCCATGGTCTTCCTGCAATATGCCTCATCTACATGCGCTCCGTGTTATCTAGGCCCATTTTTCCTTTCACCACTGTCTGACAAGCCCCTCTCTACCTTCACATATATGTTCAAATATTCCCCTCACAAATTTTTGTAGTCCCATTCCTATTGTAACCAAGTTTCCTGTGATAACACTCTCATAATTCAGGCTCGATGGTATTGATCACAACTTCTATTTTATACTTACTTATATGATCATCTGGTTAACTAGTGGTTTTTGTTTTCTCATAAAGTTGTAAGTTCCATGAATAACACATCTGTTTTGTTTGCCACTGCAACTCGTAATGACCAACAACTACATTGAATATGAATATTTGGGTATAAATTAAGGAAAAATAAAGGCATTTTATTACTGTTGATCCCCTTTCATCACTCTTAATGTAAAGAATTGAAACAAGAGATGTGCAGCTCTAAAATACCTTGGTTATAGTTAAGCCTTATAAATGCTTTATGTTATTGTTGGAATAAATTTTTGCATAATATTTCTGCATAAATGTGATTATTTAGACAGAGGACATTGTAGACTAGTTAGAAAAATCCAAATTAGTGAAACATTGCCATCCAAACCATAACAACTATTTCTCCATTTTCCTGGCTATAGTACTAAAGAAATATTCTTTATCCTCATCAGAGATCACTGGCTACTTAAACTGTTTCAGTTTTGAGAATCAGCATCGTGAACTTCTTTGAGGAGACTAGGGCCAGGGTAAGTAACATTAGTGAGTAAACAATACATTTATTTTTGTCTTCTATTTTACACATTTAGAAGACACACACAACATTCTAGTTGCAAAAAGAAAAACTAAATCAGTGCTGTCTTTTTATTGACAGTCCCTAAATTAGAGCACCCATTCCCAACAAGACCTGAAAAATAGCTCCCCACACACAGAGAGAATCACCATCTCCTTCTTCATTTAATCTTACCTGCCCTTGCTTCTCTTTCTTCAGAGATCTGATCTTTACCGGATGTCAATGGTTGTAATGGGTTATTAACAAGAAAATTCATCCATTCTAATCTGTTATATAGTTAATTAATGTTGCCTCCCTCGAGATAATAGGGCATATGTCCTCTTAAAAGCTTTTAAGAAATGACAGTAATGGTGGACATTTCAGGCACCACTGCAGATGGATGAGGGAGATGGATTTTTAAACATAGGGGCCTCTCTCTGAGTTTCAAATTATTCCATGCAGGCAGCTGCCGACTCTGCCCATGAGTGAGCCAGTGTCTCTCTGGAGAACTTTATAAACAGTCTGAATTTCACTGTTTGACATGAGTAAAGCATAGTTCTCTCTGCCAGTAGCCTCTTTTAAGGTGTCATCTGTTTATGCAGCTGTGGTTTAGATGTTCTCAATACCAGGACAACATCCCTCACTCTGGAACCGAACAGGTCAGCTTGCCCTGAAAGGCAGATGTATTAGAAGGCATTCTTAAGCATCAGCCAATTTATTTATCCTTTTCAGTTTGGATTCCAATTCAGATTACACACACTGCTAGAAAGGAAAGACAAAACTGAAACTCCATTTGCACCCTGCTCTCCCAGAACATATTTTTTCCTCCATCTGTGAAGTTCCTGTTGATATCAGGGGGGTCACTGCATGCAGAGAGGGGAGACACATGCCAGGAGAGGGAAGCCATTATGTGGTTGAGAGCTAATTTTGCTTAATCTTCTTGATCTCCATAAAGAGCATTCTGAGACCCCACAGGATTTAAACAAAAAAGATAAAGACGAAGAGGGACCGCTCAAGCAGAGCCAGTGTAATACTTATTTATTAATGTCGTTCATCACAGTGTGTTTACACGCCTCACCAAAATTTAAAACAGTCTGATTGAGAGCAGAGGAGGAAAGGTGGCTGCTGGATGAAGCAAATGCTTGTTCCGTTTTTACATGCTTAGAAAGTGAGCTGAATAAAACCACCACTTAAAAGACTTTGCTTCTGTTTAACATGAAAAGAACAATAAGTAAAATCACAAATCTGTGTGGTGTTTGGTTTTTATTGTTAACTTCACACAGCTGAAAGTCTCATTGGAAGAGGCAACCTGAACTGAGAGACTGCATAGATTACATTGCCCTGTGAGTATGCTTGTAGTGGGACTGTCTGGATTGTTAATTGGCATAGGAGTGCCCAGACCACTGTGGGTGGTACAGACCTAGGCAGGTGGTCCTGGGCTATACAAGAAAACTAGCTAAGCATGAACTTGGGAGCCAGCAAGCAGTACCCCTCCATGGTTTCTGCTTTGAGTTAATGTCCTGACTACTTCCCTCACTAATGGACTGTGACCTGAAAGTGTAAGTCAAATGAACTTTTCCTCCACAAGCTGCTTTTGGTCAGAGTATTTTATCATAGCAACAAAAGAAACTAGAATGATCTTTGACTCCTGGTTTATCCTTAATAGAAAATTTATTGTGATGAAGAAACTCTCCCTACTTAATGCAGGATTATTACAGGAACCAGATTCTTCACTTTAGTCCAAAGCCTTCTGGGAAGGAAGCTGGGAAAAGGAGTCTAAAAATGGAAAGGGTGGCTGTGGGGAGTCTTACAGCTTAATGGGAGCAACTTAATAAGCAAAATCATTGAATCTGAGGGTCATTGTTAAAAGTCAACTTATGACTGTCAACAATAGGGCTCAGGAGCCAAACATGCCTGCCTCAGAGCATGAAGATCTTCTTCAACCCCCAGGAAACGCCAGGTGGAAGGAGAGGACTGACTCCCAGTAGTTATCCTCTGATGTCCATCTCTATCTTGGCACATGGGTTCTCTACCTGACCTAAACAAAAAGAATGTAATAAGCATTTTAAATTATTGTCTTATGGATGCCAGTGGCAGTGGCTCATGCCTGACTGACATCCCAACACCCAGGAAGCTGAAATTGAGGCTGAGGCTTGGACTATACCTTGTCTCAAAAAGAAACTAAGTTATACATCTCTAAGTTCAAGCCAAAGGTAATGCATTGAACTTGAATTTCTCCAGAGATAGACAATTCATTACTCCTCAAGTGTAATTACTTGAGACAATTCATTACTCCACTCTGACTATGGGTATTTTTCCACATTAAGAATTTCTCTCTTGAAGTATTCTGAAATACTTACCCTATAGCTTCCCTTTTTGCTGCTTAGCCAACACCACAGAATTATTCAAATGTGTATTTTCCATATGTAGACCTTCAAATATCAGAAGATAATCTACTCAATGCTCTGGGGTTTCTTCTTAAGTGTCCTAGTCTTCAGCATGCTAGCTACATCATGTCTAAGATTCCTGAAACTCTTCTCCCTCCAGAGACATATAGAATGGATTCAGATATCTTTCCATTTCAACAGAAGTTTTGGAATATTTTATTTTATTTGCATAGTTTTCCTATGATATTAACTGCTTCAGCTAGAAACTTTTTTTATTTCAGTTGTCAGTTTTTCTTGATTTTTGTTTTATTTGAATTAGAAACAAGATTGTTTTACATATCAATCCCAGTTCCCACTCCCTCTCCTCCTCCCCTACCATGCCTCCCCCCAACTAAAACCCTCCCTATCACATATCCTTTTTGCTCCCCAGGGAGGGTAAGGCCTTCCGTAGGGGGTCATCAGAGTCTATCATATACTTTGGGATAGGGCCTAGGCACACCCCTGTGTATCTTGGCTTAGGGAGTATTCCTCTATGTGGAATGGGCTCCCAAAGTCCACATCTATGCCAGGGATAAATACTGAACTACTAAAGGAGGTCCCTATATTTCTCAGATCTCCTCACTGAAACCCACATTCCTGGGGTCTGGATAAGTCCTATGCTGGTATCCCAGCTATCAGTCTGGTGACCAAGATCAGTTAGCAACTTGTGATGTCACTAAATGAAAGTCATATTGAAGTTAGGGACAAGTAACAACCTTTTTCATCAATGAGCCTTTTGTCATACTTGGATCCAGTGTCCATACTACATGTGCTAAACAGCATCAAGTGAACAAGTATACAAATAAGGAATTCTTATATGCTAATATCTATATAGAACTTGACACCTTATAAAGGATGTACGAATAAATACATTATTTGGCTGTCACAATAAACTTAACAGGTCAATAAAGAAAGAATTTTTTCTGACCTATAAATTAGAAAATTAAAATTCAGAAATAAATGCACTTTGAAAATCCCTTATTGATACAAATACTTAAGATTTACTTGGCCTCATATTACTCATATTACTTTAATGTATATCTATGATCTCAAAAACTTAAAAGCTTTCCATAAAATATATTTGCGTTCTCAGATAAGTCATTAGATCATTCTTTTTACAGTGTGTTTTTATTTGATTAAAGTAAATAGCTTTCTTGGCCAATAGTCTTGATTTAGGACTATTTTTTAAAAATATTCTATGATACAATGTAAAATTGCTAATAACAAACTACTGTTGAGCAAAATAAATCTTCTAGGACTTTCTTCTAAATTTTGATTTTTATGATTAACACAATATTTATAATAGAATCCCTCATTTTAGATGATATACATGAAATAAGAAAAGTACAATCATATTATTCTGTTAAGTAAATATTTATTGACACTCTTGAGTGTCCCCAGAATAATTTAGAATAATGCAGAAGCCACAAACACAAAGATGGAAACCTAATACTGTAAGGGGGTTGGCCCGATAGATTTGCAGATGTGAAATAAACATATGGAGTACAACACATTTGTGTAAATTGTGACGACTAGAGACTTTCCAGAAATTGTCAAAGCAACTGTTTCAAAGGATGGAAGGAGTTGAATGTCCTCTCATAAACTACAGAGGAGTATCCAATATGTCTTCTGTTCCCTTCATCCCCCATCATTCATACTTTCCCTAAAACTCTGATCATGCCTAATGCCATGCTGTCTAAGATGCACACACAAAAGATTAAGCAAGAAGGAGAGCTCCTTCAATAGGAGCAGAGACTTTTGCTGTGACCCAAGATTTAGGAACTTCTTGAGGTATGTGACATAAATGTCCTTCTGAGTTAGCCATCAGATAACCCACTGGGAGCCTTTCTGGGTGCCCAATAGAAGATCTCACTGTGTGTCTGCCTGTATGCCCAACTTCCATGATCCTCCAATCCTGGTAAAATTCTGTTATGTTCTTCTCTCCTCCTCATGGCACATGCTAAGACATGGAGGAAGGGCTTCCTAATTTTGGTCACTTACAAAGAAACCCTCTCACAAGAAAGGAAGCATGTTGCTTGTTCAAACTAGGACTTGCCAAACTATATTTTATCCTTCATTTCTTGTCAACCTGATGATCCCAAATTTAGTTTGGATCTTATTGTAAAATTCTCAGATTCTATTTACAGTTTCCTCTGTAGCTCTGCAATATTTTTGTGAACTAACTTGAAATTCAAACATGAACCAGGTGTTCTCTTAAAACCTTTAAGAGTGCAGCATTTTTATGATGAATTATTTTGTCTTTTAAGTTTTTATTTACTTCTATTACTATTATTGTGTATACATTATTATTATTATTTGTGTGTGCACACACACATGTGTACCCACAAATGCACATGGACATGCACACCAGGCATTCATGTGGTGGTCCAAGAATAAATTTGGGGAGTCAGTTTTCTGTTTTCTTCTTTCTTCATGGGATCCAGACACTGCAGTCAGGTCATCATGCTTGTGAGACGAGAGCTTTTAGTCTCTGAGCCATCTCACCAGCCCATGAACTGTTTTTTTTGGTTTTTGGATTTTTTGATAATTCCTAAAAACAAAGGATCTACATAGCTTCTCCAATGCTCTACAAATATTTAATGAGCAGTGAATGCCAACATGAGGCTCTTGTTGTAGAAAATAGTGGCTTGGCAAGCCTACCGTCAAAGCACTTGTAAACTGATGATACTGGTTAGGTACCCAGGGCATGTAGACTGATTACTGCAGCTGTAGCAGAGAGGGAACAGGAAATTTGCACTTTAATCACAGCTCCCATTTACACAGTCTATGCTGCTGGACAGGTTATCAAATGTCCTTGTGAAAAATAGGTAAAGCACAACCGTGGTCTTGTCATGTAGCCTACAAAAGACAATGCTAAAATGAACAAACAGCCCTAAAAGTCATACTCATGAAATGATGACTCTTTCAACAACTATCCCATGTTATAAAAATAACTTCAGATTACATGAATGTCACTTCAAATGTATAAAATTAAAAAATTGATTATTTATTTAACTAAAAATGCAGACCCCAATATAATATAGTTTTAGGATATGTTATGCAATGTGCAATTGCTTCTTGCTCCATGTTCTATTGCTGCCACAAAACACCCGAGGCTGTGTAATTTTTAAAATGTAGTTATTTAGTTCACAGTTTTGGAGGCTGGAAGTTTGGCAGGCCACATTTGTTCAGTTCTACTGAGGACCACATAATGCTTCCTGAATAACATAACAATAAGAGGAGAATGGATGGGCATGTGAAGAAAGAACAGGGAAGTTCAGCTCCAGCAGCTAAGCCTCTCCAGGAAGTGAAACAAACCATCCTTAGAGGTGATTTTTACATATAACCAATCCTTACTGACAAGTCCCATTATAACTTCTCAATATTGTTCTATTGGTGACCAACCACAACATAAATTTTGATGGGCATATACCATATTCACACAATACTGTGGTCTTCTCAAAGATTGCTTATGACTTCACATTCTATATTATTTGAGCTTGTTGTTCCTCATGCTCTACTTGATTTTGATCTATTTAAGGAGGAGGAGCCACAGACTGTATCATGGAACCTATGAACTTCTGAAACAGTTGAACTCCTTTTGCTGAGGTACTAGAGCAGCATATTACACATGGGTTATCTATCCAGAAAACATTGACCCTTCCTTTCATGATCTCCCCTCATCAGCATTCTCCAAGGGTTCACATCTTGGTTATTTTGTCTGCTCCTGACTATAGAGAGTCCTTTTGCATCCCAGAAACCTGTAGCACACTAGGATCTTTTCATTTACCTTTGCTTTCTCTTCTCTCTCTCTCTCTCTCTCTCTCTCTCTCTCTCTCTCTCTTTCTCTCTCTCTCTCTCTCTCTCTCTCTCTCTCTCTCTCTCTCTCTCTCTGTGTGTGTGTGTGCGTGTGTGTGTGTCTTCTCCTTTTTAGAAGTTTTTCTAATAATTGGGATTATAATATAATTGAAACATTTCTCCTTTGTCTTTCCTCCCTATGCCCTCCAAACCCTCCAATATGCCATTCCATGTTCTACTTCAAATTCATGGCCTCTTCATTCACTAGTTGTTGTTACATACATATATATTCATAAATATTACTGTGCAGTCTGTATAATATTACTATATGTATGTTTTCAGGATGACTGTTTGGCACTGCTGACAACCAAATGGTTGTGCTCTTCCTTGGGGAAGTTCACCTCTCCCACTTCCAGCTTTCCAGTTGCGTAGAGTTATTTGTAAGGTTAGAGCCCAATGTGCTTTCCCCATTTGCTTTAGCATGTCTATGGGTGTCATGCATTTTTAGCTCATATTTGAGCAGTTGTGTTGGTGAGACTGTATGGATACAGTTTCTGACTAGGAGACACAATCTCACAGCAAACTCCCTGATCCTCTGGCTCTTACAACCTTTTAACCTCCTCTTTGGCAATGTTCCCCGAGCCTTAGATGTGGAGTGTTTTGTAGATGTATCCATTGGGGATAAGATCCACAACTCTATTTTGATTGGTTGTAGTTTTCTGTAGGGGTTTCCATCTGTTGCAAAGAGAAGTTCCCTTACTACAAACTTCAGAAACAGGCCCAGAGACCGCTGAGCTGGAGCAAACCTGAAAGCTACCCCTCCAGCCCCAGTACTAGCATTCATGGAACCAGAAGGCATAATGCAAGCTTTCAAAAGAGGGAGGCCAACAGCCCCACCCAGCTATTTTTTTCAATAATCCTGTACATTACTAAGATTTTAAAGTCTTAAAATCTTTAAAGAACACTCATTTATTCTAGAGAAGGATCTTACTTTTTAAAGTTTAAATGTATTCATGTCTATCTCTACTAACCTCTGTAACAGTCTTTAAATTTATTAGTTTTTAGGATAAAAGAAGTAATAAAGAGTGAAATGGACTTACAATGCTAATAATTGTGAGAAAAGTTAATGGATATAAAAGTGGTGAACAAATGTGGTGAACAAAAAGAGGTCTATTAAGTAGTGTGTAAATATGGGGGAGAAGAATTACTACCTCTGTTTAATACAATGCTTCCAGTGTTATCTCACTAACTTGCTGAGGAGCAGGAATATCCATACAGCACTAATAAGGTAATTAGAAATCCATGATAATCACTTTTAAAAATTAACAATGTTTAAAAAAGAAAATATGCTGCCTTCTCCGCTTCTCTTATGTGTTAATTTTGCTAGATTCACGAAAGGCAGCTCATATAAAAGAGGTTTTCAATTCTGAATTACAGAGTGAAGATGAGCAGTCTGGATACCCTTGTGTGATTTATGAAGCCAGGGAGGTCCCCTTTACTTCACCCTATTAATGTTCCAAGAAAACCTGCTGATCATATCAGACCAATGTTTGTCCCTCATTAGGGAAAAGGTTATGTCACTATAGACATTCGCTCTCCCTTAGCCCAATACTGTCTATGCTCCATCCTCAATTATCACGAATTTTGAAGTAACATCACGCTAAGAATTCTGATCATAACTATGATGACAAGGCCATCAGCAAACACATAATGAGAACTACATGATCTACAGGAGGCAAACAAGAATATTACTATGATAAATCCAGACCCCTCAATCTGTAAGCATTGACTGATCACTTAGACAATCAGAATTGGCCCCCCAAGTGTTTAAACTTCTACTTCATTTCACAACAGCCATTATGTGCAAACATCTTTTCCAATAAAGGAAAATGGGCTGAAGTGTACTCCCCAGAAAATGAGTTCATCTCTCGTAAACTCTCTAAATTTTGGACCTTACAATTTAAAGTTCTAGACATCTTCTGGAAAAGTCTTTTTTTTTCCTCTAAGCATTTCATTGCTAATTGACTTTATGGAATGCCTTACTGTGTATTTTTTAGCTTGCAAATTCTAGAAGGAATTAGATTACCATTTTTTTATTCTTTTTTATGCTTACAAGCTGAGACTGTGCTCTGAGGTAGAGTAAAAGGTACCAGAAATATCCCTTTATACTTTATACTTTATACTTTATACTTTATACTTTAAAAGAGAAATTTTCAGAATTGTAAAATGACTTCAATGTTGTATCTAACCTTTGTGGCCACTGACAGAATTGAACCCCAATTGTCAGAAAATAAAAGCATATCTGTCCCAGGACAGTTTACAAAAATTCTTGCAACCCTAACTTAACTGAAAGTGTACTTTTTCTGTCATGTCTAGAAAATAAACTAGGGCAATGATGGAACAGAACTTATGGGAGTAGCCAACCAATATCTTATTTAACCTAAGGCCCACGAGAAGAAACCCATACCCAAAACAGCATTGGTAACCAAGAACCAGAAACTAGATAGCCCAGAGACCTATGGTAAAACCAAATACTACTGATATATATACTAATTCCTAGTGATATTCTACTATACTCATATATCATTGCCGTTGGTAGTCATTACCAGAGATGCTTCCTCTGGCAGCAGATAGAAATAGATGGAGATACACACAGCCAGACATTATGAGGACAGAAAGTCTAAACAGGAGGTTTCAATTAAATCCCTCCCACTCAGAGTTCAGGGACCCTGTGGAGAAAGAGGCAAAAAAACTGTAAAAGAAGACAATGATGGAGGACACCAGGACAAGGCCCTCTGATTCAACTAAATAAGGCACACATGAGTTCACAGATACTGAAGCAGCAAGCACAGGGCCTACATGTGTCTGCACCAGGTTCTCTGCATATATATATATATATATATATATATATAATATATATATATATATGATATTAGCATAATATAGAATTTTTATGGAACCCTTAACTATGAGAATGAGTGGTTTCCTGACCATTGTGCCTGTTCTTGGGAATCTTTTCCTCCTGTTGGGTTCCCATGTCCAAATTCAATATGGTAATTTTTCCTTCATCTTATTATTTATTATATTTACATTTATTATATTTTACTTTGTCACATTTGTGTGTTGCTTCTAATGAGAGACAGAAAGGGGGAGGGACAGAAAGGAGAGGAGGGATGAGGGAGGAACTGAAAGGAATAGAGGGAGGGAAAATTATATTCAGGATAGATTGTATGAGAAAAGAATGTATTTTCAATACAAGAGAAAATGTCTTTTTTTTTTTACCATCAGAAGCACTGTGCTTTGAACAATATATTAGCATAGCAATTTTATTTGTGACCAAATTGGAAGAAACAATCTTCAGCATCTTAAGTTGGTGCTCTGGGTCAAAATAAGGTTTCTACTTAACCTTGAAGAAAAATGCTTCAAGGCTCAGGGTCTGGTAACACTGGTGCTTCTTAAGGTTTTCAGCATCTAGATCTATACATTTATAATTAAATATGAAAACTACCCATATAACTAAGTGTGGACCAAGTTGTGTTTGATTTAATTAAAATCAACAGAGGGAAGAATTCACAGATTATATTATCTATTTACACTTATTTTATAGCCACCAGAGAAACTGTGTAAATGTCTCACATTCATGTATTTGTTCAACAGATATTTAATGAGTGTGATGGACTGTGCTAAATGCTAGGGAGCACAGGAAGGGACACATTGCACTGCCCACCTGGACTTCACAGACTACTAGATAAGAAAAATAGGGAAAACGTCCATAGAATGAGAGACTTCAGTATTGAGTCCAGTAAGGGGAGGTATGTGCCATTCTTATGGGGAAATGGGAAAAGTACTACAAGAAAACATCTTGGCTATAAAATTTTGAGATTTTTCCCAAATAGATGATTAAAATGTAATTTGACACCAGTTACCTCAAAATGTCAAATAGCTATAAGTAAAACATGTAGGGAAGACAATGGTGAAGATATAGTGTCCCATATGGTTACTGTGCACAGTTCTACAGACATGGTAAAGAGAAAGGTTAGAACCCTGAGATGTCTTCCTGAACTTTTAACGAACAAAGGATGGCCTTGCAGAGCAGTGGCATTAATGTTGTCAGCAGACATCTGAGCAAGACTGTCTCAGTTAGGCCATATGAGAAATTTTGGCATCTGAACACCACATCTAGCCACTTCCAGCTGCAGCAAAACAACATATTACAAGGGTCATAATGATTATGTCTCCCATTCCCTACAGAAACACATTGAATGATTGTAATATAGCATTAGTATTCTCTTGATTTTCACTGAGAGACAGAGTCAGCACAAGGGACAACAAAAAGAATAAATTTTCTGAATCTTCTCTAAGGGGTGTTATTAAAGATACATTCCATTATTATAGTAACCCATGGTTGGACTTTTGTTTGAGTTTATTTCCGGGAACATTTTCTTCTTACCAGTGGTTATATATTCTTTTATTAGGAAATGAATACTACATGACTCATAGAATTTCTTTTTTGGCCTTTGTGACCTGCACAGGAAATAAATTTAATGTGTAATTGTAGAAAATACCCCTGGCTTAGATTTCAAATCCAGTGATCTCTTCCACACTTTACATGGCTCTTAATATTTTAGCCTTATGCTAATACCTAATTTCATACATGAAACTCCTGAGTTCTTTCTAAACTAGGTAGCTTATTTCACATGTTGGCTGCATTCATATGTACAGTAAGTAAAGTAGGGAGTCTTTTGAAAACAGAACTTGCCTGAAAGTATCACGCAGCTGAAGCATTCTCTACTCCGTCCCACTGTGTATAGGCTCATATCAACTGTCGTTCTGAGTGCTGACCACAGATCCCTTTATTTTCTGATCTAAGTGTCTAACAATCATTGCTGAAAGGAAATTAATCATTACCTATGATCAGAACATTTCTTTTGATTATCTGGAGACTTCATTGCATTTACTATAACAGGAATTTGAACTAGAATGTAACTTAAAGAAAATTCTTCTGCCAGTCTAAAGAAAAACTCTCCAGTAGCAGCAGAGTTCCCAATATATCTGCATTTCCAGTAGTCTATTCATTTTCAGTTTCCAGGGCTGTGGTCCCCCTTTGGAACTATAGCAAATTAAGAGGTGTGCGATTATTGAAGCTTTGTCTCCTTTATGTTAATAAAGACTAATCATGTTTTAACATGTTAACACAGCAAGTCCAGGGACATTGAAAAGGATGCCAGCTCTAAAGTGAAATTAGTAGTGTGAATGAAGCTATGTGAAAAATCATGGAGAAAGAGTGATTGAAAATGAAAATGAGGTGTCTTTTGAGGAAGATGGCCAATGTCTGGCAGTGTGAAATGAAAAGGAAGGTTAAAGTATAATCAGAATAATATGTCCTCTATGAGATTAGAATAACTAGTTGACCATTCATTACAAAACAACTGCATTAAGAGAAAGAAAAATCATACCTATCATAATCATTTTGCAAAGAAGATAGCTATTTGGAAAGAGTTACAAGAAAACAAAAGAAAGGAGTAAAGTAAATAAGTAAGGTCTTTAAAACAATTCTCTCTCCCTCTCTGTCTTTCTCTCTCTCTCTCTCTCTCTCTCTCTCTCTCTCTCTCTCTCTCTCTCTCTCTGTCTCTGTGTGTGTGTGTGTGTGTGTGTGACACACAGAGAGAGATACACTTTCCATCTTTCAAACTTGAATTCTTATATGTAGAGAAATATCACCCCTTTTCAGAAGCTCAGCTTTCTCTCTTGTTATTATTTATGTAACAATTTTTCCATTTTTGGCTAGTTTTAAACACTGTCCCTAGTGATGTATCACAGATATCCTTCATGAGGACTATACAGGAGTAAAGGACTACATTGAGACACCAAACACTCTAAAGTCACCGTGAGAACAATCATGTGGCCATTGTTATATAGAGTGGAAATGGCATGTTCACCTTGAAGCTCCCTTCTGAGGAGGGCAAAGAAGGACTTGTCCAGGGTACATGTAACAAATCCATCTTTAATGATCCATACATCACTTTTTATGCATAGCAAGGGGTTCACAATTGGCACAGTGAACTCTTAGGGTAAATCTGTCTCATAAGCATTGAGTTAGAACCTCTAAAACCTATATTTTGCTGTAAGTCTATCATGTCAGGTAAGATATCTTTACTTAATTACTTGTTTTCTCAAGTTACATTCTACTACAGACTAAATACTTGGAGGCATTTTGTACTAGTACACATTTCTGTCCTTCCACATGTATTTCAGGTAGTAATTTAAGTAAAAAGAATGAAGAAAAAGAGGATGAAAATTAAAAGTGAACTTTTTTATGGTAGACTAATATATCTGTCCATATATATATAGTCCATAATGCACAGTCACTAGGATCATGTATGAGATAAACTGTGGGTATGTGTTACTATAAGAACACCCATTATGGAACTCCAAGTTACATGGCTTCTTCTAGCAATACATGAAGCTTATTTTATTAAAAATATCTAATCAGGGAAGACATTGATTAGTACAGGCAGGGATAGAGCTAGCTACATATTGTATGCATAAAGATGTCTGTAAAGGTGCCATATATTGTTGAAAGATTGTACTTCTTACTTAATAGCACCTTAATGCTTGGGAGATTTTTCACTTTGAGGGTCTGTTTTTGAAGTCATGCTCTATAGCTTTTTCGAACATGCTCAGCAATGGATTAGTGACACACAGAAGCTCTGCACATAGAGAAGGGGGAAGAAGTAACCTAATTCCTGCTCTTCCCTTCTACTCTTACCTACTTGTCAAACCAACTAATTTGTGGGCCAGTCCAACAGCAAGAGAGTAGAGGAGACTGAGGCAGACAGTTCTCTCAAACTAGCCTTCTGCCAGTCTTGATTCACTGGTTCTCTGACGCCATGCTAGGGTGCAGGTTTTTCTGTGGTGGTGCTCTGGCAGGGTATCACTTCACATGGAGCATCCATCTCAGAGGAAATCCAGCCTGTTAGTACCATATGCTTTTAATCTGTGGGCCTTACAACTGCAGAGTTGTGTTTGTCAAGGGGTCCACAGTTAAAGAAATAATGAATGTTGACTTTTTGTGGGGGCAAAAATCATTTAACTCTCTGAGACCTCACATTTCAGCTAAGAACAATGGCTAGCTGAATTCAGACAGGGAATGATAAGAATTATAAATTATCTTTGAAAGCTCAAACCTAATGAAGAATGCATGCTGGTAATGAACATTTACAAATGCCAAGAATAAAGCATTTAGTAAAAAGACTGATGCTAGATTATTCCTATTCGTCACAGGATTTCATTGAAAGGCTTTTAAGTAAATTCCTCAGTTCTAAAGGATAATTTGTAGGTTGACACAGGCAGTGATATGATGCAGGCACTGCATGTCCTTTAATGCTGATAGTGTGTATGAGCATGACCAGCACTATAACCCTCCCACAGCCAAACAACCTTGTTCAATGCTCTGGGAAATATCTCTGATTAGTTTTGCTGCTTTAGAGTCTTAGCTTTAGAGTAAGGAGACTATGACGATGAGGAGGTGGAGGAGGAAGAGAAAGAGGAGGAGAAGGATGACTGCTGTTTGTTTTTAATAACCTTGTACACGGCCATAATGCATTCTGATTGCACCCTTTCCCCACCCTCTCACCAACACCCTCACCTCCTCCCTGTAAGTCCCTTTCCAGGATCCATGACTTTTGTGTTGGTTTGTGACCAATACAGCTTAGTTGCAGCCACCTGTGTAACCACTGGTTCAGAATTACCCATGGGAGCCTGGCAGGGATCACCAGTTGGAAAACAACTGATTCCAACTCCACCTGAACTAATCAGTAGCAAATAATTCAGCAGTAAGGTGTAAGGCCCCCTGACTTCTTCCTTCATCAGTGCCTGGTTGACTTGCTTATTCTTATTCAAGTACAGGCATTCAATTCTTGTTGGCCAGAAGATAGCATTTCACAGTCCCTTTTCTTGTTCTTGAATCTTACATGCTTTCTACACTTCCTCCAAAATGCTCCCTTAGCCTTAAAGGAGATGATATGTTTCTTGTTTGACCTGAGCAAGTAATTTATTTTTGATCAAATGTAATTAGTCAAAGTACACCCAAGACACATGTAATGGTGACATCTACTGAGTAATAGTTTTGCAAAGTTAAAAAGGAATGCACAATATGGTTGAAAATTGAGTGCTGGGTAGTTTTATGCACACTTGACACAACCTAGAATCATCTGTAGAAGACAATGTCAATTTTGAAAAAAAAAACAAATGCTGCCAAAAGGCATTTTCTTACTAGTGATAGATGGGGAGGGCCTAATCCATTGTGGATAGCTCCATCACTGGGCTGGTGGTGGTCTTGGATCTGTAAGAAAGCAGACTGAGCAAGCTATGATGAATAAGCAAGTGGGCATCATGTCTCCATGGCCTCTGTATCAGCACTTGTCTCCTGGATTCTGTCTTGTTTGAGTCTTGTTTGATCATGGTGATTCATCATAGCAATAAAAACCCTAAATAGGGAAGCTTATATTTGAAAGTTTCTATACCCAGACAAGCCTCTCGGCTGATGCAACAATCCAAATCAGACCAAATCAAACCAATTCAGAAAAAACCCACGTTTAATGTATACAACACTCCTGAATGGCTTTCCAGTCCCTCAGAGAGGAGACAGGAAAGGGAGACCAGAAAAACCAGGAGTCTGTTTTCTGGGGGTTGGGGGAAGACTGTTTAAATACCCCATGGGAGTGGTCTTGAGCACCTCTGGGGAAGGGGTCATCCTTTGGCAGTCTTTCTGAGACACAGCAGGGTTTGGAGGGAGATGGGGAGGGGGCTTGGGTTGAATTTCTACCATAGTAGTATTGCCATGAATACAACCACGAATTTTTGCAAGCTTTATATAGATGTATTGCCAAATGAATGCTCATAATGAATTTGCCATAGGATATCTTTAAATTTTAGAAACAGAGGGTTTTTTATTTGTATTAAATGTCCCACAAACTTCCAGCCTGAAGTTTTTCAGTTTCAACAGTAGACTGTGCTGAATTGCTTTTGATTATAGCATGTCCTTCTAAAAAAGGTTTCAGCATTTTAAGAGATCAGTGTAGAATGTGGAAGAGGAACAACTAATGATATCTAATAGGATTCAAAATTTCAGTAGCTTGTAATATCCAGTAGGCTATTATATTCCATTTACATACAATCTAGATAATAATAAAATAGAGATTCAATTTATATGTATTTCTAAATGTTCACAAGTTTTTAAAAGATAAATATTTATTAAATTCTACAAACCTATCCACTTAATTGAACTGAGGTATATCTATTTTAGCCTAAAAATGCTATGATAAAAATTGCTAGGACACTAAAGGTATCATAGCAGTATTAACTGGCTGTCTCTCTTCTTCCTTTCTGTCATTATACCTGTCTTGCTCCTACCACAGCCCCCCAAGCATGCAAACACTCATGCATAAACCCATGAGCAAGTAAAAAGTATTTGTGTTACTTTTTCATTCAGTGGTTATTTATCAAGCACCAAAGGTGTTCTAGGCACTGAGTTGGATTCCAGCAGTAGTACGAATAGAACAAACAGTGTCTGCTTTCTGAAACTGAAGTCCCTGAGAGACAGGTTTGCTTTTTAATTTTTAAAATGTTCTAATTTTACATACCAATCCTAGTTTCCTCCCCATCCCATCTTCCCACTTCCCCTACCTTCTCCCCATCCCATCCCTATCCACTCCAAAGAGAGAGTGATACCTTGCGCGCGGGGGGTGGGGGGGCAATCAAGATATGTCACATCATTTGGGGCATGACATAGGCCCTCCCCCCCCCCGTATCTAGGCTGAGCAAGGTATCCTCCATATGAAGTGGGCTCCAAAAAGCCAGGCACTTAACAAGCAAGCAGAGCACAAAGTGCTCTAACAAACAGGAAATGTTTTCTTCCTACCTCTCTTTCTCAATTGCCATGCAACAAAGGTATATTTTCTTTCTTTCTCCCCGTGTCCAATAAAACCATGAAAGATTATTGAACTATGCATGCTTCCTTGCCTACTCTATTCCCCCAAGCAGAGCCCCTAGGAGCATTCTAACACTCTAAGTCAAGGTTCAGTTCGTCGCTTCCCACCTACAAAATCCCGAAGGCTAGTAGAAAGGTTTAAAAAAAGAAAAGCAAAACAAGAAGATAACATTGAAAACAAAACAAAACTGTGGGATATTGCCATTTGGCTGAAGTCAAGTTCTTTTGGTTATCATGCTTAGAACTTCCCCTACACAATGTAGGCTCTTCCCCTCTGCTCCCAAGGGTACCCCACAGTGTAACTAGATTACAACCATCCCTTGTCTCTAGAGCTATATGCAAGTACTATTACCTCCTCCCTAGGAAGTGACTTTGCCTAATACCAGAACACCCCTTGTGTATTCACATAACAAAACCTACTACCAGAATCAAATTCCATTCCTCTGCATGCATGTACTATTATTCGAGTGTGGTTTTTGTGACAGAAGGCAGAATCTGAATAAATTATTAGTGAAGAAGATGAATGGAGCTCTGCCTGTCATCAGAGATGTTTTCAGGCTTGGAAGGTTGTCTTGCTTCCTACACTTGCTCGACTTTAGTGATGACACTTCCAAAAACTAGTCATTGCAGTACTATTAGGAAAGGTAGTACAGTCTATGATATCACTCACAGTCTATCGAGGGTGTTTGTGAAACCCCTAAGGAGGAACTCCCAGGAAATAAAATAATCTCCTACACACATTTAGCAAATTAAGGCTTCAGAGTCTCCTCTGCACTTTGAGAAGTGGCATGCTGCTCTGTTAGCTCAAGGGACAGAGGTAGGTCTATTAGCTGTCTCTGTGCTCCTGCAAGGGTGGCTGTAATTATAAAGTGACTTGCAGCCTACTTCAGCTGCTAAACTTTCTGGGCAGGAACTGCATCTTATTTCCTCATTGACACATGGAGTGCCATAATCTTGGCAGTGCCTCCGCCATGGGTGTGCTCAAACACTGGGGAATCTTCTCCATGGGAATGCTCTCATTTTTCATCTGCATCAGACTGGTCCAGGAGGAAAAAAAGACTTTTTGAAATGAAAAAACAGACATTAATACTTAAAGGATTCTTGTTGGGAAAGGGGGCAATATTTTTAAAAGGCATTGTCATGTTGTTCAGTGCACGACTGAGCATGTAATTGGAGGCCTCCTTGCTAGTTCTCTTCTAGAACTTCTGAAGTCTAAAGCTGAGCAGGGCCGGAGACACAGCTAGTTCAGCCTTCTACCTTTAGGACACCATGACAGATGATCTCAAAGGCAGTAAATTTGATACTGCAAATATGTCTGTATTTTTATATTTAATGATTAAACTCTAACTCTCAATGAATCTTTCAATATTTTTGTTAGTTACTTTTTCCTATAAAAAAGAAAAATTATAAGAAAGGAAGAAATCCAGACAGAATTGTAGGAAAACTCTAGGCATTCTTCAATTATAGTTAACAACATTTTAATGTTTACTATATACCAAATAGTAGAGATAAATAGGTAGTCATGTCTCCTTATGATCAAACCAACTGGAAGAGCCATATGTTATAACAGAAAATAGAAACTAACATTCACTGTGCATTTTCTATATGACATACACACTAAAAGAGCACTACATTGCCTCAACCACTAAAACTCCCAGATGAATAATATCACTCTTATCAGTGATATCACCCTTCATTTCTATAAAAATGCATTATCTTGGACTTGCAAAATAGCACAGAGGTCAATGGTGCTTTGGGCCAAGGCTTACCTCTTGAGTACTATCCTCAGGACCACTAGGGTATGGAGAATCTGGAGAAGGGAGATTGGGAACTCAAGGCCATCCTGGATAACTGTGTGTTTCAGGCCACTGTACTATCAAGGCTGTCCCAAATTAGAAGAAAGGTAAAAGACAGCACCTTACCTCACCTCAGCTGTACGATGCAGGACTTTTACTTGAAACACTGAAAACAGGTATTTATCGATTTATACAGAGAAGCACTGCTTTATATTCTGATTTTAAGTATTCCTGCAATGCCGAGCTTTAAGGAAAGGTCAAGGTTTATACTTTTATTTTATAATTGAGAAAATGAAATTACTTACTCAGGGTTTGCAATGTCTGACCAGTGAAGGCTAAAAGTGGAATTTAAGCCTAGTGAATCTGAAGCTACATTTAACTATCAAAAGGAACTATAAAGCAGAAATGTGGTAGACAGGCAAGCACTGCTTTCTTCTGCCCTTCAGGAAACTGGATTAGGAGCTTAAAATTGTAATCTCTAATATAAAAAGAGTGAAACCTAGGGCAAGAAAATGGTGCAGGTTTATGAGCAGTTCCTACTTATGCAGAGGATCCCAGTTCACTTCCCAACACCCACATCAAGGAGCCCATAGCTACCTGTAACTCTGGCTCCAGTAGGATGTGACCAGTGGTGTCTTCAGTCACCTGAAGTCTCATGCATATACCCAAACACAAGCACACAGACACAGACACACAGGTCTCTCTCTCTCTCTCTCTCTCTCTCTCTCTCTCTCTCTCTTGAGATGGGTTTTTCTGTATTGCTCTGGCTGTCCTCGAACTAGCTCTATAGAGCAGGCTAACCTCAAACTCACAGAAATCCTCCCACCTCTGCCTCTCACTGGCTGGGATAAAAGGTTTGCTCCACCAACACTGGCTTCCCATATAATTTAAATCAAATTTTAAAAATCTTTTAAAAACTAGTGAGATACATTTGAAATGACTGGTAGGAGGACCACTTCCTAGTCTAGTCTGTAACCACACTGGACCTTAATTGAGATCTCAAGGACACTTTGTTTATAACCCTGGGACAAAACGTTTCACAGTTAACTTATGTGTAACACTTAAAATGCTGGTGGCACCAGGCGTTGGTGGCACACACCTTTAATCCCAGACTCAGGAGGCAGAGGCAGGTGGATCTCTGTGAGTTCAAGGCCAGCCTGGTCTCCAGAGCGAGTGCCAGGATAGGCTCCAAAGCTACATAGAGAAACCCTGTCTCGAAAAACCAAAAAAAGCCTTTCTGCCTACCCATCATAGACTAGGTGAGTGACCCCCTGCTTTTACCCAACTCCTGTCCAAACCGCTATTCACCCAGATCCCTCCCAGGCTTGTCCCTGCTTGAAATAGACACGCCCAGGCAGGGAGGAGCTCCCTGAATCTGGGTACAGGCCACTCTTCCTTCTGTTCCCGATGACCGATCCGCCAGGAGGTGAGTGATCCACCGCTCTTACCCAACTCCCTATCAAAGCTCCATCCACTCCGATCTCCCCAGGCCTGCTCCTGCTTGGGGTAGACCTGCCCAGGCAGTGAGGAACCCCCAAAGCCTGGAAACACCCCACTCTTACTTCCTGTCCCGCCCCCACACACCAGATCCCTATGGAGGCCTAACTCCTTCAGAGTGAGGAGACTACAAGGAGAGGCAAGACCATCCAGAGCTTCGGACATTGAATTCCTGGCCCACACACACTACTGTGTAACAAGAGGAGATAGAGAGACCCTACCTGCACTCACTGGAAAAAGATATGGGAAGAAGACAGAATAAGAACTCGCTCAACAACAGAAAGACTAATATGACACCACCAGAATCTAGGGACTTCACTTCAGCAAGACCTGAAAAGCCCAACATAGTGCATGAAGAAGAGATGGACCTCAAAAATTATCTCAGCAAGATGATAGTGACCTTCAAAGAGGAAATAAGAAAATCCCTTAAAGAAATAGAAGAAAAAGCAAGCAAAAAATTACACGAAATGGAGGAAAAGACAAACAAAAAATTCAAGAAATAAACAAATCTCTTAAAGAATCTAAAGAAACCCAAGATAAAACAACCAAACAAGTGAAGGAAGCTCTTGAAACAGGTCAAAGCATGAAAGCTAAATTAGACACAATAAAGAAAACACAGAATGAGGCGATGCTGGAAATGGAAAGACTGGATAAACGATCAGGAACTAAAGACGTGAGTATAACTAATAGAATCCAAGAGACAGAAGAGAGAATCTCAGCTATTGAAGACTCGCTAGAGGATATACATTCATCAACCAAAGAAAACCTCAAGTCCAACAAATCCCTAACACAAAATATCCAGGAAATATGGGACACTGTGAAAAGACCAAACCTAAGAATAATAGGTGTAGAAGAAGGTGAAGAAACACTGCTCAAAGGTACAGAAAACATATTCAACAAAATCATAGAAGAAAACTTCCCCAACCTCCAGAAAGATATGCCTATGAAAGTACAAGAAGCTTACAGGACGCCAAACAGACTGGACCACAAAAAGAAGTCCCCCCAACACATAATAATCAAAACTCCAAATCTACAGAATGAAGAGAAAATATTAAGAGCTGCAAAGGAAAAAGGCCAAGTAACATATAAAGGCAAACCAACTAGAATCACACCTGACTTCTCAATGGAAACTGAAAGCCAGAAGGTCTTGGATAGATACCCTACAAGCACTAAGGGAGCATGGATGTCAACCCAGACTACTGTACCCAGCAAAACTTTCAATCATTATAGATGGAGAAAACAAGATATTCCATGACAAAAACAGATTTAAACAATACATATCCACAAATCCAGCACTACAGAAGGTGCTGGAAAGAAAACTCGAACCCAAGGAACATAACTACATGCACAAAAACACAGGCAATAGATAATCTAATTTTGCCAAACACAAAAAGCAGGAGGGCAAAATCCACACACAATGACACCACCAACAATAAATCCAAAGCAAACAAGAACCAACGAACAATGGACGTTAATATGCCTAAATGTCAATGGTCTTAATATACCCATAAAAAGATATAGGCTAACAGAATTGATATGAAGACAGAATCCATCCTTCTGCTGTTTACAAGAAACACACCTCAACTTCAAAGACAGGCGATACCTCAGAGTAAAAGGATGGGAAAAGATTTTCCAATCAAATGGCCTCAAGAAACAAGCTGGTGTAACAATCCTAATATCTAACAAATTGGACTTTAAACTACAATCAATCAAAAGAGATGAAGAAGGGCATTTCATACTCATCACAGGAAAAGTCCAACAAGATGAAATCTCAATCCTGAACATCTATGCTCCAAATACAAAGACACCAACATTTGTGAAAGAAACATTACTAAAGCTCAAACCACACAAAAAACCACACACACTTAGAGTAGGAGACCTCAACACCCTCCTTATGCCACTAGACCGGACCACCAGACAGAAACTTAACAAAGAAACAAAGGATCTGAAAGAAGTTATGACCCAACTGGGGTTAACAGATATCTATAGAGCATTCCATCAAAACTCAAAAGAATATACCTTCTTCTCAGCACCACATGGCACCTTGTCTAAAATTGACCACATAGTAGGCAACAAAGCAAACCTCCATAGTTACAAAAGAATTGAAATAACCCCCTGTATCTTATCAGACCACCATGCATTAAAGCTAGAATTCAGCAACAATACAAATGGCAGAAAACCTGCAAACTTTTGGAAAATGAATAACACCCAATTGCACCATTCCTGGGTTGAAGAAGAAATAAAAACACACATTAAAGACTTCCTAGAATCTAATGAGAATGCAGACACAACATACCCAAACATATGGGACACTCTGAAAGCAGTGCTAAGAGTTCATAGCACTAAGTGCCCACATGAAGAAACTAGAGAAAAGTCACATTAGAGAACTGACAGCACAACTGAAAGCACTGGAGCAAAAAGAAGCAAACTCAGCAAGATGGAGTAGACACCACGAAATAATCAACATGAGGGCCGAAATCAATAAAGTAAAAACTAGGAAAACAGTACAAAGAATCAATGAAACAAAGAGTTGGTTCTTTGAGAAGATCAACAAGATAGACAAACCTCTAGCCAAACTAACCAAACGGCAGAGAGAGAGCATGCTAATTAACAAAATCAGAAACGAAAAGGGGGATATAAAAACAGACACTGAGGAAATCCAGAGAATCTTCACGTCATACTTTGAAAACCTGTACTCCACAAAATTCGAAAATCTAATGGAAATGGACAGTTTTCTGGATAAATATCACTTACCAAAATTAAACCAAGATCAGATAAACAGTTTAAATCGACCCATAACCCCTAATGAAATAGAAGCAGTCATCAAAAGCCTCCCAACCAAAAAAGCCCAGGGCCAGATGGCTTCACTGCAGAATTCTACCAGAAATTCAAACAAGAGCTGATACCAGTACTCCTCAAACTGTTCCGCACAATAGAAGCAGATGGGATATTGCCAAACTCTTTCTACGAGGCTACAATCACTTTGATACCCAAGCCACACAAAGATAAGACTAAGAAAGAGAACTACAGACCAATATCTCTCATGAACATTGATGCTAAAATACTCAATAAAATATTGGCAAATCGAATCCAAGAACATATCAGAAAAATCATCCACCACGATCAAGTAGGCTTCATCCCAGGGATGCAAGGATGGTTCAACATACGAAAAACCATCAATGTAATCCACCATATAAACAAACTGAAAAAGAAAAACCACATGATCATCTCACTAGATGCTGAAAAAGCCTTTGACAAAATCCACCAGCCCTTCATGATAAAATCTTGGAGAGAACAGGAATAACAGGACCATATCTAAAAATTATAAACGAAATATACACCAAACCAATAGCCAACATCAAACTACATGGAGAGAAACTCGAAGCGTTTCTTCTAAAATCAGGAACAAGTCAAGGCTGTCCACTCTCTCCATACCTCTTCAATATTGTACTTGAAGTTCTAGCTAGAGCAATAAGACAAGAAAGGGGGACCAAAGGGATACAAATTGGAAAGGATGAAGTCAAACTTTCACTATTTGCAGATGACATGATAGTCTACATAAGTGACCCAAAAAACTCTACCAGGAAACTCCTACATCTGATAAACACCTTCAGCAAGGTAGCAGGATACAAAATTAACTAAAAAAATCTGTAGCCCTACTGTATACAGATGATAAACTCAATGAGAAAGAAATCATGGAAACATCACCTTTCACAATATCCACAAGCAACATAAAATATCTGGGGTAACACTAACCAAAAAAGTGAAAGACCTGTACAATAAGAACTTTGAGACTTTAAAGAAAGAAATTAAAGAAGATACCAGAAAATGGAAAGATCTCCCATGCTCTTGGATAGGCAGAATTAACCTAGTAAAAATGGCAATCCTACCAAAAGCAATCTACAGATTCAATGCAATCCCCATCAAAATATCAACACAGTTTTTCACAGACATTGAAAGAACAATACTCAACTTTATATGGAAAAATAAAAAACCCAGGATAGCCAAAACATATGTTAACAATAAAAGATCTTCTGCAGGCATCACCATCCCTGACTTCAAGCTCTACTATAGAGCCATAGTTCTGAAACCAGCTTGGTATTGGCACAAGAATAGACAGATAGACCAAGGGAATTGAATTGAAGACCCAGATATTAACCCACGCACCTACGAACACCTTATTTTTGACAAAGGTGCTAAATCTATACAATGGAAAAAAGATAGCATCTTCAACAAATGGTGCTGGCACAATGGTTTCAGACATGTAGAAGATTGCAGATTGATCCATACCTGTCACCATGCACGAAACTTAAGTGCAAATGGATCATAGATCTCTCCATAAATCCAGCCACACTGAATCTTCTAGAAGAGAAAGTGGGAATAACTCTTGAACAAATTGGCACAGGAGAACGATTCCTGAACATCACAACAGAAGCACAGACACTGAGGTCTGCAATCAATAAATGGGACCTCCTGAAACTGAGAAGCTTCTGTAGGGCAAAGGACACAGTCAGTAAGACAAAACGATCTTCACCAGCCCCACATCTGACAGAGGACTGATTTCCAAAATATACAAGGAGCTCAAGAAGCTAGCCACCAAAACACCATGCAATGAAATTAAAAGTGGGGTGCAGAACTAAACAGAGATTTTTCAACAGAGTGAAAGACCCCTGCCCCTTAGCTCTAAAGTTTGCCTCCTCCTCCAGTCGGCAGCTGATGAGGTGGGCAGCGGATGCCTCGCTCCTGCGCCTCCCCGATCTCCACCCCCACCGGCCTCCACTTCCCCCGCCGCCGCACGTCCGGCCGCCGGTTCCCTCCAAAGCTGATCCACCCCGGTGGGGCCGCGCCCCGGCCTGTCCGCCTGGCACTGTGAGCCCGCGAGGCGGCCCGAGGGCAAGCACCAGGTGGGCTGGCCCGAGGGCAAACACCAGGTGGGCCGGCCCGAGGGCGAGGGCGAGCATCAGGTGGGCCGGCCCGGGGCCCCGCCCCCGTGCCCCTGCCCGATGGGGAACACTCCGTCCCAAGGCCCTCGCCCCCAAGGTCAGCCATCTGGACGTGGAGGGGGGAATTGAGTCTATTGTACCAGACACCAGACCTTGAGAATATGCTGGTCCGGAATGGCTCTGTGCCTCACTTGAACCGTCCAATAGAAATGACTCTGTACTTCGCCTCATTTGAATAACCCTGTGTAGCGCCTCATTTACATTGACCAATGGGAATAGCTCTGTACTGCGCCTCATTTGAATTATCCAATAGAATCCCTGCTTCTGGCTTGCGCTTTTTGCTATATAAGGACCCCTCTCCCTTGACTCGGCATGCTTGGCCTCACAGAAGCTAAGTTTCCCCGGGTACCCGTGTCTCCAATAAAGCCTCTTGCAGTTTGCATCCAAGTTCGTGGTCTCGCTGATTCCTGGGTACGGGTCTCCTTCTACGAAAGTACCTCCACGGGGGTCTTTCAAGAGGAATCTGAAATAGCTGAAAGACACTTGAGAAAGTGTTCAAAATCCTTGGCCATCAGAGAAATGCAACTCAAAACAACTCTGAGATACCACCTCACACCTGTCAGAATGGCTAATTCAAAAATACCAATGACAACCTATGCTGGAGAGGATGCAGAGAAGAAGGAACACTCCTCCATTGCTGGTGGGAGTGTGAACTTATAAGACCATTCTGGAAATCAGTATGGCAGTTGCTCAGAAAAATGGGAATCAATCTACCTCAAGGTCCAGCCATTCCTCTCTTGGGTATATATACCCAAATAGTGCATGTTCATAAAACAAGAACATATGTTCAACCATGTTCATAGCAGCATTGTTTGTAATAGCCAGAACCTGGAAGCAACCTAGATGTCCCTCAACTGAAGAATGGAAAAGAGAAAATATGGTACATTTATACAATGGAGTACTACTCAGAAGAAAAAAGCAATGGAATCTTGAAATTCGCAGGCAAATGGATAGAACTAGAAGAAACCATCCTGAGTGAGGTAACCTAATCACAAAAAGACAAACATGGTATGTACTCACTCATATATGATTTTTAGACATAGAGCAAAGGTTTACCAGCCCTTAAATCCTCTTCACCAAAGAAACTAGAAATCATGAAGGACTCTGGGGGATAAATAGACCCCAGGAATGGGAAGTGGCATGAACTCCCGAGCTAATTGAGAGCATGAGGGTAGAGGAGAGGGTGCTGCCACAATAAGAACACAAGAAGAAGAGTAGAGGAGAAGAAACAGAGGAGCAGAGATATTGAGTTGGGGGAAGAATAGAGGAGAGAGAGCAGGATGAGAGATACCATATCAGAGGAAGCCACTATAGGTCCGAGAAGAGATCTGGAACTAGGGAGATCTCCAGAGACCTACAAGGATGACACGATCTGACTGTCCGGGAGAGGATGAGGATGGCCTAGAAGCCCTTCCCCTAGAATGAGATTGATGACTACTCTTTATACTGTCCTAGAGTCCTCATCCAGTGGCTGATGGAAGCAGAGACAGACATCCACAGAAATACACTGAGCTGAAATCTGGAACCTAGTTGAACAGAGGTAGGAATGAAGAACAAAGGGGTCTGTACCAGGTTGGAGAAACCCACAGAAACAGTTGGCCTGAAAAAGGGAAAGCATATTGACCCCAGACGCTCTTTGGGAGGCCAGTATGGGACTGATCCAGCCCCCTGATCATGGATGCCAATGGGGAGGCCCCTGCACTCCGGGGAGTCTCCGGTGGTGGACTGGCGTTTTGCCCTGATGTGTGTGTGGATACTTTGAGAGCCCTTCCCACTTGAAGGGATGCGCTCTGTCTCTGGACACATGGGGAGGAGCCTAGGCCCAGCACAGGAAGACTTGGGGGACTTTGTGGAGCCCCTGTTGGGGGCCCTACCCTGCCTGGGGAGTGGTGGGTGGATGGGGTGGGGGGTAGGTTGGAGGTGGGGGAGGAGGGATGGGGTGAGGGGAGGGAGAGGGAGAGGGGACTTACATGTGAAACAAGCCTGTTCCCTAACTTGAATTAATAATAATAATAATAATAATAATAATAATAATAATAATATTTTAAAAATGCTGGTGGCACATGCCTTTAATCCCAGCACTCCAGGGAGAGGCAGGTGGATCTCTGTAAGTTCAAGGCCAGCCTGTTCTATAGAGCAAGTTCTAGGACAGCCAAGACTGTTACACAGAGAAAAATCTGTCTCTCTCTCTCTCTATCTATCTATCTATCTATCTATCTATCTATATATATATATATATATATATATATATATCCTAGTAAGGAAGGAAGGAAGGAGGAAAAGCCCCTTTCCCTGTTGATGGGAAAGCACCTTTTTGCCTTTTGTCTATACTTCCAGGGCAGCAGTTACCCTACATCAAATAAGTGACTTGGGAAGTGATCCTTGCCATCATGTACCAAGAAGAAGCATTTTTCTATGAGTTTTACCATTTCTAACTTGGGACATACAGTCACCAACTGTCTTGGTTGCTTATCTTGGGTACTTTCCCAGCACACAGCTTTGTAGTGGCAAAAGGATAAAAGTGTCAAACACTCGCCCTCTTTCTAGTGCTCATCATCAGCTGTGAGTCTTCAGGCAGTTTATAAGGCCCATGTTAGTAGACAAAGAAAAGTCTCCCTCATCTCTGGGACACCATTGGCTATCTTTACAAAGGGCAGTGCTGAGCCAAGCATTGTCGCTGTGGTCCCTCTCAGCACAGTGAGGGCTCTCCAACAGGTTCGGCCTACCTTCCCACTGACCATGCAGTCTCTTGGCTCTCTTTGTCTTTGTAGATGACCCAAGAGTTCTTGATATGGCTGTCGTGGGCTTGCTACAGGGATCTGTTGAAGGTTTTTCTGGCCATATTCAGTGACTTTGATAACAGCATCAGCTCTGTCTTCTAGATAATGGAGATCTGAGATCACATCTTGGATTTTTTGCCACACAAACAAGCTATGCAGCCGTCCTAGTCTGCATTAACCATTTGCTGTTGTTAGGACTGTCTGTAAGAATGTTTCCTCCTAAATTCCAAACTCTACATACGCATGGCCATGCCTCTGCTCAGTCTTGCCCTCCCATGCCTCTAAGCTTTTCTATGCCACCCATCCCTCATCCCTCTAGCTGTTTGACATAAGAGAGGTCCTATTCCTGACTTTAACTGATCCTCTTGACATCTCTCTCTCTCTCTCTCTCTCTCTCTCTCTCTCTCTCTCTCTCTCTCTCTCAGCTTCACACTTTTCTTGATAGAACCTCTTGTATGTACTCTCTACAGTAGGTATAGAGAGAAGTATATGAAATAAGAAACCCTAAACTTGAGAGTGTTGTCTCCTCTCAGCTATACAATGGCCACCCCTGCAAAGGGGATCTCCTTGGAACTACATGTTACTGGTTTGATGGATGAAGACATATTAGCAACTGACTAAATCCATCAGTGGGATGTCCATAATATTGTCATCATTATATACTTTAGTTGTCTTAGGTTGGTACTAACTTTCTTCCATGTTTCTGTTTTTTTTTTTTTTTTTTCTGCTATGATGGACTTACAGCAACTATGCCTTTGCCAGAATGTGACAAGAGAAACCTTGGAAATGAGAAAGATTGACACATGTGTTTATCTCCTGTTGCCCTTCCAGCAACAAACAATTTCATTAAAACAGCAAAACAAAGGTATATACACTGATACCATTCAAAAGGACAGCTAAATTTTGTTTGTCTGCTATGGTGATTCGAGTAAGAATAGCCTCCTTAGGCTCATATATTTGTATGTTTCTTCCACAGTTGGTGACTTGTTTGGGACGACTAGAAGGTGTGTCCAGTTGGAGGAAATGTGGGTGTGGGCTTTGAGGTCTTGAAAGACCATGACAGGTCCAAGGGCTTTTGCTTAGCCTGATGCCTACACATCCAGGTGTAGCTCTCAACTCCTTGCCTGCCTGCACACAGCCATGCTCCCTTCTATGATAATATTGGACTAACCCTCTGAAGTTATAAACAAGCCCCCAATTGAATGCTTTCTTTTATAAGTGTTGCCATGGTTATGGTGTCTCTTCACAGTAACTTCACAGTGGGGTTTGGTTTATTTTGTGTTATATAATATAGGTTGTTTTGATCACAGGGGAAAAATCCTAAATTCTGCTTACAAATATAAGAACCCTTGTTTATCTAATCTAATCTGATCATTTCTATTTCAGATACATTACTGCCCCTCACATAGATTTTCAGGAGCATATTTTATATATAACCATAGACTTTCAGAGCTGGGCCCTACCAACGTACATAGTTCAGTAATTGCTAGTTTAGAACTATTTTAGGGACCAGAGAGAGATCTCAATCAGTATAGTGCTTGTTACAGATGCACAAAGATCAGAGTTCAGATCCCTCACATAAGATGGGCATGCTGGCACACCCATAATCCCAATTCTGAGGAAGAAAATCCCTGAAGCTTACTGATAGACAACCTAGCCAATATTAATGAGCTCTGGGTTTAAATGGCAGTCTTTGTCTCAAATAAATGAGGTAGGTAGAGTGACTGAGAAAGATTCCTGGTATCACTCTTTAGTATCTACATGCATGCACACATAGAAAAACATACCCCACCCATGTGAACACATATTTGAACCACATATATGTATTTATGCCCCTGCCCAAAAACCTAATTAAGATAATTTTTAGAGTACCTTTAAAAATAGAACAAAATTGAATGGATATCCCATATGCCATCTGCCACCACAAATTCACTCATCTCCCTGTTATCACAGAGTTAGAATGATGCATTTATTAAAATTTAACAATCATATTGACACATCATTGTCATACAAATGTCCATAGTTCCCATGCAGATTCACAAATGTCCAATCTATTGCTTTGGACTTTGGATGAAAATATATTTCTACCCGTAAGTATCATACAGAGAATTCTCATAACCCACAGACTGACTCAGCCCTATATATACACCAGTTCCCCTTGAATAGAGCTGACTTCTTTTCTTCATAGTTTTAAAGCCTTATCTATAATGTCCCAGTTGGAATCATACAATTCATAACCTTTTATGTTAGCCCTTCAATTTGGTAATATACCTTTAAGGTTGGTACACTATTTCTATGTCTTGTTAGCTCATTTTTCTTAAAAACCCTGGATGGCACTCCATTGTCTTCATGTACCCACTTTTGTACACTTTAGCACAGCCAACTTGGGAAGATAAACTAAGCATATTCTTGCCATATGATATAGCAAATTAAATTCTTAAGCATTTACCAAAGGAGTTTAAGATTGATGACTACAAAAACCTGCATACATATTTCCAGCCAATTTATTCATAATTTCCAAAAATTGGAAACAACCAAGATGTCTTTCAGAAGGTGAAGGGATGAGCTACAAGCCTTCCAAACATCAGGATGTTATCTAGCATTTAAATGCTTTAAGACCAACATCATTGGGACAATAATTATTTTTCTCAAACATATTTAAAGCAAAGTGGTACTCTGTGCTTGAAAGGAGGGGAGCCCAGAAGTTGTGCCCTACTAGGTGGCATCTGTGACTGCCACCATTGAAGACCAACCAGCCAAGACTAAAAGAGTCACTGCCCAGAGTCACATTGCTGGTTGGAACTATCTAGGCTCTCCGCTAGATCAGAATTCAGCGTATTTGTATTATTTCTTTGTTTGTTGTTTACCATGCAGAGGGTCAAGCCCAAGGCCTTGTACATTCAGGGCAAATGTTTTTCCACTAAGCTACATTCACAATTCCAACAAATCTTATTTTAACAAAGGTTTGGCAGATTTCTTAAAGATTTTAATTTTCAGGTGAATGCTTGTAAAATACCTTTTAGTTACTTTGAGAAATATTTTAGTGGTGACACATTTTTTTAATTGTGTATCAGAAGAAAGTCATTTGATTTTCAAAAATTATATGTTCAAAAAGACGATGAAAGAAAAAGGAGCTAGAGACCATTTGGTCCTTATACCGGTCAGTACCTCACTAAACAGGATTTCATGTGTTGAGTGAAATCCTGATACAAGGCAAACAGAAAGCATCCTGAGACACATTTCAAGAGACGGTTTTGTTGAAGTCAGTACTTTCTCACTTCAGCAAAACATTATTTGACATAAAACAAGTAGAATTGGGGTTTAGAGATGTAAACAACCTCAGGGCAAGACAAAAATGTTTTAAATTCAGCAAAAAGGTGACAACCTTGGAGAAGTTTGATTTAGAGTACTTTAGTTTTCTTGTCTTCATTTTTTAGAGGAGGCAACACATTTACAAGTCCAATATTTGAGATCTGAATATACTGTAAGTCTTGCAAAACTTTAGAGGACTCTGTACAGATGTTTAAGAATTGGGAACTGTGTGCTCTTTAACTCCATGGAAGATTGATTTCATGTTTTTCTTTCAGAGCATTTTGATGTGGACTTGGCAATGAATAGGGTTCCTGTGCTAATTTCCTCTTGCTCTGTGTAATTAGTCAGCATTTTAAATGAGGTAACAGGATATAATTGTCTACTGCCCATTGCAGCCCATTTGTTTATGACACAATCCCAGGCCTCTCCATGCACAATATTATCACCCACCTCCTCTCTTGGGTAACTGTCTCTTCTTTTTCACTTTCTCCTGTTCTTCTCCTCTCCATTCCCACTTCCTTTGTGGGCAATACAAGAAGGTACTTTCCTTCCAGCTGGCAAGGCATTGAGGAGGTTGGAAGGGGGTGTACAAGAGTGACTTGCACATTCCCTGGAGGCCAATTACACATGGAATCCTCCTGATGTGCCCTGATCGGGGAGTGGGGCTTCCCCTCACTCCCTATTGTGCTAGCTCAGAGCCACCTGATCAGTCTGGTCTTACCCAGTATTTAAATTAGAGCATCACCAATGCTGGACCCAAGTCAGGGCCTCTAGGTAACACTGGGGAATAAATTAACATTCTACTTTTGTTCCAAAGCCACATGGACACCATTATTAGAAACCCATCAGTAATAAAGGGGGTTATTATGCAGGTCTCCAGAAGAAAGGAGATGGAATAGCATCATGCAATTGTGTGCTATTGCACTGAGCACCCGTACAAAAATTAACATGTTGCCTTTTGTTAGTTCAGTGGCAGAGCAATGACAGTTTAATGCAGCATCACATTGTATAACTATTAGAACAACTTTACTGAAAGCATTTCTTTCGTTATCATCTAACATAAGAAAATGAAGAAAAAGAAGAAAGAAAATATGGCAGCATTAATATATGCTATCCAGACTGTAATTTTGCCATCACTGAAAACTAGCGTGAATGATAAGCCAAGAAGTATGGAGTTCTTACTTAACAAACGGTGACAGAAGTGAAACAGGACGGACACAAGAAATGACTAATAGGCAAGTTTGCAAACATCAAACAATCTGGCTTTGAAGATGAATTATTTGAGAAAATAAATGTTTCAAAATCAATAGCAAAGCACTTTACAGAATTTTGGAAAGTAAAGAGAAGGACATTGAATTTATTGAGGACAAATGTTGGCAGGACATCATGATGAAATACTTTCATTTCATAGCCAAAAGAGAAAAAAAGAAAAGTCTTTGTGGATATTTCCTGCATTCTTTTTGTTTTTTCCCCAAGGCAATTTGTGATATTGCTACTGAAAATGTGCAGTGAATTTTCAAAGTGATCCTCGAAGCCCTTTACATAGAGTGTGCATCTATTATGCAATCACATCCATCTATCAGCCATTCACATTTCACTACATTTATAAACCACATTACAGTGTCCTGAAACACACAGCAGTGGGAAATGGAGGGAAACTGTCCCTTTAAACAACTCTAACCACTTTTAAACTTCAGCAATGAAAATTTACTTAGGCAAAGTATATTGTCATTCTCCCTCATAAACAACTATGAATATAACAGCAATGTGAAACAACACTCAGGTTGTGACTATTTTAGGAAAGTAGAGCTCAAAAACATTTTCCCTACCATAAATTGGCAATGTACAGTAACTATAGCTTCTATACTTTAAAAAACACTTTAAATTTTCTTTATTTTTCAAAGAGAAAAGAAAAAGGATTTTTAACCATAACCCAGATATTTTGTAGTACCTTTATTATTTTTAAAAGAGAATTTTAAAGTAACATAGTTACTCTTATTTCTGTTATAATTCAATGTAACACAGATTAAGTAAGGATGGTGCATAAAACAATTCCAATAAGAAAAATTGAGAAAATTGTTCAAAAGCATTAAATGTCTTGTTGGAATCACCAATGTAGAGAAATGTATGTCTGCATGAGTCATGTAAGCTTGAGTTTCTGCTCACAAGTATTTATATATGCTTTGTCATAGTTATATCTTTAAATTACATAGTAATTTAATATGTAGAGTTCAGATAACATGATTTTTAAAACTAGTATCTGAATAATGAATAAACATTTGAAAGTAAATTCATAACAAAAGTGAAAATGTCTTATCCTCACTAGTAATTTCATGAATACACAAATCATCACCAAGATCCATATAATTTGCTTAAATTGACAAATATTTAGAAAGAAATTGCTCATAAAGGTTGAGTGAGGGACGTTCGTCAACAATGCCACTGACACTTGTGACAGAGACACTACAGCCTGATGAGCAATTGGAATATCTGTCTCAAGTCTTACAGTTCTTTATGACCACAGCCAATTTTCTTTCTGGAATTGAGATCAAAGAACTAACACAAATCCAGAAAAAGTATATTAATTAGAATTTTATTCTGCCTATTAATGTAACAAAAAAATAAGATGAATTTTGTGACAATAGATAAATGGCTCAGTAAATCATGTTGTAAAATACATAGCCATTTTCAGGGACAAAAATTAAATAAAGTAGAAAATAAAATAAATTGTTGTAATACAGATAAACAAAATATATATTTCAACTTTTGAAAGACTGAAAATAATTGAATTCCAGTCATAGTTTTATTTACATGTATATAAAGTGTGTGCTCATATAGATCATTGTCATTAAAATAGATGTATAACATTATAGCATATATTACAACAATTCAGTACATAGATACAACCATAACAATCCAAAGTAATAGACAGTTCTTTTTCTTCAAGTGTCAGTCACTTCTATGTCCTATAAATCCCAGATTCCAACATTTCCAGTTATTTTAAATATATCATAGGATGCTAACACCAATAATTATCTACCTTGATATGGAAAACCAGAACTAGTTCCTACACCTTGATAATTTTTTCTGTCTTTTAGCCTCTGGTGAGCACTACTCCATACCTTTTGTTCTGTGAAATAAGCTTTTAGTTTTCTATAGATGAACACATAATATTGGTTTCTTTGAGTGTGTCTTATTTGCCTACATAATACATCTAGCTCCACTCATGCTGCTGAAACTGACATGATTTTATTCTTTTATATATGCACCATATTTCCCTTCTGTTCATTCAGTCAAAGGCACCTTCTTGATTCCACACCTTGGTTTTTGTGAAACTCATGGTCACTACAGTGACCATGCAGTACCGGTTTTTTTTTGGGATATATATATATATATATATATATATATATATATATATATATATATCACATCCAGATAAATATGGCAGAAAGAGCTTTGAATTAAATTTTCTACTTTGAGATTTAAATAGCTAAGTTATTAAGTTTAAAACATGAAAATGCTTCTCCTAAACTCTTGCTTTTTAGGCTGTCTTTCAATGAATCTAACCAAATTCAGACAATACCAACTGACATCATTGAAAATGGGTCTTGTGAGGCCTGAGATTTTTGGTGATAACATCTTCCCATAGCATGGAATAGATTGGGGCCAATGGATCAGACCTTTCATCAATCAGGTTAAGGACATTTCTACTTTTGTTCACCAGTTTCCTTTTAAATTCCCAAAATCTGAATTAATTGCAGGTGTCCGTTTCCACCAGGAATGAAGTCTGTAAATTATACATAGCAGTGCAGCACTCCCACCATGTCACATCCTGTTATGTTCCTTCTCCCTGTACGCTGGCATAACACAAAATGACACAGGAGAACACATGGACATGGTACAGATGTCAAAAAATAAACACAAAATTTTGCCAGATAAATATAGAACACATATTTTGAGTTTTGGAATTCTTTGAACAAGTTAGTAAATCTTATTAAAGCTGATAGCACAATTGCTTTTATTGCTGGTCCCAGGAGATGTCAACTTAAGGTTAGAGACTAAAAAAAAAAAAATGTTAAAAGAGAACATAATATCAGAAAATAACTTATTTATAGGACATTTGAAAACATCATCTATTTTATTGTGATAAACTGTCCCAGAAACCATGTAGATTACTGGCTAAAGACAGAAAAATGGTCATGGTTCTCAAGGACAGAAGCATTGAAAGAGAATGGATATTGCATAATTTACTGTATGGCTAAGAGTTAGGACTTGTAAGCCAAAATGCTGGTGAATGGACAAGTGTAGATGGAGGTTCTATCCTGCCTGGTCCCACAGCCATTTTGCCCCAAATAAACACACAGAGACTTACATTAAGTATAAACTATTTGATCCATAACTGAGGATTCTTACTGGATAGCTCTATCTTAATTATTAACCCATAACTATTAATCTATGAATTTCTTATTTTTTTAATTTATTTATTAGTTCTAGTTAGGGATCAAGCTTGTTTCACATGTAAGTCCCTTCTCCCTTTCCCTCCCCTCACCCCTATCCCTCCTCCCCCACCCCCAGCCTACCCCCACCCCATCCACCCACCACTCCCCAGGCAGGGTAGGGCCCTCAACGGGGGCTCTGCAAAGTCCACCAAATCTTCCTGTGCTGGGCCTGGGCCCTTCCCCATGTGTCCAGGGCCAGAGTGTAACCCTTCACATGGGATGGGCTCTCAAAGTCTCTTCTTCCACCAGGGAAAAATACTAATCCACCACCAGAGGCTCCCTGGAGTGCAGAGGCCTCCTTATTGACATCCATGTTCAGGGGTCTGGATCAGTCTTGCACTGGCCTCCCCGACAGCATCTGGGGTCGATGTGCTCTCTCTTGTTTAGGCCAACTGTTCCTGTGGGTTTCTCCAACCTGGTACAGACCACTTCGTTCTTCATTCCTCCCTCTCTTCAACTAAATTCCGATTTCAGCTCAGTGTATATCTATGGATGTCTGTCTCTGCTTCCATCAGCCACTGGATGAGGGCTCTAGGATGGCATAAAGAGAAGTCATCAATCTCATTTTAGGGGAAGGGCTTTTAGGTTATCCTCTCCACTATTTCCTGGATTGTCATCATTGTAGGTTTCTGGAGATCTCCCTGGTTCCAGATCACTTCTCGGACATATAGTGGCTCCCTCTGATATGGTATCTCTCATCCTACTCTCTCTCCTCTATTCTTCCCCCAACTCAATATTTCTGCCCCTCCATTTCCTCTCCTCTACTCCTCTTCCCTCCTCCTCCCACCCCCCCACCCCTGCCCTCATGATCCCAATTAGTTCAGGAGTTCATGCCACTTCCATTCCTGGGGACCATTTATCCTTTAGAGTCCTACATGTTTCCTAGTTTCTTTGGTGAAGAGGATTATAGGCTGGTAATCCTTTGCTCTATGTCTAAAATTCATATCTGAGTGAGTACATACCATGTCTGTCTTTTTGTGACTGGGTTACCTCACTCAGGATGGTTTCTTCTAGTTCCTTCCATTTGCCTACTAATTTCAAGATTCCATTGCTTTTTTTTTTTTTTTTGCTGAGTAGTACTCCATTGTATAAATGTACTGCATTTTCTCAATCCATTCTTCAGTTAAGGGACATCTAGTTTGCTTCCAGGTTCTGGCTATTACAAACAATGCTGCTATGAACATAGTTGAACATATGTCCTTGTTGTATGGACATGCAGTATTTGGGTATATACCCAAGAGAGGAATGGCTGGATCTTGAGGTAGGTTGATTCCCATTTTTCTGAGCAACTGCCATACTGCTTTCCAAAGTGGTCTATGTCTAAAAATCATATATGAGTGAGTACATACCATGTTTGTCTTTTTGTGATTGGGTTACCTCACTCAGGATGGTTTCTTCTAGTTCCATCCATTTGCCTGCGAATTTCAAGATTCCATTTTTTTTTTCTTCTGAGTAGTACTCCATTGTATAAATGTACCATATTTTCTCTTTTCCATTCTTCAGTTGAGGGACATCTAGGTTGCTTCCAGGTTCTGGCTATTACAAACAATGCTGCTATGAACATGGTTGAACATATGTCCTTGTTATATGAACATGCACTATTTGGGTATATACCCAAGAGAGGAAAGGCTGGATCTTGAGGTAGACTGATTCCCATTTTTCTGAGCAACCGCCATACTGATTTATAGAGTGGTCTTACAAGTCCACACTCCCACCAGCAATGGAGGAGTGTTCCTTTTTCTCCACATCCTCACCAGCATAGATTGTCATTGGTATTTTTTATTTTATCCATTCTGACAGGTGTGAGGTGGTATCTCAGAGTTGTTTTGAGTTGCATTTTTCTGATGGCCAATGATTTTGAGCACTTTCTTAAGTGTCTTTCAGCTATTTCAGATTCCTCTGTTGAGAATTCTCTATTTAGTTCTGCACCCCACTTTTAATTTCATTGTTTAGTGTTTTGGTGGCTAGCTTCTTGAGCTCCTTATATATTTTGGAAATCTGTCCTCTATCAGATGTGGGATCAGTGAAGATTTTTTCCCATTCTGTGGGTTGTCGTTTTGTCCTACTGACTGTTTCCTTTGCCTTGCAGAAGCTTCTCAGTTTCAGGGGGTCCCATTTATTAATTGCAGACCTCAAAGTCTGTGCTACTGGTGTAATGTTCAGGAAGCAGTCTCCTGTACCAATTTGTTCAAGGGTAATTCCCACTTTCTCTTCTAGAAGATTCAGTGTGGCTGGATTTATGCTGAGATCTTTGATCCATTTGCACTTAAGTTTTGTGCATGGTGACAGATATGGATCTATCTACAATTTTCTGCATGTCCAAATCCAATTGTACCAGCACCATTTGTTGAAGATGCTATCTTTTTCCATTGTATAGATTTAGCACCTTTGTCAAAAATAAGGTATTTGTAGGTGTGTGGGTCAATATCAGGATTTTCAATTCGATTCCATTGGTCTATCTGTCTATTCTTGTGCCAATACCAAGCTGGTTTCAGAACTATGGCTCTATAGTAGAGCTTGAAGTCGGGGATGATGATGCCTCCAGAAGATCCTTTATTGTAAAGATATGTTTTGGCTATCCTGGGTTTTTTTATTTTTCCATATAAAGTTGAGTATTGTTCTTTCAATGTCTGTGAAAAACTGTGTTGGGATTTTGATGGGGATTGCATTGAATCTGTAGATTGCTTTTGGCAGGATTGCCATTTTTACTATGTTAATTCTACCTATCCAAGAGCATGGGAGATCTTTCCATTTTCTGGTATCTTCTTTAATTTCTTTCTTTAAAGTCTCAAAGTTCTTATTGTACAGGTCTTTCACTTTTTTGGTTAGTGTTACCCCAAGATATTTTATGTTGCTTGTGGATATTGTGAAAGGTGATGTTTCCCTGATTTCTTTCTCATTGGATTTATCATCTGTATATAGTAGGGCTACTGATTTTTTTAGTTAATTTTATATCCTGCTACCTTGCTGGAGGTGTGTATCAGCTGTAGGAGTTCCCTAGTAGAGTTTTTCGGGTCACTAATGTAGACTATCATGTCATCTGCAAATAGTGAAAGTTTGACTTCATCCTTTCCAATTTGTATCCCTTTGATCCCCTTTTCTTGTCTTATTGCTGTAGCCAGAACTTCAAGTATAATATTGAAGAGATATGGAGAGAGTGGACAGCCTTGTCTTGGTCCTAATTTTAGAGGAAATGCTTTGAGTTTCTCGCCATTTAGTTTGATGTTGGCTATTGGTTTGGTGTATATTGCATTTATCATGTTTAGATATGTTCCTGTTATTCCTGCTCTCTCCAAGATCTTTATCATGAAGGGATGTTGGATTTTGTCAAAGGCTTTTTCAGCGTCTAGTGAGATGATCATGTGTTTTTTCTTTTTCAGTTTGTTTATATGGTGGATTACATTGATGGTTTTTTCGTATGTTGAACCATCCTTGCATCCCCTGGATGAAGCCTACTTGATCATGGTGGGCGATTTTTTTGATATGTTCTTGGATTCGGTTCACCAATAATTTATTGAGTATTTTAGAATCAATGTTCATGAGGGATATCAGTCTGTAGTTCTCCTTCTTAGTCATATCTTTGTGTGGCTTGGGTATCAAAATGATTGTAGCCTCATAGAAAGAGTTTGGCAATATCCCATCTGCTTCTATTGTGCGGAACAGTTTGAGGAGTACTGGAATTAGCTCTTGTTTGAATTTCTGGTAGAATTCTGCAATGAAGTCATCTGGCCCTGGGCTTTTTTTGGTTGGGAGGCTTTTGATGAATGCTTCTATTTCATTAGGGGTTATAGGTCAATTGAAACTGTTTATCTGATCTTGATTTAATTTTGGTAAGTGATATCTATCCAGAAAGCTGTCCATTTCCTTTAGATTTTCCAATTTTGTGGAGTACAGGTTTTCAAAGTATGACCTGCATATTCTCTGGATTTCCTCAGTGTCTGTTGTTATATCCCCCTTTTCATTTTTGATTTTGTTAATTAGCATGCTCTCTCTCTGCCTTTTAGTTAGTTTGGCTAGAGGTTTGTCTATCTTGTTTATCTTCTCAAAGAACCAACTCTTTGTTTCATTGATTCTTTGTACTGTTTTCCTAGTTTCTACTTTGTTGATTTTGGCTCTCAGGTTGATTATTTCCTGGTGTCTACTCCTCCTTGGTGTGTTTGCTTCTTTTTTGCTCTAAAGCTTTCAGTTGTTCTGTCAATTCTCTAATGTGACTTTCCTCTAGTTTCTTCATGTGGGCACTTAGTGCTATGAACTTCCCTCTTAGTACTGCTTTCAGTGTGTCCCATAAGTTTGGGTATGTTGTGTCTATATTCTCATTAAATTCTAGGAAGTCTTTAATTTCTTTTTTTTATTTCTTTCTCAACCCAGGAATGGTGCAATTGGGTGTTATTCATTTTCCATGGGAATGTAGGTATCTGCAATTCGTATTGCTGTTGAATTCTACCTTTAATGCATGGTAGTCTGATAAAATACAGGGGGTTATTTCAATTCTTTTGTAACTGTGGAGGTTTGCTTTGCTGCCAACTATGTGGTCAATTTTAGAGAAGGTTCCATGTGGCGCTGAGGAGAAGGTATATTCTTTTGTGTTTGGATGGAATGTTCTATCGATATCTGTTAAACCCAGTTGGGTCATAACTTCTGTCAGATCCTTTGTTTCTTTGTTAATTTTCTGTCTGGTGGTCTGTTTCAGCTTTCATGCTTTGAACTATTTCAAGAACTTCCTTCACTTTGTTTGGATGTTTTTTCTTGGGTTTCTTTAGATTCTTTAAGAGATTTGTTTATTTCTTGAATTTTTTGGTTTGTCTTTTCCTCCATTTCGTGTAATTTTTTGTTTGCTTTTTCTTCTATTTCTTTAAGGGATTTTCTTGCTTCCTCTTTAAAGGTCTCTATCATCTTGCTGAGATAATTTTTGAGGTCCATCTCATCTTCATGCTCTGTGTTCGTCTTTTCAGATCTTGCTGGTGTGGAGTCCCTAGATTCTGGTGGTGTCATATTGGTCTTTCTGTTGTTGAGTGAAATCTTATCCTGTCTTTTTTTAGTGGGTGCAGGTGGGGGTCTCTCTATCTCCTCTTGTGACCCAGTGGTGTGTGGGGGCCAGGAATTCAATGTCCAAAACTCTGGATGATCTTGCCTCTCCTGGTAGTCTCCTCACTCCTTGTGGATCAGTTGGCAGAAAGAGATGGAAGAGTGGGGTGTTTCCAGATTCAGGGAGCTCCTCCTTGTCTGTGCATGTCTACCCCAAGCAGGCAGCACAGGCCCAGGGTGGTCAGAGTGAGTGATGGTTTGGATGGGGGTTGGGTAAAGGCAGAGTCTCACTCACCTCGTTCCTGGGTTGGTCGGTGGAAAGGAAAGAAAGTGTGGGGTGCTATCAGATTCAGGGATCAGGGAGCTCCTCCCTGCCTGGGTGTATCTACCCCAAGCCAGCATGTGCAGGCGGGGAGGGGGGGTGGTAGAGGTGAGTGATGTTTTGGGTGGAGTTGGGTAAGGGCAGAGACTCACTCACCTAGTTCCTGGGTCAGTGGGAGGAAAGGGATGGAAGAGTGGGGTGCTACCAGATTCAGGGAGCAGGGAGCTCCTCCCTGCCTGGGTGTGTCTGCCCCAAGCTGGCAGGTGCAGGCGCGGGGGGGGGGGGGGTCCGGGTGAGTGATGTTTTATTTTGGGCAGGAGTTGGGTAAGGGCAGAGACTCACTCGCCTAGTTCCTAGGACAGTCGGCGGAAAGGGCCTAATCTATGTATTTCTACATGGTCTTATCTTACCAGAGAATGTCCAATGTCCTATCTTCCCAACAGCTACATGACATCTCCCTGCCTGCCTATCTCCAGCATTCTCCTTGTATGGTAACTCTGCTTATACTTCCTTCCTGGCCACTAGACAATCAGTTTTTTATTCATTAACCAATCAGAGAAACATATACAGAAGGACATTTCCCCATTAGACATGTGACCAGAGTAAATACAAAATGGTAAAAACCTGGTTTAAGGCAGTGTGCTAGTCATGTCTTGGGGTTCTCCTCCATCCAGCTACTATTATTTTGCTTCTTTTTGTTACACTTTGTTATGTCAGAGTATAAAGCATTTAAGTTAAGTCTAAAGTCCTATAAAATGCAATATTATTAAAACTTAAGATCATAATCAATAGCTAAGTAATAAACCATATATATCAATGTGAATCTGCACTTTTGAAGAAAGATTGGAATCCCTGAGATCAAATGAAAATTTTTAAGTTTCTCTTATGCTTCTTCACCTGAGAGATGACTTGCTGAAATGAATTTTTGTATACTTCTTGGGGGTGACAGGATACAGAGTATACTATGTCCATCTAGGCAGAGTTCCCAGAGGCGAGACTTCTAATGGAGAGTTCACAGGCTACAACCTCATCAGTCTTATCTATCTGAAGAACAGAAGTTAAAGATAAGAGGGGTGAAAAGCATGGAAAAGGAATGGGTACAAGGATGCTACAATGTATTCCAGTTGGGTGTGCTAAGAGAAACTAATTACTTCTACCTGTAGTATTTGTATAAAGATTTTTCAGAAATCAAGTGTGAGAGTACCCACCTTAATCCCAGCACTCAAGAAGAATCAAGTGGATAACTAGAACTTGAGGCCAGCCTGATCTACATAGCAAATTCAAGTTCAACCACAATTTCACCCTGCTACAAAACAATAATGATGATGATGATGATGACGATGATGATGATGATGATGATGACAGTAACAACAAAAACTTCCCAGAATCACCAAGACAGACAAAAGACAGAGAAACTTTTTGCCCAGCATCTACTTTCTATGGATTAAATCCCATCTGAAAAATCCCATACACCTTTCCTAGTTTCACATTTATAGACCCCCAAACCACAAAGTTGTTTAAGCAGTGTCCCTCATACATCAGTCAACACAGTCAACATGTGGGAAAGACAAGATAACGACTTAGGGGCAAGTGATGGCTGACAGGCTGTACGTGTATGAAGCCCATCTAAGCCAGTACTGCAACACAGGCTGGAACAAACCAGGAAAACCAGCGGGACATAAAACTTAATTTGCCAGACATCTGATTCCAAGTATAACTTCAGAAGTAGGCAAAACTCAACATATGGTCAAAATGATTCCTAAAAGTCCAACCAACCTTCATTAATTGCTTTCCTGAATCAGGATTTTCCCTGAAAATCTATATATAATTGAGACAAGACCTATAAACCCAGGTGTAATTATTAAGATTAACATATTTTCTACTCCTGTAGCAAGAAAAATAAAAACCCAGAGACAGATGTTGAGGTTCAAGCTGATGATCAGAAAGCAAAGCAGGCAGACACTAGCTCTTACCTCTACTTCAGGCATCTCCAAACTGCACTGCTCCTCGGACTGCCTAGACTGCAATGGTCTCCACCAAAAACCAGATTCCTAGGCTGTTCTCTGAGACTGCACTGAGCTCCTTATATAACTCTGTAGTGCTGGGATTAAGGGTGTGAGCTCTGTTTCTCTTTTAGACTGATTTACTCTTATGTAGCCCTGTGTGACCTTGGGCCCATCTGCCTCTGTCTCCTGAATTCTGGGATTAAAGATGAAAGGTATATGCCACTATTGTCCATCTTCTTTAGCAAACTAGTGTGGCTGGCTTTGCTTTCTGACCTCCAGTAGTTTCATTAGATCATAAACAATATATCCCCACATACTTCTGCAAAAGATAGTTTTCTTTGGGTCTTAATCACACTATGTTGGAATGAATCATGTAATGATTTAGCTGCCTACCCTACCCTGTCAAGATGGCTATACTTCCTGATGCTCTAGTTTCTCATCTTGTAGTCCATGACTCCTCCTTGTAGTTGTTTACTTGCCATCAAAGGAAAAATCCATCAAGAAGACATTTCAATTTTTAACACCTTTGCACCAAACAACAATGGTATGAAATTTCATTTGAAAACCAAACAAAAAAAGCTTAAACTGCACATTAACCCTAACACAATGATTGTAGGTGAATTTAATATCCACTGTCACTAATGGACTGGTCATCCAGACAAAAACTAAATAGAGAAATGATGGTGCTAACTAATACTATAAACCAAATGGACCTAACATAATTACAGAACATTTCACCCAAACACAAAATAATACACCTTCTACTCAGCACCCCCTGCCACATACTTGAACACAAAGCAAGTCTCCATAGATACAAGAAAATTGAAATAACACTCTCTATCCCATCTGACCACCACAGATTAAATCTGGATAGCAACAACAACAGAAAGCATCCCCACCACACCACACCACTCTCCCTCCAGTACCCACTCCACTACTCAACCCTTGCACCTGAACAGGACAGGCTTCCCAAGAAACCCCAGCAGACTACATAGACACAAGCACAACACACTCTAGTTGGAAGAACAGGTGAATAACTGGCCTCCCAGCTGAACTGCTCTGAAGTCCAGGCCCTAAACCCTAGAGCACATTCCATGTCCCTCCCCCTCATACCCAGCACCAGAAAAGCAGCTGAGTCCTGCCCCCAACCCTAGTGGAATTCCACTGCTCTGGTTCACTCCCCAGCAGCATGCAAGCATCACTCCTCAATGTCCCTACCCCCCACCCCAACCACCCACCAGATTCTGTCCCTCCAACCCAGTACCATGTTGTTTTCATTACTATAGCTCTATAGTAATGATTGAAGTTAGGCATGGTGATGCCTCCAGAAGTTCCTTCATTATACATGGTTGCTTTAGATAGTCTGGATTTATTGTTTTTCCATATGAAATTGAGTATTGTGCTCTTGAGGTCTTTGAAGAATTATGTTGGAATTTTGATGGAAATTATATTGAATCAGCAGATTGTTTTTGGTAAGATATTCCATTTTTGCTATGCTAATCCTACTGGTCCACAAGCATGGAATATCTTTCCATTTTCTGATATCTTCTCCAAAATTTTTCTTCAAAGATTTAAAGTTTTTCTCATACAGGTCTTTCACTAGTTTGTGTAGAGTTACCCCAAGGTATTTTATATTTGTGGCTATTGTAAAGGGTGTTGTTTCTCTGATTTCTGTCTCAGCCCATTTATCATTTGTATATAGGAGGGCTACTGATTGTTTTTTTCAGTTAATCTTGTATCCAGCCATATTACTGGAGGTGTTTATCAGCTGTAAGAAGTCCCTGGTAGAATTTTGGGGGTCACTTATGTACACTATCATCTCATCTGAAAACAGTGAAAGTTTGACTTATTACTTTCCAATTTGTATCCCCTGATCTCCTTTTGCTGCCTTATTACTCTAGCTAGAACTTCGAGTACTATATTGAATAGATAGACAGCCTAGTCATGTTCCTGATCTTAGTAGAATCACTTTGAGTTTCTCTCCATTTAATTTGATTTTGATGGTTGGCTTGCTTTATATTGCCTTTATTATGTTTAGGTATGTTCCTTGTATCCCTGTTCTCTCCAGAACCTTCATCATGAAGGGATGTTGGATTTTGTTGAAGGCTTTTTAGTGTCTAATAAGATGATCATGTATTTTTTTCTTTCAATTTGTTTATATGGTGGATTACATTGACAGAGTTTTTATGTTGAACCCACTCTACTACCCAACCCCATATACCTACATCCTCCCTGTGGCCAGCCCTCCCCTGCAACCCCAGAAGTTATATAACCCCCTGCCTCACATCTCTGCTTTTGACCTAACATCCACCCTTCAGTCAATTCTGTGACCCTTTTAATACATGAGGCAGATCACAGAAGCCATCTATACTTCCAGTAACTGGCTACCTCGGCCAGTAAAATTATCCTAGAGGACCATCCTCCTTCTTGATGTTACTTTATAGTGTTTCCCCATTGTCTCAATGCTAATCGCACTTACTGCTATGGCTTCCATGTGAGTATGCCAAGAATACTACTCTATCACCTACAGATTCTCTGTGCTGTTACCTCAGCTTCAGACACTCTTCCTAGTCACATGGCCTGTTCCTTATGTTCCAAGTCTCCACTCAAATATTACCAACCCCTTGTTGCCACCAGTACCAAGTCTCTTTTTGTGTTTCCATCTTAACAAAACACAATCTAAGCCTGAATTCTTTTCTTTTTTCTTCTTTCTTTCTTTGTTAGACTATCACTATAGAGAAACTCAATTATAACATTACTCTTTACCTTTCTGTGGTTTTTGTTCATAAAGAAAGTGTGATGACATGACTCTTGGTTCCCCCTCAACCCACTGCCCTCTGCTTGAGGTGAGTCTGGGCTTTCTTCCTGCCACAACTCCCCCCATCACCCCTTCCTCAGTTCTTCCTGGGCCTGCCCCTCAAGTAGAGTGGACCAGCCCAGACAGGAAGGCCCAACCTGAGTGCTAAAACACCTCACTCCTGGCCCCCCTCAGCCCTCTGCCTGTTGCCTGAGGTGAGTCTCCGAGTGCTCTGGAACAGCACTGGAGTGCTCTGGAACCAATTACCTCCATTACCCCTCCTCAAAATTTCCTGGGCCTGCTTCTCGAATTGAGTGGACCCACGAAGATAGGAAGGCCAACCCTGAGTCTGGCCACACCTCAACCTTGGCCCCACTCCACCCTCCACCATTTGCTTGAGGTGAGTATGGGTGCTGACCCAACCCAACTCTCCCCATCTCCCACTCCTCAGAACTTCCTGGGCCTGCCCCTTTGGTAGAGTGGACCCTCAAAGGCAGGGAGGGTCACCCTGAATCCTGAATCCAAACACACTCAACAGCTGGTTTGCCCTCCACAATCTGCCCTTTACTTGAGGAGACTAGAGAAGAGGGAGAGACCCCATCTGCACTCACTGGAAGAAGGAATGGGAAAATGACAGTATAAAAACACACTCAACAAGAGAAAGATCAATATGACACCACCAGAATATAGGGACTCCATGCCAGCAAGACCTGAAAAGCCCAAACACAGAGGAAGAAGAGATGGACGTTAAAAACTATCTTATGAAGATGATAGAGACCCTTAAAGAGGAAACAAGAAAATCCCTTAAAGAAATAGAAAAAAAATACATGAAACAGAGGAAACAACACACCAAGAAATTCAAGAAATAAACAAATCTCTTCCAGAATCTAAAAACAGGCAAGAAAAAAAAAAGTGAAGGAAACTATTCAAACAGTTAAAGGCTTGAAAGCTGAAATGGAAACAATAAAGACACACAGAATGAGGGGATGCTGTAAATAGAAAATCTGGGTAAATGATCAGGAACCACAGATGTACCTATAACCAACAGAATACAAGACATGGAAGACAGAATCTGAGGTGATGAAGATTCACTAGAGGATATATAGTCATCAACCAAAGAAAATCCCAAGTCCAAATCCCTAACACAATATATCCAGGAAATATGGGACACTGAAAAAAAACAAACCTAAGAATAATAGGTATAGAAGAAAGTGAAGAAATTCAGCTCAAAGGTACAGAAAACAAATTCAACAAAATCATAGAAGAAAACTTCCCCAACCTAAATAAGGATATGTTTATGAAAGTACAAGGAGCTTCCAGAACACCAAATAAAATGGACCACAAAAAGAAGTCCTCTCACCACATAATAATCAAAACAAAAAACTTAGAGAACAAAGAAAAAATATTAAGAGCAGCAAAAGAAAAAAGGCCAAGTAACAAATAAAGGCAGACCTATCATAATTCCACCAGACTTCTCAATGGAAACTTTGAAAGCCAGAAGGTCCTGGATAGATGTTCTGCAAATGATAAGGGAAGATGGATGCCAGCCAAGACTATTGTATCCAGCAAAGTTTTCAATCACTATAGATGGAAAAAACAAGATATTCCATGACAAAACAAGATTTAAGAAATACATATCCTCAAATCCAGCCCTACAGAAAGTATTGGGAAGAAACTTCCAACCCATCAACGATAAATACACTCAAAAAACCATAGGCAATACATAATCCAACTTTACCAAACACCAAAAGAAAAATTGGGGGAAATCCACACATAATAACACCAGCAAAAACAAATACAAAACAAACAAGAATCAACAATCAATGGTCATTAATATTCCCCAATGTCAATGGTTTTAACTTATCAATAAAAAGATTCAAGCTAACAGAATGGATATGAATACAGGATCCATCCTTCTGCTATATACAAGAAACACATTTCAACATCAAAAATGACTTTACCTCAGAATAAAGGGTCGGAAAAGATTTTCCAATGGACCTAAGAAACAAGCTCATGTAGCAATTCTAATACCTAACAAAATAGACTGCAAACTAAAATCAATCAAGAAAATGAAAAGGGGAATTTAATACACAGGAAAAACCCATCAAGATGAAGTCTCAATTCTGAACATCTATGCCCCAAATACAAAGGCAGCCACATTTGTAAAAGAAACATTACTAAAGCTCAAATCACAAATAAAACCTCTACTCATAGAGAAGGAGACTTCAATAGCCCTCTCTCAACACTAGACAGGACCACCAGAGAGAAACTTAACAAAGAAACAAAAGAACTAACAGAAGTTACAACCCCTTTGGGATTAAAAGACATCTATAGAACATTCTATCCAAACACAAAAGAATATACATTCTTCTCAGTGCCACATGGAACCTTCTCTAAAATCGACCACATACTGGGCAACATAGCAAACCTGCACAGATACAAAAAAATTGGAATAACCCCCTATATCTTATCAGACCACCATGCTTTAAAGTTAGAGTTCAACAACAACACAAATTGCAGAAACACTACAAAGGCGTGGAAATTGAATAATGTACAATTGCACCATTCCTGGGTCTGTGAATAAATAAAAAAGAAATTAAACACTTCCTAGAGTTTAATGAAAATGAAGACACAACATACCCAAACTTATGGGACACTTTGAAAGCAGTGCTAAGAGGAAAGTTCATAGCACTATGTGCCCATATGAAGAACCTGGAGAATAGTCACACTAGAGAATGAACAGTGCAACTGAAATCTCTAGGACAAATGAAAGCAAACTCACCCCATAGGAGTTTATTCCAGGAAATAATCAAACTGAGGGCTGGAATCAATAAATAGAAACTAGCAAAATATTACAAAGAGTTGGTTATTCTAGAAAATCAACAAGATAGACAAACCTCTATCCAAACTCACCAAAAGACATAGATACAGCATGCTAATTAATAAAATCAGAAATGAAAAGGGAGACATAACAACAGACATTGAGGAATCTTCAGGTCATGCTTTGAAAACCTGTACTCCACAAAATTTGAAAATTTAAAGGAAATGGACAATTTTCTTGATAGATATCACCTGCCAAAATTAAACCAAGAATAGATAATCAATTTAAACAGACCTGCAACCCCTAATGAATTAGAAGCAGTCATCAAAAGTCTCCCAACCAAAAAAAGCACAGGGCCAGATGGCTTCAGTGTAGAATTCTACAAGAAATTCAAAGAAGAGCTAATACCAATACTCCTCAAATTGTTCCACACAATAGAAGCAAAAGGTGCATTGCCAAACTCTTTTTACTAGGCTACATTTACCTTGGTACCCAAGCCACACAAAGACACAACTAAGAAAGAGAACTACAGAGCAATATCCCTCATGAACATTGATGCAAAAAATACTCAATAAAATACTGAAAAATTGAATCCAAGAACATATTAGAAAAATCCTCCAACATGATCAACTAGGCTTCATCACTGGGATGCAGGGTTGGTTCATCATACGAAAATCCATCAATGTAATCCACCATACAAACAAACTCCAAAATAAAACCACATGATCATCTCACTAGATGCTGAATAAACCATTGACAAAATCCAACAGCCCTTCATGATAAAGGTCCTGTAGGGATCAAGGATAAGAGGAACATGCCTCAACATAGTGAAAACAATATACAGTAAACCAACAGCCAACATCAAACTAAATGAAGAGAAATTCAAAGTGATTCATGTAAAATCAGAAACAAGACAAGACAAGGCTGCCCACTCTCTGCATATCTCTTCAATATTGTACTTGAGGTTCTAGCTAGAGCAATAAGACAACAAAAGGAGATCAAGGGGATACAAATTTGAAAGGAAGAAGTCAAACTTTCACTATTTGTAGATGATATGATAGTTTACATAAGTGACCTGGAAAAACTCTACTGGGAGCTCCTACATCTGATAAACACCTTCAGCAAAGTGTCAGGATACAAGATTAACTAAAAAAATCAGTAGCCCTACTACACAGATAATAAATGAGCTGAGAAAGAAGTCAGAGAAGCATCACACTTTACAATAACCACAAACAACATAAAATATCTTGGGATAAAAATAACCAAACATGTGAAAGACCTGTATAGTAAGAACTTTGAGTCTTTAGAGAAAGAAAATAAAGAATGTACCAGAAAATGGAAAGATTTCCCATGATCTTGGATATATAGGATCAATGTAGTAAAAATGGCAATCTTACCAAAAGCAATCTATGGATTCAATTTAATTCCCATCAAAATCCCAATGCCATTCTTCACAGACCTTGGAAGAACACTACTCAACTTCATATGGAAAAACGAAAAAGCCATGATAGCCAAAACAACCCTGTACAGTAAAGGAACTTCTGGGGGTATCACCATCGCTGACTTCAAGCTCTATTATAGATTTATAGTCCTGAAAACATTTGTATTGACCCTGATGTTAACCCCCACACTTACAAACACCTTATTTTTTACAAAGAAGTTAAAGTTATACAATGGAAAAAAGAAAGCATCTTCAGCAAATGGTGCTAGCATAATGGGATGCTGGCATGTATAAGACTGCAAATAGATCCATGTCTATCCCCATGCAAAAAAATTAAGTCCAAATGGATCAAAGACCTCAACATAAATCCAGCCACACTGGACCTCTTAGAAGAGAAATTGGGAAGTACCCTTGAACGAATTGGTACAGGAGATCAGTTCATGGGCATAGCACCAGTAGCACAGACATTGAGATCAACAATTAATAAATAGGACCTCCTGAAACTGAGAACTTTCTGTAATGCAAAGGACACAGTCAGAAAGATGAATCTGCAGCCCACAGAATGGGAAAAGACCTTCATCAACCCCATATCTGACAGAGGGATGATGTCCAAAATTTACTAATGAAGCTAGCCACCAAAACACAGAACAAAGCAAAAAAGAAATCAGAAAAACATCACCCTTTACAATTGCCGCAAACAGCATAAATTACCTTGGGGTAACACTAACCAAAAGAGTGAAAGACCTGTATCATAAGAATTTTGAGTCTTTAAAGAAAGAAATTAAAGAAGATACCAGAAAATGGAAGGACTTCCCATGTTCTAAGATAGGTAGGATCAACATAGTAAATCTGGCAATCTTGCCAAAAGCAATCTACAGATTCAATGCAATCCCCATCAAAATCCCAGCACAATTCTTCACAGAACTTGAAAAAAACATTCTAAACTTTTTTGGAAAAACAAAAGGCCCAGGATAGCCAGAAAAACCCTGTACAATACAAGAACTTCCGGAGGCATCACCATCCCAGATTTCAAGCTCTATTATAGAGCTATAGTCCTGAAAACAGCTTGGTATTGGCACAAAAACAGACAGGTAGACCAATGGAATTGAGTTGAAAACCCTGATATTAACCCACACACATATGAACGCCTGATTTTTTACAAAGAAGCCAGAGATATAAAATGGAATAAAGAAAGTATCTTCAACAAATGGTGCTGGCATAACTGGATGCTGGCATGTAGAAGACTGCAGATAGATCCATGTCTATCACTATGCATAAACTTAAGTCCATATGGATCAAAGATCTCAACATAAACCCAGCCACACTGAACTTAATAGAAGAGAAAACAGGAAATACCCTTGAATGAATTGGTACAGGAGACCGCTTCCTGAACATAACAGTAGCACGAACACTGAGATCCACAATTAATAAATGGGACCTCCTGAAATTGAGAAGCTTCTATAAGGCAAAGGACACAGTCAAGAAGACAAAACGGCAGCCCACGGATTGAGAAAATTTATTCACCAATTCCACATCTGACAGAAGGCTGATCTCCAAAATTTACAAAGAACTCAAGAAGCTAGTCTCCAAACACCAAATAATCCAACTGAAAAGTGGGGTACAGATCTAAATAGACAATTCTCAATAGAGGAATCTAAAATGTCTGAAAGACACATAAGAAAGTGTTGCACATCCTTAGCCATCAGGGAAATGCAAATCAAAACAACTCTGAGATACCATCTTAAACATGTCAGAATAGCTAAAATCAAAAACACCAATGACAGTTTATGCTGGAGAGGTTGTGGAGAAAGGGAAACACTACTCCACTGCTGGTGGGAGTGCTAAATCGTACAGCCACTTTAGAAATCTGTATGGCAATTCCTCAGGAAATGGGAATCAGTCTACCACAAGATCCAGCAATTCCACTTTTAGGCATATACCCAAAGGCAGCACATTCCTACAACAAGGACATCTGTTCAACTATGTTCATAGAAGCATTATTTGTAATAGCCAGAACCTGGAAACAACCTAAATGCCCCTCAACTGAAGAATGGATTTTAAAAAAATATGGTATGTTTACACAATGGAGTACTACTCAGTGGGAAAAAAAGGCAATCCTGAAATTCGCAGGCAAATGCATCATTTGTCCACTTTTCTGAGAGAGGTAACCCAGTCACAAAACGAAAGGCATTGTATTACTCACTCATATGTGGATTTTAGACATAAAGTAAAGGATTGCCAGCCTGCAGCCCAGGCTGCTGGAAAGGCTGGTAAACAAGTTGGATTGTAAAAGAGACATAAATTGTCCCCTGGAGAAGAGGAAAGGGACAAGATCTCCTGAGAAAATTGGGAGCATGGGAGGAGGTGCAAGGGAACTAGGAGAATGAGAATGGGAGAAGAGGAGGGGTGAGGAAGACATGATGGGACAGAGAGGTTGATTTGGCAGAAGAACAGAAAGAGCAATATAAGAGATAATATAATAGAGGGAGACATTATAAGTTTAAAGAGAAAGCAGGCACTAGGGGAATGTCTGGAGAGCTACAAAGATGACACCAACTAACATTCTAAGCAACAGAGGAAAGGCTACCTTAAATGCCCTCTCCTGATAATGAAATTGATGACTAATTCATATGCCATCATATAGCCCTCATCCAGCAGCTGTTGGAAGCAGAAGCAGACACCCGCAGCTAAACCTTGAACTGAACTGAAATCCAGATGCAGAGGAGGAGGGCTGATGAGCAAAGGGGTCCAAACCCCCGAATGTGGGTGTCAGTCAGGAGACCTTGGAAATCTATGGGGCCTCTTGTAGTGGATCAGTACTTATTGCTACCATAGAATGGACTTTAGGAACCCATCCCACATGGAGGGATACTCCCTGAGCCTAGACACAAGGGGGTTGGTCTAGGCCCTATCCCAAATAATATGACAGAGTTTTAAGATCCCCTATGGAAGGCCTCACCCTTCCTGGGGAGCAGAAAGAGTATGGGATAGGTAGGGCGTTAGTTGGGGGGGTGGGGAGGGAATTGGACCTCGGATCGACATGTAAAATGATTTTCTTGCTAATAAAAAAAAATTGGAGTGCAGAACTACATAGAGAATTCTCAACAGAGGGATCTAAAATGGTTGAAAGATACTTAAGAAAATGCTCAACACTCTTAGCCATGAGGGAAATGCAACTCATAACAACTCTGAGATACCATCTTACTCCTGTCAGAATGGCTAAATTCAAAAACACCAATGACAGTTTATGCTGGAGAAAATGTGGAAAAGGGGGAACACTCCTCCATGCTAGTGGGAGTGCCAACTTGTACAACCACTTTGGAAATCAGTATGGTGGTTTCTCAGGAAAATGGGAATCAGTCTTCTTCAAGATCCAGCAGTCCTTCTCTTGGGCATATACCCCAAAGAATTCACATTCATTCAATAAGAACATATGTTCAACTATGTTCATAGCATCATTGTTTGTAATAGCCAGAACCTGGAAACAATCTAGATGCCCTCAACTGAAGAATGGATAGATAAAATGTGGTACATTTATACAATGGAGTACTACTCTGCAGGAAAAAAAAAAGAATGGAATCTTGAAATTTGCAGGCAAATGGATGGAACTAAAAGAAGCCATCCTGAGTGAGGTAACCCAGTCATAAAAAGATCAACATGGTATGTACCCACACATACATGATTTTTAGACATACAGCAAAGGATTACCATCCTATAAGCTATACCACCAGAGCAGCTAGGAAAAGGACCCCAAGAGAAGATTGCATAGTCCCTTGAAGAAGGGGAGGGGGACAAAACCCCTGAGCAAATTGGGACCACAGTGGGGAAGAGGAAGGAGGTGGGAAGGGAAGAAGGGGATAAGGGGAGTGGGGAGGAGAACAAAAGGACCAAGACTGGGGAGAAATAGAGGAGTGCAAGAAAGGAGATGCCATGATAGAGGGATAAAGTACACATGTGGAGAGATGTCTGGTGCAGGGGAAATATTAGGGGAACCACAGTGATGACCCCAACTAAGAATCTAGGTAGTGGAGGAGAGGCTGCCTTTAACTCCCTTCCAGTATAATGAGATTGATGACTACCTTGGTTACCACTCCTAGAGACTTTGTCCAGTAGCTGATTGAAGCAGAAACAGGCACCCACAGCAAATCACTGAACCACATTCGTAGAATCCATTTGTGGAGAGGAAGGAGGGATGAGCAAAGAAGCCAAGACGGTGTTGGAGAAACCCACAGAAACAGTTGACCTGACCTAGTGAGAGCATGGAGACCCTAGTAGTAAAGCTGGGGAACCAGCATTGGACCAGAGGGTGCCAGCTAGGAGGCCAGGAAAGTCTATGGGACCTCTAACAGTGGAGCCAGTGTTTATCTCTAGAGCACAAATGGATTTTGGGAGCCCCTTTCCTATGTAGGTATACTATTGCAGCCAAGATACAGGAAGAATGGCCTGGACCCTCCCCCAAATGATGTGAGGGAACTTGAGCGTCTCCCCATGGAGGGCCTCACTATTCCTGGGGAGGAGGTGGGGTGTGGGTTGGCATGGGTTGGTGGGGAACATGGGAGGATGGGAGGGTGAAGGACATAAAAGTGTGATGACAGTAGCTTAGCTGCATGAATATGTTTAGTTATCTCTAAAATGGCTCTTTAAAGTAGGCCCTGGAAGTATTATTCCTACATTCCCAATAACTAGAATGTCCCAGCATGTGGTAGACACTCAGTTAACATTTGTTAAGTGAAAGAATGCTATCAGCAGTTAAGAACAAGGAAAATAAATGTTAGTCACATTTCTTTAAAAAAATAACCTTCACCCTAGTAAACTCTAACTGGTTCAAAAGAAAAGCAAATGTTTTAAAAAAATGAATTTTATTTATATATTTAGTAAGTAGATCTAATGAAAAAGGGAGATAGAGAGGCTGGCACAATCATGTGGCGAGTGTGTGTGTGCGTGTGTGTGTGTGTGTGTGTGTGTGTGTGTGTGTGTGTGTGTGTGTGTGTGTGTGTGTGTGTGTGTGTGTGTGTGTGTGTGTGTGGTGTGTGATTTGCTGTGAATCATTAGAACCCCAGTTTCTACTCAATAGATGTGCGGTTTCTCTCTTCACCTGGAAAAAAGGTCAGATGGGGAAAGAGTTGGCACGAAATGGGATTTAACACGTGGACAATGATGATGAGGAAGAAAATCAAGGAAATTAACACAATGGTTCTAACTTGCCATTAGAATTCAACCTAGAAAACACAAAGCCCCAGTTTTGACATAAAGCATAAATAAATTAAGAGTAAATTTTCGAAAGAATGCAAGACAGTATATTTAGTGGCATAAGTTCATGAAACAAACACATCTGCCTTTATTTTTAAATACATAAACTTTTTAAATGGTAAAAGAAAAATCAGCTTCAATAAACTAATAACTAACATAGAAATGACTAAACATAGCTCCATCACGTGGGAAACCTGAAGGAAGAACTGTAGTTCTCTTCCTGATGCCCTTTGTATATGGACAGGCTTAGAAGAAATTGTTCCTCAGGACTCTTAACAATGAGACATACCTTTGTACAGTGACATAGTGGTAGATAAAAAAAAAAAAAAAACCTGAGTCTCCTTCAGTGTCAGGGGTATGCTACAGGAACAAAGTCAGCCTTACTCACAGTACAAAGTTGACAAGGATCATCTGCCCAAAGACAGGCAACTAAAGTCATATTTTCATGAAATTCAAGTTTCCACCATCAGTCTTTAAGGCCAGTGACATACCCTCTACATTTCTTTTGGTGTTTTCCTTGTAAACAAAATGGAATCAACATCTTGATTCTTTCTTTCTCTTTTTTCTCATTTTCTTTTCTTTGTTCCTCTTCCTCCTCATTATCATTATCCATAACAGAGTAATGGGACTATATGGAGGCTTTCACAAATCATAGATACTTACTAAAACTTGCTTTGGGAATTATTAAAATTATTATTGTTTTTTTTCTTTTTTTGAGTGATGTCTGATCCCTATTTCAATTTCTATTATTACTTGTAAAATGGTTTTCTACTACAATGTCCCTACAAAGCCTTTCACAGAGAACTCAAGCTCTCTGAGTCTTAGGAGCATTTCTGCCCGTCCATCACTGACATCAGTACTGCACCTACACCTGGTCCTGGAGCAGTGCCTTCATGGGGAAGCAGCTTGCTGTCGTCCTCCACCTCCATTTCCATCTATAGGACTTTTGCATGTTTCCTAAGCTCAGCCTCTTTTTCGACATCCCAATTTCTGAGCATGTTTTTGGTCTGCTTTAGCAGGTCCACATCAGGCATCCTATTTTAAGCATTTACAAGCCTCAGGGCTTTCACCTGATCTGCTACTCCTATTGCCATCTGCCCACAGAACACCATCTTTGCGTATTTGGCACATCACAAATGAAATTCATGTGTCTTTCATATAGACCCTCCCTAGGCAATCTCCGGTTTTTTTTGCATTTTTTATTAAATTATTAATATTTTCACATGTACTTTCCCTCTCCCTCTCCCTCCCCCCACCCCCATTCCTTCTCCCCCACCTCCAACCTACCCCCCACCCCATCCACCCACCACTCCCCAGGCAGGGTAGGGCCCCCAACCAGGGCTCCACCAAGTCCACCAAATCTTCCTGTGCTGGGCCTAGGCCCCTCCCCATGTGTTCAGAGACAGAGCGAATCCCTTCAAGTGGGATGGGCTCTCGAAGTCCCTCCCACCCACCAGGGCAAAACGCCAGTCCACCTCCAGAGGCTCCCAGGAGTGCAGGGGCCTCCCCATTGGCATCCATGATCAGGGGGCTGGATTAGTCCTGTACTGTCCTCCCAAAGAGCATCTGGGGTCGATATGCTTTCCCTTTTTCAGGCCAACTGTTTCTGTGGGTTTCTCCAACCAGGTACAGACCCCTTCGTTCTTCATTCCTCCCTCTCTTCAACTGAGTTCCAGATTTCAGCTCAGTGTATTTCTGTGGATGTCTGTCTCTGCTCTCATCAGCCACTGGATGAGGACTCTAGGATAGCATAGAGAGTAGTCATCAATCTCATTCTAGGGGAAGGGTTTCTAGGCCATCCTCTCCTCCACTGCCCAGACTGTCAGATCGTGTCATCCTTATAGGTCTCTGGAGATCTTCCTAGTTCCAGATCTCTTCTCAGACCTATAGTGGCTCCCTCTGATATGGTATCTCTCATCCTGCTCTCTCTCCTCTATTCTTCCCCCAACTCAATATATCTGCTCCTCCATTTCTTCTCCTCTACTCTTCATCTTGTGCTCTTATTGTGGCAGCACCCACTCCCCTACCCTCATGCTCTCAATTAGCTCGGGAGTTCATGCCACTTCCCATTCCTGGGGTCCATTTATCCCTTAGAGTCATTCATGATTTCTAGTTTCCTTGGGGTAGAGGATTATAGGCTGGTAAACCTTTGCTCTATGTCTAAAAATCATATATGAGTGAGTACATACCATGTTTGTCTTTTTGTGATTGGGTTACCTCACTCAGGATGGTTTCTTCTAGTTCCATCCATTTGCCTGCGAATTTCAAGATTCCATTGCTTTTTTCTGCTGAGTAGTACTCCATTGTATAAATGTACCACATTTTCTCTTTCCATTCTTCAGTTGAGGGGCATCTAGGTTGTTTCCAGGTTCTGGCTATTACAAACAATGCTGCTATGAACATGGTTGAACATATGTCCTTGTTGTATGGACAAGCAGTATTTGGGTATATACCCAAGAGAGGAATGGCTGGATCTTGAGGTAGATTGATTCCCATTTTTCTGAGCAACCGCCATACTGATTTCCAAAGTGGTCTTACAAGTTCACACTCCCACCAGCAATGGAGGAGTGTTCCTTCTTCTCCACAACCTCTCCAGCATAGGTTGTCATTGGTATTTTTGATTTTAGCCATTCTGACAGGTGTGAGGTGGTATCTCAGAGTTGTTTTGAGTTGCATTTCTCTGATGGCCAAGGATTTTGAGCACTTTCTTAAGTGTCTTTCAGCCATTTCAGATTCCTCTGTTGAAAAATCTCTGTTTAGTTCTGCACCCCACTTTTTAATTTCATTGTATGGTGTTTTGGTGGCTAGCTTCTTGAGCTCCTTGTATATTTTGGAAATCAGTCCTCTGTCAGATGTGGGGCTGGTGAAGATTTTTTCCCATTCTGTGGGTGGTCGTTTTGTCTTACTGACTGTGTCCTTTGCCTTACAGAAGCTTCTCAGTTTCAGGAGGTCCCATTTATTGATTGCAGACCTCAGTGTCTGTGCTTCTGGCGTGATGTTCAGGAATCGTTCTCCTGTGCCAATTTGTTCAAGGGTTGTTCCCACTTTCTCTTCTAAAAGATTCAGTGTGGCTGGGTTTATGGAGAGATCTTTGATCCATTTGCACTTAAGTTTCGTGCATGGTGACAAGTATGGATCTATCTGCAATTTTCTGCATGTTCGAATCCAATTGTGCCAGCACCATTTGTTGAAGATGCTATCTTTTTTCCATTGTATGGATTTAGCACCTTTGTCAAAAATAAGGTGTTCGTAGGTGCGTGGGTTAATATCTGGGTCTTCAATTCGATTCCATTGGTCTATCTGTCTATTCTTGTGCCAATACCAAGCTGTTTTCAGAACTATGGCTCTATAGTAGACCTTGAAGTCAGGGATGGTGATGCCTCCAGAGGATCTTTTATTGTAAAGAGTTGTTTTGGCTATCCTAGGTTTTTTATTTTTCCATATAAAGTTGAGTATTGTTCTTTCAATGTCTGTGAAAAACTGTGTTGGGATTTTGATGGGGATTGCATTAAATCTGTAGATTGCTTTTGGTAGAATTGCCATTTTTACTATGTTAATTCTGCCTATCCAAGAGCACGGGAGATCTTTCCACTTTCTGGTATCTTCTTTAATTTCTTTCTTTAAAGTCTCAAAGTTCTTATTGTACAGGTCTTTCACTTTTTTGGTTAGTGTTACCCCCAGATATTTAATGTTGCTTGTGGATATTGTGAAAGGTGATGTTTCCATGATTTCTTTCTCATTGAGTTTATCATCTGTATACAGTAGGGCTACAGATTTATTTAAGTTAATTTTGTATCCTGCTACCTTGCTGAAGGTGTTTATCAGCTGTAGGAGTTTCCTGGTAGAGTTTTTCGGGTCACTTATGTAGACTATCATGTCATCTGCAAATAGTGAAAGTTTGACTTCGTCCTTTCCAATTTGTATCCCTTTGATATCCTGATCTTGTCTTATTGCTCTAGCTAGAACTTCAAGTACAATATTGAAGAGGTATGGAGAGAGTGGACATCCTTGTCTTGTTCCTGATTTTAGAGGAAATGCTTTGAGTTTCTCTCCATTTAGTTTGATGTTGGCTATTGGTTTGGTGTATATCGCGTTTATCATGTTTAGATATGTTCCTGTTATTCCTGTTCTCTCCAAGATCTTTATCATGAAGGGATGTTGGATTTTGTCAAAGGCCTTTTCAGCATCTAGTGAGATGATCATGTGGTTTTTCTTTTTCAGTTTGTTTATATGGTGGATTACATTGATGGTTTTTCGTATATTGAACCATCCTTGCATCCCTGGGATGAAGCCCACTTGATCGTGGTGGATGATTTTTCTGATATGTTCTTGGATTCGATTAGCCAATATTTTATTGAGTATTTTAGCATCAATGTTCATGAGAGATATTGGTCTGTAGTTCTCTTTCTTAGTCTTATCTTTGTGTGGCTTGGGTATCAAAGTGATTGTAGCCTCATAGAAAGAGTTTGGCAATATCCCATCTGCTTCTATTGTGCGGAACAGTTTGAGGAGTATTGGTATCAGCTCTTGTTTGAATTTCTGGTAGAATTCTGCAATGAAGCCATCTGGCCCTGGGCTTTTTTTGGTTGGGAGGCTTTTGATGAATGCTTCTATTTCATTAGGGGTAATAGGTCGATTTAAACTGCCAAATCCTATCTTCAATTCCAGGAACTACAAAAGTATTAAATAAGGACAAGGGGAAAGATATTAAAATTCTCCTCTACTTCCTAACTACATATCTATGTGAAGATGGATTCTCTTCAGGTGCTTCAACCATACCACAACAAAATGAATAAAGAAGAGATGAATGGCCGAAAGCCAAGCAATAGAGGTTAGGGGTAACCTGATGGGAGAGGTCCTTCTGTGTATATGATTGTCTTATTGGTTGATAAATAAAGTACTGCTGGCCAATAGGAAAACAAGATAGGTGGGACTAGGAGTCAAGGAGGATTCTGGGAAAGGCAGGAGAAGGCACAGAATCCCCATGTGAGCCTGGGAAGACAGGATGCTTCCACTGGAGTCCAATAAGATAAGTCTTATAAAATATATAGATTTATGATAATGAAGACTGAGCTAGCAGATGAGAAATCCTAGTCATAGGCCAAGCAACATTTGTACCTAATATAAGTCTCTCTGTGTTACTTAGGACCATAACGTGGCGGCAGACAGAACTTGGGTGTCCTCATGGAAGCAGGACTCAGGAGGCTTGGCGGAAATACTTATTGTTACAGTAACCTCCCAAGGAGAGAGAGGAACTCAGGGTTAGAATCTAGGTACTCAGGAGACAGTAGGTGCCAGACGCCAGCCAGACACTGAGGAAGTTGGAATCGGGGAGAAGTAAAAAGCCATGTGACATAACATAGATTACTAGAAGCAGTTTAATTCAATTTATAAGAGAGAGCTTGGAACAAGCCTAAGCTAAGGGCCAAGATTTCCTAATTAATAATAAGTTCTGTATCATTATTTGGGGGCTGTTGAGACTGTGAAAGATTGAGGAGTTTTGCAGTTAGTAAATGCATTTTGCAATATGATATGACTACAAGCCTACAGTGGGGAGACAGGCAATAGAAGGTGGTGATTTGAATGAAAATGATTCCCATAGGCTTATAGCTTGAATAATTGGCCCCTCTTGAATACTTGGTCCCAAGCTGTGGGAACTGTTTTGAAAGGTTTAGGAGGTATGGCCTTGTTAGAAGAAGCATATCATCAGGGAAGGCTATGAGGTTTCAAAAGCCCACATCATTCCAAATCATATTGTTCTACTTCATGCTTGTGAATCCAAGCTACTGCTCAGGTGCCAGGCCTGCCTTGCCATTGCTATTCTCCCCTCCATGATGGTCATGGACTCACCCTCTGAAACTATAAATCCTCAAAAAGCTATAAATCCCCTTGCTTGTTATATATCATCACAGCAACAGAAAAAGCAGGGAGGTGTATGTATGTATACACCAACAAAATATTAAAGTTTTGTACCTGAAGCTCAGGGAACATTGCAGAAGAGAGAGTGGACAAATGGCACAAGGCAAAGAATCAGTGAATTTGCCATTGGATTTTCCTTTAGAGTAACAAAAGAAACTATACCCATAAAGTATCACCAAGAAGACTGCCCAGTTGTGAAATGAACAAGAATGGCACGAATGGAATGAACATGTAAAATTGGATGGAGGAAAGCTCATGATGCTTCAACCCAACACAAAGACCTACAGGCAACTTGTCCAGTGACAAATAATAGTCAATGCTGAAAAAATACATATGAAAAACATATAGTGTTTTTCATATGTATTTGAGCAGGCTGTACTTAGGAATATATACCTATACACATTATTTGTAATTAGATCACAAATAAATGGGAAAAAAGAAAGAAAACTAAATAAGACAGATACAAAGTGAAATTTCAACATCTTGCTTTCATTACTAAACTGTAAAGTAGTAACTTTATATTGTTTCAAACCCCTGAGTTTATGATCATTTCTTATATTCATAAGAAAATAACTCATTGATCATATTACTATTATTCTAAAATCTATAAAATAGTACTCAAATTAATATGTTAAAGTAATAATGAAATACATTATTTGGAAACTAAAACTCAGTTTTTGTTATATGTATATTAAGTGTGAAAATGTTATTTTATAATGTTTATACATTTTATTTTCTTTCATTTATTGAAATTTTGCACCTCTTCATTATTTGAGATTAATCTGTATTCTCCATTATTTTAAATTTCATATATTTTCTTCATAAAATTTCTTAAAGTCTTTTCAGATCATTTTGTGGATCTGCCAGCACATGCTGCTCTTACAGAAGGCCCAAGTTCCATTCTAAATTTATCCTTTTAGTTTTTGCTCTGCCAAAGACCACCATTCTGTGTGACATGGCATTCTTGATAGCTGTGCTTCTGGTCATCTCTCTCTGTGTTCCCCAATCATAGATACTGAAACCTTTTCTAAATAGTTTTTAGAGATTATAAAATAATTATTCTGCCTTCCCTTACCTCCTTCTAAGCCCTCCCAAGTATCCCTTCCCTACTCTCTTTCAAATTAGTTGTCTTTCTTTAATTGTTGATATATATATATCAACATATATATACATATATATTCATGTATATCACACTGCATCATGGACATTAACTTTTATCAATGAAAAAGCATTGTGTTTCAGACTGCCTATATTATAATTCCATTTTATACTAAATTATATTATTTCTTCTATTTTCTATTCCCATGCCTGTATTATAGAATAAATATAATATATATTTATCTATATTTCTCTATTTAACACTGTATTTTATGTGGTTTTAGATGTGGTCCAAGAGAAATATGTTGTCAGCCAATGTTTTCCTTTCTTTCAGCTTCTCTAAGTGTGACTAAGCATAAGGTTCTTATATCTACAATTGTGTATTTGTATCACGATTTACTCTCTATAATTCTTACTTGGATTCTAACAAGTGAAGATTGTACCTTACTGGAAACACAAAGAAATAATTTTATCAATATTTTAATATTATTCTAAGCACAGTGTTGTTACAGAAATCTTGTTCCAAATCTGGTGATTCTACAGGCAGTTTCCAGCTTTTGATGCCATCGCTGCACATTGTATTAATTATCTCATATTATGAGTTACTCAGGACAAGCCTAGTTAAAAAAAGCCTCAGCCTTTTGATGTCATCATCACACCTCTTCCCACCAGTTGACCAGGTTGTCACAACTCTAAAAGATGAAAAGGAATATGCTAAGCAGGTGTGCAAGTAGTGGCCATGCCATATCAAGACAAGAAAATGTCCAAAAGGATGGTGGCAATTATTTCTCCAACATGTCAGACTGAGTACACACACACATTTTTCCCAATATGATGTCTTTAAAATTATTTAAAATTGATTAAAATCTCTGCTTTAAAAAACCACTATCAAATAACATCATGAGATAAGAAGAGTATCATTGGTCATGGTCTTTATCATAGCAACTAAAACCAAATAGGACACAGTTTTATCCTATTTGGTGCTGGGTATTGGACCCAGGGCCTTGTGAATGCTAGGTCAGCTCTCTACCAACTGAGTTACATCCTCAGACAACAGAAGAATGTCATTGGTAAACTGAAATCTCACAAGAGCTGCTAAAACAAAAATTATAACCAACCACATGTGATAGGAAAGTACAATCAGGGGTGCTGCAAGCTCCAGGTAAATAATTAGGAAATAATTTGATTGATGGCTCAGAAACTCCAGAAAATATAGTGAATAGAGAAGCTAGCTCTTGACTGGTAGCAATTTAGTTCAGATCACTAGCAAAGCCCAAAATGAATGAGATTCTTTTTAAGAATATGGAATCCACTAGCACTGATACAACTCCCACACCACCCCAGACAGGCAGATTTTGAACAGGAATTCAGAAGCACAAAGATGAGCAGAACAATTATCACCAGATATCTGTGATAAAGACAATTAAAATTATGAAAATTAGAATTTATAATTGAGAAAAAGTATTTAGAACAAATAAAAGAATTATTATTGAAATATGTATGTTTCATTTAATTAGATATATTCAAAAGGATCTTGTGTACAGAATTAGTAACAACTAAGACCTCAGAAATTGCAAATATTATTGTCAGAATTGTTTTAAACAAAAGTTTAAAAGCTAATAGAATAAGAGCATTACTAAGCAATGAATTAAAAGCAGGAAAAGCAACATAAGTGATTATTTCTAAAAGAGTCTACAAAAAGATAAAGTATCAATAACATCATATAAAATATCTGCATTCCAAAGAGAACAAAAATATAAATTCAAAATCCATTGCTCTGAATTTGTAGAGGAGGCAAATATAAGAAAGAAAATAATTGCAAAAATAATAAGGATATTTTTAATAGTTTAAAATAAAATGCATCATTGGATCCATCTATTGCTAAAGAGAATGAAAGAAAATAGTACTCTTCCAGACAAACTATTAAAAAGTATCAAAACCCCAAACAAATGGATAAACCCTGAAGTTTTCACAGAAAAACTAATTGATATCCCAACAATGAATGGAAGCTTACTACATATAAATGAGAGTTCTTAACAGCAATAATGTAGCAGACCAATAATTTTAAACAACCAGAAAGACATTTATTGAAACCTAGAATTATTGACTCAGTCATACTTTAAATTCATTGCAAAGGGAAAAGTAATGACACATTTGACAAAATTACTGTTGGCAACCTGTGTTGCAGTCTGACCTTGAAATGTTCCCCACAGACTCATGTGTTTAAGTAGTTGTTCACCAGCTGGAGGTGGTATTGGGGAAGGTTATGGAAAATTGAAGCAATGTGGAGTCTAATGGAAGGAAATGAGCCACTGAGGGCTGGCCTTGAGGTTTTTATAACTGATGCACTTCTCAGAACTCTGTGCTTCCAGAATGCAGATGCATTGTGACCTGCTAACTTCCTGATTCTGTCCCCATGCTTTCCCCATCGTGATGGAACACATTTCCTTGAACTGCATACTGAAATTTGTCCTTTTTCCTTAAGGTGCTTTTGCCAGGTATTTGCTACAGTAATTAGAAAATATTTCAAGTACCTGCAATGGGGTTATGCTATAATCCTGAGCATGTTGTCCGAAAGGTTTTGGAACAACAGTAAAAACAGGTTGAGTTTTGGCTGGAAAAGCCCCCAGAATGCCTTCAGCAGAACATAGTGGACAATTCCAATGGGAGTTTAGAAGACACAATGCCAGAAGAAACACAGAAGCCTGGCCCAAAGAATCTGTTGGGAATTGGACTAACTATTCACACTATACTCTGACAGAGAATCTAGCTGCATTATGCCCATGTCCTGAGAACTTTCAAGAGCCTACATTTAAAAAGCAATGAATGAATTTTTTTGTGAAATAAAGTGCAAGCAAGACATGTAACATTAAATCTGTGGCCTGACTACTACTCCTTACTTATTGAGATATAAAGTGAAAGAGAGCAGAGATAGAAAAAAAAAACATAAAGTTGGAAAGGGAATAGGTATAAGAAAGCACATGTAAGGTTTCAGAGTAGCAGGTATGCTGAAGATGAACCCCATTCACTGAAAGCCCTAATTTTTAAGAATGAACCTCAATTTGAAGGAGAGATTCCACTTAAGAATGAAAACAAAGGCATTCAATGCTTGAAAGCCAATGCCCAGGGAAGTATTTTCTAGTGGGCAGCACATAAAAATATATGCAACTATGGCTCAAGGGGGCGCAGACTGCACCTTGAGCTGTGAGTTGTCAGCATCATGAATATGGTATTAGTTTTGCAGACATAAAAGATGTAAGATTGAGAGATTATGGAATCCTGCTTCACATTTTCAGAAATGTGACCTGAAAATGTGTATCAAGAAGGTTCTGAGAGGCCTCTGCATGAAAGTGAGAAAGTGAAGCAGACAGGACATTGGAGATGCCAGAACCATGTAAACATCTTCCAAGGAAAGATTTTGGTATGGAATAGAGATAGCCCAAGATAGAAGCAAAGTGTGCAGTGAGCAGCAGAGTTAGATGAGTATGGCTACCCAAACCCTTTGGAACTCCTAAGATTCCATAGGAGTTGTGCATGGAGGTTTAGTTTCCATCTTTCTACTTTAGAATGGAAATGTTTGCTCTGTGTCATTGTATGATGGGAATACGTAGACAGCTTTTTGTTTGTTTGTTCTAATATTAAAGGGAATCACAGTTAAGAAAGTCCTTTGAGTCTCAGAAGAGACTTAGATTGTTTAATTGTTGAGACTGTTAAAGGCTATTTGCATTTTTTGAAATTGGATAATTGTATTTTGCATAATGAGATACCCATGAGCCTATGGGTTTGAGAGACAGAATGTGATGGTTTGGATGAGAAATATTCGGTATAGACTCCTATGTTCAGTCCTTTGATCTCCAGTTGTTGGTGCCATTTAGCAATATTGTGAAACCTTAAGGGGCTAAAATCTCACAGGAAGAAGTGGATCAAGAGAAATGGACTGGGAAGTTGTTTGGCTAATCCCACTCCCTATCTCTGCTTCCTGACTGTTGATTTAATGTAGCTAACTGGCCTCCTATTTCTATCTGCATGGCTTTCCCCACATGATGGACTGTGGTAGACTACATTCCCTCAAAAATGAAAGTCACAATAAACCCTGCCCCTTAAGATGCTTTTGTCAGATATTTTGTAACATTGCCATTCATCATTCTTCTTCCTAAACATATGATCTTCAAAATGGTTTCTTTCCTACTAAGGAATAGATCAGTGAAATGGAACATAACAAATGGAAAATTTGCTTCAAGTGGTTATGGAAAATTTGAACATAATAAGTTTGTGACACATGTCTAAAATGATACCATATCCATATGATTTTAAATAAAATACCATCAGATTTTTCCCAAATAGATAATGTTTATGAGCACAGGAAATGTATACATCTGTAATTATGATATCAAATATTACTAAAAAACAATACAATAAAATTGTAATCTAAAACACTATATAAATTCAAGAATTAATAAATGGGACTTAAAGTCTAGCCACAAAATGAAACATTGTTATCCAGTAGAATTTCATAAATAGGAAACTCTAATATAGTTTTCGGCAATTTATTAGAATTGCTTAGTAGAATAGATTAAAGGAAGAAAACTATGCAATAACTTCAATAGATTCCACGAACATTTAATAGTATTCCACCTCTATCAATGGTTTTAAATGGTCATTATATATTTCTGTCATTTTTAAATGCTCATTCATAGAGCATTTAAACTTAGAAATCTGCATAACTTTAGTAGAGTGTGTCATGTCATACACCTAAAAGAGAAACAGAGTTTTAGAAAATCTGATTTTCTAAAGACTATTGGCATTTCTTTACCAATGAATTTCTCAATCCCTCCTTGGCAAAACAATCTTGAGAAACATAAAGTATAAGTTGCAAGGTTTTACATAATTCCACCCGATAATACTATTCAGTTAATTATTTTTATGGCTTATACTATAAAATATAAAAAGCTTTTGATTTCTCAACTCTATTTTATATACGCTACCACAAAAAAAGAAAAAAAAGGAAAAGATCATAGTCAATCATCAAATCAAGCAGTGAGAATCGTTCCCTGCTATGTTGTACATTTGTAAGCTCATGTGTTTGAGGTTACCTGGCACTATCCCATGACTTGAAAACAACCACCTTCTAATTCATAAGCATGTACAGCCTCCACAGCCTTTGGAACAGTATCTTTTTTTTTTGAGACAGGATTTCTCTTTGTAGCTTTGGAGCCTATCCTGGCACTTGCTCTGGAGACCAGGCTGGCCTTGAACTCACAGAGATCTGCCCGCCTCTGCCTCCCGGGTATTGGGATTAAAGGCGTGCACCACCAACACCCAGCAGAACACTATATTATACATACCAGAATTTATAACTTTTGACATTTACTTCATAATAAAAAGTGAAAGCTTTATTATGCCTTAAATGCTAAAATTAAGCCTTTGCAATGATTTTAAGAAACACAAAATGAAGATAGTTTAATAAAATTTATGTATTTACCTTCATTTTATCCCATTCAATGAACAAGGAGACTTTGTTTATTTTCTCATTAAATGAGGGAACCCATCTTTTCTGCACATGTGACTTCCCATCCTCCAATAGATGACATTTTTTGTTGGTATGCTAGATGACACATATGACCATCAGGTTCAAATTTGGATGTTGTGTAGAACCCTGGAACATTGCAAAAGCTAACACTAGTTTCTGTGCCAGCACAACTGTGGGCTACAAGGCTGACATTGCACCAAAATATGACTTTTGTGTTCAGAAAGAGAACCAGGCTTCTCTGAAACCCTCTTGACCAAATTAATGCGTTTGTGGGTTGGTGGTAGCAATTCATGATCTTTCTAATCTTGTCTTAAATCCTCAATAAACTTCTATTAACACCTCAGATCACAATAAGAAGAGATGCAGACATAATGGGAAGCCAAGAAGCCCAGAAATATTTACCTTTCTATTTAAAACTTTTAATAGATTGTTTAGCCACTCATATCATTTGAAGCATACACTTCTTTATTCCTAAAAGTTTTAAGAACATCACATTTCCTAACATTTGGTCGAAAGGGTGGAAGAATAATAGGTATTGAAAAAAAGAATCCTTGTGCCCAGTAATGTAAGTTGCAAGTGATAAATGAGTCTCTATTTTAGTGAAGCCAAGTTACTTGTTAATGGCTGCCCACCTAGCTCTGTTCTATCAAATACTAATAGAAAGTTATAATGAGCATTTGAATGAGCTAGTGCTTGACAGATAAGAAATCACTGAGTATTTAGAGACATTTTATAAACTGCTTCTATCTTCAGAAAATTAGGCTTGCACACTTTCCTATCATTCCTTTTTATTTTTTTCTCAACTTAACTTGTGAAGTCACAGGGCAAAATCTGATTTATACTGTTAATGTCTCTTTGTTCTTGATTCCACTGCGTTCACAAAAATGCTGTAGGCAGTCCACTAGAATGACTAACTTACTGGAGAAGTTATCAGAGTCCATCCAGTTCCAACTATAAAATAATTCAACTAAGACAAGGTGCCTGCTAGCACTCCATAGAGTAAGTTTGTCCGGAAACTATTCATTCACCATGAAGTCAAAGGTTGTGTGTAAACTGACTTCATCAATTTGTCTATCTTGTTGTAAATTAAGAAATGAAAACAGAAAAAAAAATGTAAAAATAAAAGTAGCCAGTAAAGTTTTCACATGACTCAACTGAACTTTACATTACAAAATTTAAATATGTAAAATATTTCATCATATGTAGAAGCAAAAAATGCCTTTATCTGGGTTACTTTCAAAAGAAGTTCTTTGTTGTGTTGCTCTAGTGGATATGAAGTGTTCGATAAGCTATCTACATAAACTGGATTTGACATTTTTTAACCTTCCAAAAATATGTCATCCATAAAATGCATGCTAATAATTACCAATAATCTTGGTCTTAGCGTATAATTACAATAAAATTATATAAATTGCCATGTTTACTAGTACAATGCTGAGTTATTTTGAATTGTACTTCCAATGAGTTCCATTAAATAAACTATATTATTTAATCACTCACTACTAATTTGGATTCTCTTCTCATACTGAACTCTTAAATATATTTTCCATATTAAAATAAAAAGTTAAAAATTCAAATAGCTAGTGAATATTTATAATTATTGTTTCTCGACCTTATTCATGATAAAGAAATAGAGCTAGATTATTTAAATAACAGTGATTGTCCAAATGCTCAAAGATTTTTTATTTGTCATTCGTGTGTGTGTGTGTGTGTGTGTGTGTGTGTGTGTATGGGAATGCAAGTACCTAAGTACATGCATCAGAGGACAATTTCCAAGAGTCTGATTTCTCCTTTCACCATGGGATCCAGGGGCTGAACTCAGGTCACCACACTTACACAGGAACTGCTATTGCTCAATGGGCCATCTCAGCCAGACCTCAAATTTTATCATCCATCTTTCCAGAAAATTACTTCTTAAAATCAAATGAAGTGAGCAGGTAATAAAAGATGATCACATAAACTATAAACAGAAAGCTGTAATATAATAAAGTAACTAGAAATGCAGCAGGGAGCATGCTTCCAAGACTGAGAACTTCAATGTTGCTTATGCTTCCCTTGACCTTAATAAATTGGGGTCCTTACTTCTAGAACTGGGATGGAGCAGCAGAAGAGATCACAAACACAACTCAGAACATCACAGAGGACTCCCTAAAGACCCTCCTGTACTGGGTCCAGACCCCAAACACAGCCTCAGATTTTGCCTTAAATTCATACCTTCCTTACTGTTTGTAAAAATACTGAGCTGCTTTGAATTCCCTGATCATGATAGACTTGTACCCATGCCCTTGTCTTTAGGGAGATTTCCTTTTCCTTCATGCTGATAAATTCCTATTTGGCCAAATTTGAGCTAAAAAATAACTTCCTCTAAAAGTTCTTTTGCTACCCTACAAAGTGAAAATTCTCTATCCTTATGTTTCCACCATGTTTTTAGAAATGCAGTCATTTTACCATGACTGTGCTTAGATTTTCCTCCCCACCAAGGAATAGTTCCTAGCAAAATTTTTATTCGATTTACTTTCATGTTTCTACCACCTACTATAACACCTGGCATATATTATAGTTGAGTAATATTTAATTCAAATAAGTGAATTAAGACAAGGAATTTATTAATTCAGCCTAAAGTTTTAGGGGGAGGTATGCTTAACATGAGAAGCAGGGAAGTATTAATATATTATTTCTAGGTGGGGGATTTCAAAAGGCAACTCAAAAAATAAGACTAGATTCAACACAGGAAGACAATATGAAGACAGAAGGAAAAAAATAACTGAAAAATGACCTGTTGGTATTCAACTTTTCACAAAACTTAGTGGTGAGAAACAGATGAAAACACAGAGAATTAAGGAATGTGTTGGAAGATAAGTCAAGAACCGTTCAGGAACTAGGGAGGGAAAATCCCACCCCAGGAATTGCTCCTGAGGGCAGTGATATCAGCACATCTAAGACTGGACATTCCACATGTTCTCTGTAAGCTGGGCATACTCTTTTCAGTAGCAGGAGAAATCCCTCAGAGTGGCTTAGAAACCAAAGAGAAGGACGTGAAAGAATGCATTAGCATAGTTGAGATGAGAGGCAAGTGGGAAGAGACTAACTGGAAGGAACATGGAACCAGCAAAAATTGTTTTCAGTTCTTGAACTGAATGATCCAGTAGAAAGAGAAGCTGATGCCATGGAAGAGAAGAGAAAACTCAAGAAAAAGATGCTAAGTATTTGATAGGCTCTAGGGTGTAAACATAAGGCTTACCCATTTCTTATAGGTGGTTCCATTTGTTAAAAAGGGAAAGAAAAAGGAACAAGTGCTAAGGAGGGAAACAGATACGGCAGTGGGCCAGTGACAATTTCATCACAAATCCAGAGAGACCTAAGTGTCAGACCACCAAATTCATTGCCTCCAGCAGATGGATTATAATTTGAGTCCATGTCAATCAAGATAAGTTACTTTTTTTTTTTTTAAGTTTAACAAATGATCCAAAATACAGTGGTTACAAGAGAAACACATCCCATTCATTGTGCTGTGCTATTTGTCACAATCAGACACAACTTGGCTATTTGTCTAGAACTTCCTTGATTGTCATTCAAAGAGAAGGGGCAAGCTATGCCAGGCTCATGAGCCTCTGACCAGAAGTGCCATACCCTGTTTTCTGCTCATATCCCATTGAAGAAACCGTATCAAAATGACGTCTCAAAATTAAGATGATCAGAAATGTACATGTCCTTTCTGTGAACTCAGGCACTGCTACAACAAGCACAGATAGCAGGAGGCTATGAGTAAAGGAAGATACAATCCATGACAAGTCCTTACAGACAACTCATTTATGCCTTTGAGCTACACAATCTGAAGCAAAACTCATATCCCATCATGCTTTGTTGTTGCTACAAAACCATCTACTCTCCACATCTATGATTATTAAACAAAACTAACTGAAAAATGATTCATGTGCCCTTCTCTTCACTAAACAATTAATGTTACCTAAAGTACCATTCCAGCTCTCACCTTTCCATTGGTACATAGTGATGGGTGAACTCTGGTTGGTTCATTCAGCAGGTATTTACCTTATGAGAAACATACCAAAGTAATAAATTGTAATATTTTCCACATGATAAACGGATAATGTATATTCATTTTGGTAACATTTATTTGCCCAAATAACCCCTATACTTGTGAAATCTATTTTTAAAAGTTCAATGAAATCTAGACATAGTTTCCAAAAGCTGTCTGTGGTGACACACGCTGGTTGAACCCAGGAGTCAAAGGCAGGAAGATCATTACTTGAAGCCACACTGAGATATGAATATGTAGGGGAGGAGAGAGGTATGTAGGTGCATATGCATACATATGTAAGTGAATATATGCACAGTTAAATGAGGACGCACACACATGCTCACACACACACACACACATACACACACATTATATTTTCACTTTATTTAATGAGAATTAAAGGGATTTGTTTAAATTTCTTTACAAGTACTATAGATGATGGATTGAAAGGTTAAGGATCCAGTGGGTTTGTGCTGAGATCATAACATCTTCATATAAAACCACATGTCCATTACAAAAGCTAATCCCTTGGTTAGTTGCATTAATCTGTAGGTTGCTACTTTGGGGAAACACTTTTAGAATAAACCGTGTTCTGCTAGGGTTCAACATGCCCACAATAATTCTGAGTTGTACAATTTTCAGTGACAGGTGAGAGAAAGCAAGCAGGATTGAGCAAGTTCATCCATAAATGAGGAAATACCAGGTTTCCATGCCTCCCATAAATTAAAACATCCTTCCTGGTAAGTGACCAGCATAGCAATATGCACTTTTTTTTCCTAGCAAATAGTTTAGCATTTAAATAAAGTTCTTTGTATTGTTTTCTTATATTTAAAATGATTCCTGTCCAAGGCATCCTGCTACTTTGTATTCCGCTTGATATTTTCATTTAAAAGAGAGCGGCTGTGCAAAATAATGTCCTTGTCTGTCCCTTCCTCATACAAACCTCCAATCAAATTTAATAAAGCCAGTTTGATACAATGCCAGCCTACACTTGGTTTATCCTTGGTCGACTTTAATAGGGTCAAAAATATTTTCGCATTGGCAGTGTATGCATTAATCATTTTTCCAGAGGATTCAGAAAATTGGAAGAGACAAGGCCAAGCAAAATTTTAAATTAATTGGGCCTACCCCAGCCTTACAGGGTCACCTTGTGTCAGTTGTCCCACATTTTCCAGGTCACAGAGTTCCTGTGTTTCCTACAGCTGCCACAAGGAAAGATCCATGCTGTGGGCACACAAAGGTGAAAGAATTTCTCTCAGAAAGTGAGAATTTTCCTACAGCATCCACAACAATTGTGGTTTCCAGGTTGCAGCCAGATACCAACCACTTCCATAATGCATGCTCGGCTGCTTCCTCCCCTGGTGCATTTTCTAATCAAGTAGTCAGGAAAATTTGTAAACACTCTGTCATTTACCATAAGCCCACTGCCTACTTTCAACCACAGAGTAATTCATTTTAGTGTAGTTCAGAATTATTAATTTTAGTCAGAAGTGTTTGTTTCCAAATGGACACATCCTCTTCCCATCCCCAGTCTTTCTCTTCCAATGATACTATCCGAATGGTTGAAGCAGTTTTCCCATTAGGGGACCACAGTAATGTTGGTGAGAGCTCAATGGGCTACACATCATGGTCTGTATTGTGGCTTCATCTCAAGAAGATTGCATGCTCCAAGGGATGCAGCCCATGCTCCAGATGAAGTCAGCAACACAGAATAAAACCTGCCACAAAAGTAATCTAAGTCCTTAACAGCTTATGGGACTGTCCCCAGTACCAGGAGCAGCACTCAGGAAACAGGCCCTGCCCCTTGCCTAGGCAGCACAGCAGAGCTGCCTGTGGTGGGAGGTGAGGGTGACCCAGCCTGAATGTTATGAGCAAAGGAGAGCTGTCTCTATTACCCATGGTTTGTTTTTCTGAAAGAAGGGGGCAAAGGACCAGGCCTCCAGCCTTCAAAGAAAATTAGCAAGTATTATATTATGCTTATGAAAATAATTTAAGAATAAGACACAAAAGAGATAAAGAATATTTAGCAAAGATTTTGAAAATGGAATGGAATGCTCAATTATAAAAAAGACTTGTGGGAAAGCCAAGCCAACCACACGTTGACCTCTCATATACAAAGAATGACAAGTGAGAATCAAAGGCAGTGCACTCTATACTGGTACAGCTAAAGTTGGTGTGTTCTCATTTGTTACTGTTTCCTGCTGTACTGCATGCAATGGCACAAGAATGTCCACATTACAAGCATGAACAAGTATGAGAAGCTTGTACCACCTTGTGCCACTAACAACACCCAGGCCTCTGTGATCAGCTACAAGAGCACACAGAAAGAATGGACACCAGCACTTTAATTCCATGGAGTTAATGTTTCCTCTTTCCATGGCATGAGTGAGTAAGAATTGTTTCTTTAAAGAAGAAAAATTAAACTAACATCTAGAGCTGTTAACACGACTCACTGGGAAATCGGGCATGATTAAGCAGATTCCAGGATGTTTGCAGTTATTTGGGTCTGAACACTGCCAATATTTCTGATTACTTTTGTATTCAACTGCTTTTCTTTTTTTAAATCTGGTTCTTCTCAATACAAGTACATTTTTATAGTTTTTTCTTATTATTTTATTTTATGTGCACTGATGTTTTGCCTGCATTTATTCCTATGCACCACATGCATGCCTGGTACCCTCAGGGGCCAGAAAAGGACTTTGGGATTTAGTTAAAATAGATAGGATGTGACATCAATAGATTGTTGTGTCTTCTTATATTTCACCTTTATGATTGTTAATTTTGGATACTTTACACTGTTAAGTTTTAATCCTCTTTTAGACTAAAAGGGGAATTGTAGGGGATGCTGTAGCCACACCTGCTTAGGGGCTGGCTACAGGTGTGCCTGACCACGCCTTCGATGGCGTGCCTGGATGACATAGAGTGACAGGCGGTCAGGTGGCTGGTTTCAGTTTCGGTTTCCACTTCACTTTCTGCTTGCTGTACAGATTGCTGCCCACTGGCTGGCTAGATTGCTCTATAAGTAAGACTTTTTCCCTATTAAAATCCCTTGTATTTCTACCTGGCTCTGTATTGGTATTTTCCCACATTACATCCCTCCAGTTCCAACAAAGCATATTTTTATTAAAACTTTGAACCTTTTGATTATGAAAAGTCTGGTTGCTGCATAGCATGGAAGAGATAGGTCTGTGTTAATGGAACTACCTAGTAAAGTAAAATGTTACCATCAAGTCTATAGTCTCAAGAAAATGAAAAACCTAAGGTGGAAGTCATTAAACTGCTAATGTTTTTTTTTTCCTTAGGCATAAATGCAGGTGGTTCATTCTGAGATGATCAAACTACAGTTACATTACAATTTGAAAGTTACTCAACAGAGATCAAGTCATCAGAACATACATAAAGATCAAAATCTGTCAAAATATAAATCAATAGAGAGTTTTTTCTTCCTTTGTATTTATTCTATGCATCTTTTACATTATTTATCTTGATCCCATTCATTTCCTTGTCTCTTTGCAGCTGCCTTTCACCCCTGCACTCCCAAAAATGTTAAGAGAAAAAAGGGGGGAATGGGGCAAAATTAAAACTCTTGACATGGAAGCAGCAGTGTGACACAGTGAGTCACACAAGTAAACCCCTTGTCCATATATCTTTACTTGCAAGTGTTCATTGTAAAGAGTCATTTGTCTGGTTTGAGGCCTTTGGTTCCTGCCACACTATCAATGCTGGGCCCTCACAGGGACTCTTATTGCCTTGTGTCATGGAGATCCTGCAGCTTTATAGGTCTGCAGGGCAGGTCCCTTCACGTTCTCCAGCAGACCACAGATGGGTTGGATGTTGGGGCAGACCAAGTCATAACCCTGGTTTTAGGCTTGGTCAGCCTGCCAGTTTTCCCCTGTCCTCACCATTAGTGTGAGCTCTCTAGCACTGCCCTGTCTAACTCACCTCTTGCAGCAATGAGCCAGGGGCAGGGCGATTTTTCAGCCCTCAGGGTTGGCTCTCTGGAAGCTACACTGTTAGGGCCAGCTCTACTGTGTTGTCCAGGTGAGGTACAGGGTCCACTCTTCTGGGTGCTGCAGCTGGTGATGGGCAGGGACAGCCCTCCTGCTCTTATGACCCCAGGGCCAGCTCCTCCACCTGTCCCAGGTGTTGATGGGCAGGAGGTAGCTGGGAGGTGGCAGGGAGGACATTTCTCCTCTGCCCATGCTGCCACATGTCAGCTGAGTAATGCAGACAGCTCTCCTTTGCTCACACATCTGGGCTGGATCACCCTTACCTCCCACCACAGGCAGCTCTGCTGTGTTGCCTAGGCAAGGGGCAGGACCTATTTTTGGAGTGCCGCAGCTTAGGTAAGGGGGAGAGCCAGCTCTGGTGGTAAGGGGTAAGAGGTGAGGGGCGTATCTAGAAGAGAGAATTTTTAATTAAAATAATCTTTTAGAACTTTCAAAATTATAAGAGAATCTCAAAGTGGGAAACTCTCAGGGAAAGCTGAGAAATAAGATTTGACTGAGACTTTAAACATCAGTGTCTGTCAGGGCCACATCCACACAACCATGGTATCTGCTAGAACTGCAGATGAACAGGCCCCATCCCAGACCTGCTGAATCTGAACCTGTATGTTGAGAAGGACCAAGTGCCTCAAGTGTGCATGGAAGTTGGAGAAGCACAGCTCTGGAGGGGTGAAGGTAAAACATGATCACAAGCTTGATTTTTTTTTTCCGAGACAGAGTTTCTCTGTATTGCTTTGGAGCCTGTCCTGGTACTTGCCCAGTAGAGCACGCTGACCTGGAACTCACAGAGATCCACCTGCCTCTGCCTCCCAAGTGCTGGGATTAAAGGTGTGCACCAACAGCCAGCTCTTTTGTTTGTTGTTTGTTTGTTTGTTTGTTTGCCTGATCACAAGCTTATCTGCATTGCTGCTGAGAATCAACTCTCCCTTCAAGTCAACAAAAAGCTTCCCAGGGCTCCACTCACTCCTCCCCCTGAGGTTTCACACACATTCATGTGTTCCAGAAATGGATACAGCAAACATATCATAAGAAATTTGTTTTTATTTGAAGTCAAGAAGGGGTCTCCTTAAATAAAGAAAAGCATTATATACTTGAAAGTCAAGCAGAGGCTGGCAAAATGGCCAAGCTGTTGAAGATGCCTGCTACCAAGCCTGAAAACAAGAATTCAATCCCTAGGACTCACATTGTGGAAGGAAAGACTTGACTCCCACCGGTTATTCTCTGATCTGCACATGGATGCCATGGCCATGGTTCATGTGTGTGTGCAAGTGCACACACACACACACACACACAAACACACTCACACACACACACACAACACAGACACACACACAGCACACACACACACACACACACACACACACACACACACCACATATATGAACAAAATAAACAAATAATGTATAAATGTTTCAAGTCTGGGGATATACTCAATTATACAGCACTTGCGCACAGTGCAAGCCCAGGCTTCAACCTCAGCACAAAGCAAAACAAGCAGAAAGCCAAGAAAAGGCCAGTTGTCTCTATGGCACTGTTCAACGCTTCCACATTTGTATTCTTTGGGTTAGCCAGTCTTTCCTGGTTTGCCCTCTCATTTAGACAGGAGAATTTGACAAACATGCCTTCAAATGCATAATCCTACCTTTTTTTTCTATATGCCATAATAAAGACATTACTCCCAAAATGTTTACACGAGATTTGTATTTTTGGTTTTCTTCCTAAATTCTAAAATTGTCCTGGCTATGATAAAGTAAAAGAAGTAAGAAAAATATTTAATCACTGTGATAAGTAATTCACACATTGCATAACTAATCCAAAAGAGAAAATACTTTAAGTCCACTTATTAGTCATTACAAGCTACTAAATTGTACAATAATATCAGTGCTGGTTCTAGCATGGAGTTGTAGGAAGTTATATTCAAATTGGAATTAGAACCCAGTACTTCTCAAAAACACATGAATTGTTTCTGTAAACATTTGTTGCTAAACTGAACCACTATAAAACATTATAGTGTCTAATATTACTTTGGTCAATTAATCACAAACCTTAAACCTTTAGCTGAAGATATTTCTTCAAGCTGCACTGTGGTGATCCTCACAGTATTTTGACAGCAAACTGAATTCCTGTTCACAAGTATAAGATTTGTTTAGCTCCAGGCATCTGTGTTTGGATTACAAGAATGCTGATTGGTTCACTGCCAGGGTCAGCCAAAGGTCAAGCTGTCCTTTGCAAAAAAAAAAAAAAAAAAAAAAAAGCCCCCCTTCCTTTCTTCTTCCCTCTCTCCCTCCCTCTCTCCCTTCCTCTCTCCCTTTCTCTCATTCCTTTCCCCTCCCTCCCTGTTTCCCCAACCTCCTTTGTCTCCTTAATAAGAATTAAAAAAAAAAAAAAAAAAAACAGAAAGGGAAATAACTTCAAATCGTTTACGCTTTTAGGCAGATTTTGAAAGAGCAGCACCCCAGTGTTGGTGTGAGGTCCTGTTGATGTGAGCACAGATCACACTAGCCTACTTCTGACAGGTGACCTGAAACCTTTCAAAGTGACATCTGTCAGAGACAGACACAAGTTTTTTTTTTTTTTTTTTTTTTTTTTTTTTTTTTTTTTTTTAACGCAAGAGCTTGTTTTCCTGACATTTCATTTTTCATCAGATTTTGAGAGAAAGGAAAAAAGATGAACTTGAAAAAGTCTTGCCAGGGGCAGAAAATAAGACCTGGCTTTCTGCAGCTGCTGGACTCACTGTTAAAGGTCAGAGGTCTAGCAAAAGTGAACAAAAAGACCTCAGTTTGATGTTAATGGATAAAAGGACATGTTACCTTAAGAAAGGTTCTGAGACTTGCATAACCATTAGGCAGCATTACAAGAGACACGGAATCCCAGTGTGACTGCATATCCATTTGAAATCCCAATTTTAAAGTTTAGTCATGGAGCAAATCAAATCCAATCTCACCAATTAATCCTGCACAAAAGACGGAATCCACAGGTGTGTGAATTTTCCCCTGAACTGAACAATTGCTTGCTTCTATAGTGTTGAAATGGCCAGTGAAAATCAGTCAAGCTATTAAATTCGTCACTATGAACTAAAAAGATGTTTTTTGCATTAAAATAATTATTTGATTCTCCTAGGGGGAAACACATTAGGAAAAAACAATATCCCTTTGTATAACAAAAAGAAAACAGGTGTAAAAGTCAAACCACACCAAGGTTATATATAGTCTTGGCCCTACTAAAAATGAAAATGTGGGCAAGTAACATTTCTGATTCTGTTCAACAATCATCAGTAAAATGGGGGCGTAGGTAATGACTTTCTTGTGGAGTCCCAGCAAAGATGACATAGAATAATGTAATCACATGCTGCCAAATATGAGAGTATAGCCATGATTGCAAGCCATATCAGTCTCATCTTTTCTTTTCCCCAAGTGCCTAATACAGCACTGGATACAAAGCTTTGGAAACATGACTCCTCAGCCCCAGAATAGCATGTTTAAAGACAACAAAACATCTCCTTTGAAACAATTTCTCTACAGGAAGCCAATTCAGATTCTAATGTTGGTCCCACATGAATAGTTTTATCTGTACAACCTGAGACAAAGACTATAGAACCATATAAATAATAAGTCTATACTAAAATTTCCTCAAATAAAATTCCTTGTAGTTGTGAGATTTCTCCAGCTTCACTGAAATATATAATTTGCTGTTCTTAAATTGTTCGATGTGCTTCCTGGATCATAATCTGTATTTGTCTCACCACACCCTTTTTGCAATTATCAACATGATTTGTTGCACTGGATTTAAATTTAAAAAAAAAAACAAATTTATTTTTATTCTTTTTGAATCTGAGTGCAACCCAATGTATATAATTTATACATTGCTGTTATTTTAGCATTTGTTTATTCACAATTACTAAAATTTAGTCACTGGACTTTACAAGGGCTACTTGTTACCCAAGAACAGGCAGAGTTCATTTATGAGACTTTTAAAGCAGCTCTTCAAAACAAAACTTTGCATTGTTTGAAGGTCATGAGAACTAAACTGTCAAGAGTTCAACTTCAGTTCAGAGTACAGCCCTGAAGATATGAGTGGGTTTCTAATCTGGAGAACGACTTCAGACTGACTTTCTAAACTGTAGACTGTAAAGTAACACTGCAAAGCAGATGACAGATCAGCGCTTCATAAACCAGGTAGATCTGGTGACTGGCTTACTCCTCCACACCCATTTGCCTTCCAGGTTAAGGAAGGGACTCAACTTCAGCAGGTTTATAAATGTGATCAGGAAGACAGACCATGACCCAGACATTGGAATCTGCCTGCTCGTCCTCTCAATCTGTGCTGTCATATGGAAGCAAACTTTAACAGTTGCTTAACTATAAAACTCTTATTTCACCTCTTCATTTAAAGTGTTGACCTAACCCTGTCTCTAGTCCCTCCCAGGGCCTTTCCTTTGACTTAAAAACCACTGATGTTTTCTTTGTTGTCAGTGGCGGTGTTTTTGTGTTTGTTTTCTTAGGTTACATCAACAGTATGCACATGTTCACTTAGAAAATACTATCCAAGAATACCATGTCATGACAGATGAGGTTATACCCCAGTAAACCTGCCACATATTGAAAATAACAAATAAAAGCCGCATCTATTGTGTGTAATCTGCTAAGCATCATAGCTTACATAGCTTACCTAAGCATACACCAAGCATGCTCAGAACACTTACATCAGTCCACAGCTAGGTAAATTATAACCTGCTTCAACATGAGGTGTTAGCTGCTTCTTGTAACCCTTTGAATGTGGTACTATAAGGGAACAAAGTTATACAGATGCTCTTCTCTGAAAGGTTCAGGCATTATGCTGGCCTGCCCCTGTTACCTGGTGGAACAGGCAGTACCCTGGTCAGCCCATGGGACCTAAGGTTCCATGGGAACTAAGTCTGCATGCAGGTGCAGAGGACCCCTTTAAAAGACAGGTCCCTGCCCATTTATGCTCTCTGTTTCTGCTCTGCTTCCTCTCCCTGCTTTCTCTCAACTCTCTCCCACCTATGCTCTCTCTCGGTCTCTCTATGGCGACCAGCAATGGCGGTCAGCCATTATCCTGTTCCTCTTCTCTTAGTCTCCCTACTCTGCCGGGCCTTATAATAAACTTATAGTCAACATGTCTCATGTCTCAGCATTTCTCTTTTCTTCTTTTTAAACAAAACAATAACATTGTCTACCATGGCAAATGAAGAAACCATCATACACTTACCTATTTTGCTTTCAGTTCCTTTTTCCAAAGGTCTATTCTGTTCATCCAAAGACATTCAAAACAATAATTTTGTATTTGTGGTTTTTGTGATGTAAGCCTCTCTTCAGCACTGTCAAAATATTTTTAGGACAATCTTTCAGGATTAAAGAAATATCCCCTTGACACAATTGATGGTATGCTTTATGTCTTTTATGGTTTTATGCATGCCTTGAGTTTTTACTCATTGGTTATTCTATGTATTATTACAGATTAAAATTAAATGCTTTTCCTTTGTAAAAATATTTTGGATGTTACTATCTGTCTTATTTTAGGCCATTTAAAGTTTACAAGTTTTTCATATATTGAAATATATGTTGATATTTGACATTTTAAGAAATTGCTATTGCTCACACTTATTTTAGTTTTTGAATTTCATTATTGGAAGATTACCCTCCAACAGGTTAAGTCACATTAAACTTGTACTAAATTACATGTTTTCTGAGTTTGGATGGAGACGATGCTGATTTGAAGTATGAATGGATAATGATGGCCTGTGTCCATTGTTCCTAAGGCTTGATATTCACAAGAATCACTAAGGATACTTTTCATCAAACATGAATTGGACAGGATGGTTTGAGACCTAAGAATACTCATTTTTAACAAGCACTAGGAATGATTATGCTGAAACAGTCTATGGACTACACTGGAATTGTATGCTCCATTTTTTAAAATTAGATGAACGATTTTAACACATGGTGCTAGAACACTTGGGTATCCATATGCAAAAAATAAAATAAATTTCAATCCATATCTTGTATAATACATAAAAATTAACTCATGTAAAAATTAAAAATAAATGGATCATAGAATTAAATATGAATACTAAAACTGTAAAACTTCTAGAAGAAAACATAGGAGAAAATATTTGTGCCTTTCGGCTATGCAAAGATTTCTTAAAGTATATTGAAGTGCAGCCCATAAAATTCTTTAAAGATAAATTGAATTTTATTGAAATAAACAAATCTGCTTTTTGAAGGGCAATGTCATGGGAAGAAAGTGAACAGACAAGTTGCAGAGTAAATGGAGATGATTTCAAAGCACACATTCAATGAGGTCCTTATCCATAAAATCTGTTGTTTTTAAAGTATTCTTAAGGCAAAGGACACAGTCAACAAAACAAAATGGCAGCCCACAGATTGGGAAAAGATATTCACCAACCCCATGTCCCACAGAGGGCTGATCTCCAAAATTTACAAAGAACCCAAGAAGCTAGTTTCCAAAACACCTAATAATCCAATTAAAAAGTAGGGTACAGAACTAAATAGAGAATTCTCAACAGAGGAATCTAAAATGGCTGAAAGACACTTAGAAAATGTTCAACATCCTTAGCCATCAGGGCAATGCAAATCAAAACAACTCTGAGATATCATCTTATTCCAGTCAGAATGGCTAAAATAAAAAAAAAAAACACTAATGATAACTTATGCTGGAGAGGATGCTAAGAAAGGGCAAACTCCTCCACTGCTGGTGGGAGTGCAAACTCATACAGCCACTTTGAAAATCAGTACGGTGATTCCTCAGGAAAATGGGAATCAGCCTACCACAAGATCCAGCAATTCCACTCTTAGGCATATACCCAAAAGAAGCCCATTCATACAACAAGGACATCTGTTCAACTATGTTCATAGCAGCATTATTTGTAATAGCCAGAACATGGAAGCAACCTAGATGCCCCTCAACTGAAGAATGGATGGAGAAAATGTGGTACATTTACACAATGGAGTACTACTCAGAAAAAAACAATGAAATATTGAAATGTGCAGGCAAATGGATGGAACTAGAAGGAACCATTCTGAGAGAGGTAACCCAGTCACAAAAAGACAAACATGGTATGCACTCACTCATATATGGATTTTACACATAGAGCAAAGGATGACCAGCCTATATTCCACACCACCAGAGAAGCTAGGTAACAAAGAGGACTCTA